>NC_081405.1:680512274-680840130 GCF_030272615.1 Cryptomeria japonica | reverse complement strand
TGGGTTTCTCATCATCTTTTTTTAATAATAGTATTCCTTACCTGGTACCTTGCGCGCTGCATTTGATTTCGATGAGAACGCTTTTCTTGAATTGTATCATTTTGTATTTCCATGGCACGATGTGATGTGGATCAGAGGAATGTAATCTATTTGTTAATGAAAATCTTGCAAATATAAATATATAAATAAGAAGTAGAATAATCTGAATTGAAGGCATGTAACTATTTGCAAGAGTGGTTTAGAAATATCAAGATACAAAAAAAGTGCAAACATAATTTGAAAGGACATGTGAGACCATTTATAAACAAAACTTATGAGATCAATTGCGACAAGAAAAAGAAGTTTGACATTTATCAAATTGACATAGCATATGTTGATATATATGTTTATTCTAGGTTGAATATCTTCACACATATTGAGATCATTTGAAATAATTATTTTAGTGTCAATTTCAAAGAATGTGCAAGCATAATTTGAAATAACATGAGTAACCAATAAACATAACAAGGACATAAAAAGTTGGACAAGTGAAATACATAATATTTAAAAAGATACACAAAATGGATATATGACCATTGACATGGAGTGTCAAATGTATCTTTTAAGTGGGCTTAATGGTTGTAACAATAATGCTTTGTGTTTCTTGTCCAACAAATGAAACCATTTTGATGTTGAGACCAAAGAGAAATTGACAATATATAACATTGTTCAAAATTTGTTTCACAACATTAGGCTTTGCAACTAGAAGTTGAAAATATTTTGCACTAACATCAAGAAAGGCATTTGATGCTCCTTCGAATGCACTAACTTTAAGAAGTTCACCCTATCCATCTTGCAAGTCCATCTTAAGCATGTAGCTAAACTCACATTCAGAGAGATTTGCAGAAAACTTTGGGCATTGAAATGTGTTCGGTGAACTTTGAATAACTTTTTTACCTTTTTTTTTGTCCACTACATATGGACAAGAAAGGTAGTAAAAGTTGTCCAAGTGGAGTTTAGTGATAGTGGCCTTTACACACACTTTTTTTGTTAGGAAAATTGTTATTGGTAATAGATGAAATATCTATTGAATTTTCAAATTTTGGAGGGGGAAGTTGGCTTTGTGACAAGGAAATGTAAGGTTGGTTGATCCCTTTACTGGCATACCATGTTTGCAATGTTGAGGTTTCCAATAAAGCTAGTCTGATAAAAACTATAGTCGAAAATATAGTATCAAGTGATTTTCCATTCCAAGAGATTATACGTATAGAGTTCATCATGATATAACTCCTTAAGGAAATCACGTAACCCCTCTAATTTGATGCAAGTGGCTTGGAATGTTGATATTGTCTCTTTAAGTTTTTTGATATCCAATTCTTCCACAAGAGGTGTTGTTTGGCATGTAATTTTGAATTTTTGTACATTATCATGACAACTATTTGACACAGTTGAAGCAAGATTTTGGACATCAGTTTCAAGACATTTTTGTTCATTCACAGAAAAACATAATTCAGCTTCCATAGTTGTGACATCTACTAGTAGTAAAGGGCTTTGAATTCTTTTTGTTATATCTCCATTGGAGAGTTGAACGATTTCATAACTATTTGTACGCCTAGCCATTTCCTGAGAGGAGTGAAGCAGAAGAAATTATAAGTACTAAATCAAGGAAAAAGTATTGTTAGGTGTAACAATCTCTTTTGTTAATTCAAGCATTATGAAATGTCAAAACATAATTGTTCATTCAATTAATGGGGAAAAAATAAAGATTCAAATATAGAGGAATGACACGTAAAAATCTCATCAATACACCCAAAATATAAATTCTACTTATTAAACTATTTAAAATTTAATAAAATTGTATTTACCAAATTAAATTTAATACAATATGAATTGATAAATAAATATAAGTATTTTAAAACAAAATTTAAAGTTATAAATATATAACTAATTATGTATTAAGCATGGTTTAATAATAGACGCACTCAAATCCTATTATTGTAGATATGTATTTTAGTACAAAAATTAAGGTCTGAAATAATGCAAAGATAGGACATAATTTATAACCTATAAGCAAAACGGCAGCCAATAAATATATTTTTTATATTTATATTGAATAATCATTATAGAAATTTAAAATATTTATATTGATTAATCTTTATATATTAATTTAATGTGTAATATACAAACAAATATTAATTGTTAATTATATAATTTTGTATTTAGATATTTGTTTTATAATTTTTTAATATAAAATATAATGTGAAAAACATAGAAAGAAATACATAAAGAAACCAAAAAGAATGAAAAACATTGAAGATAATATTTTATATAAAAGAGTATTAATTGGCCTTTTTAAAGAGATGGAGGTTTTAAAATGTGAAAAAAGAAGACAGCCATGACGGAGTAAATGGAGATACACTTCATCTGTAACTACCAATGATGCCCATAAAACATCCAACCATTAAAATTCAAAAAATTAAAACACCAATGCATTAAAATTAAAAAGTTATTCTAATATTAAATAGTAAACGTGACAAAATTTTCTGTGAAAGTGGTAATATCTGTAAATACATGCATGCATTCCACGTTAGGAGCTCCATGTCTGCCAAATTTCTTGTTTTTTGCATCTACATTGCATACATCTTATTTTTCAGAGGATTGCTTTCAATCATGGGAGATTAAATTGACTGAAAATCATGTTTTCGGTTAGGCTGGAGTTCTATGGAGGGGGTTTCCTAAAAAAAATAGAGCTGGAGATGTTGAGATTTTTCAGAAAAATTTTAATGTTGGTGGTCTCATGAATTTTGTATTGCATTTCACCTTAAAGATTTAAGCTCCTAATTTTAAAGATTAGCTATAGATTTGGACGATGCCTTGAAAACTTACAGAGAGACACGAGGTATGTTGAAGTTTGTGAACCATCCATGATAAATGAATGCATGAAATTGAGTTGAGAAAGCTGGGTGTTAGAAGTAATGTACTCTTTATTTACTATAGGAATAAGACTCTTGGATTAACTCACTCTATCTCAGTTGCTTCTTTAGATATTAAATCATGAATTCAACTACTGATTTACCTCCAGATGAAGATCAAAATTCTCAGTTGAAAAAAGGATTGAAATAGGTCATTGAAGTGGGGGAAAGAGGGAGGACTACATGGCTGGCAATGCAGGGAGAAAGGGTCACGTTGTGCTGATATCATACCCAGCAGTAGGCAACAACAATCCTATGCTACTTTTTCAAAGAGTTTGGCCTCCAGAGGTGTGCTCGTCACCTTTGTCAATTTTAACTGGTGGAGGTAAACTTGAAACATGTATTGGCCACATCTCTTGAAAAAAAGATAGAGAAAGTAGAGCAGAAGCTTACAACAGAAGAGCGGACGAGAGTAGATAAGTTGGTTATAAAACTTTACAGGCCAGGTGAGGAAATGTTTAGTACTCCCTTCATCACAGCTGAGGAATTTTCTTATCACAATCTAAAGGAATTGGGTGATATTCTTTTTCTCAATATTTGACCAATAAATTGATTTAAGTACTGGTTTTAGAATTAGCCATCAAGTCTAAGGCAATGAGTATAGACGTGATGCTGGCAATGGCCATGGAATTTCACTTTACATTCATCAATTTTGCTTGCTTGAGCCTCTAATTTCATCAGTAACCATGCGCTTTATCTCTGTATCCACATTTTGGGATGTTTGAAACTGTGCTTGATAAAATTTGTTTTCGTTGTACAACTTTAATGGATAGTCATACACTGTTATTGCAGGAAATGGACATTTGCTAACATTTTGTGGGTTTGGAGAATGTGTGCAGCGTGCACCTTACGTGTCCATGCCAGCTCACCTTAATGGAAAGTGAAACTGTTCACAACAAAGTAAAGCAAATTGCAGCTGTTATAAGTAAGAGAAAAGTGAAAGATTTCGGATGTTTTGAAAAGCAAATAGATACAGGAGGATACCTCTTTCCGAAAGTGTAACAAGTCGATGACAAAGTGTGGCAACACCTTGGTAAGGTGATAAGGTAGAAACAATATGTTGTGTCTATTCTGGTTTCAAAACGATCGAATCTGTCAGACTAATAAGATGTGGTATGCATTTTCAATCTTCGGATAAAAAATCTAATCTAACATTAATCGCATTCTACTACTTTTTGAAACCAAAATAGACACGTGGGAAACTATATGCAAAAAAAACATTTGTAAGAAATATGTTCAAGCAAAACAAATTCAATGAAGAGAATACCACTTTGAAATTGTAAGCAAGAGTAATTAGAGAATTTGTAGATTGTTTTTTGCTTCGGCACTACAGAGGTGAAGAAGAGTATTTAATATTTTAGTCAAATCTGTTTTAAATGCAAGAGATAACCCAACAACTTTTTTTAATATCGTACAGGTGCCTTACTTTGCAACGGAGTAAATATCCACTTCTTCAAATCCTCGTGATATTTCTTGAATGCTGAACTCATTACCAGTCGTGCGTATTTAATCCACCTTACTCTCAGCTTAATGAAAGCGCCATGCTTTGAACACTCGCAATAAATTTTCCATCATATGTTTGATGATTTGATGGAGTCATAGCAAGAATTTGGACAGTATTCCCACACTGGAAGGACATTTATTAAACATGTAGGCCTATTTCATTTCAGCACATCAACTGTGAAACCAGTCCATCTACTACCAAGTACCATGACGCACATCAATAGGTATGGTTATCTGACACAGAGACATGGTTCTGTACATGGTTGTATTACCAAAAGCCAAGTAGTTTCCATGCAGATTGAAACATGGTGCTACAGGTACGAACAAAGTGCAAGATCATCCAGCCGATGAAATTGGTACATATGCATGTCTTTAATATAGGGAAATGGTGAGAGGATAAGGCCGTATGATCAGTAGACTGAAATTCGATTTCATTTTTCTTTTCAGGAAGAAGGTTCTCTGAGCAGATCAAATCTTAGTTCATTCATGCATTCATCATTCTGCAGTGGAGGGCTACGATGACTGCAATCGTCTTGCATCATCTACCGGATGATATCAGCCGTGGATGGGAAATCTGAGGTACCTACCACTTAAAAATTGAGATCTATTTTCCTAATCCCCATAAACAAAATTATGACCGATGGCGGACCCAAAATTAATTTCTGTGGGAAACCACTACCGACCTATGCTTCCTATTAAACCGAGAAACTGCCGGTGTTCAACGCAGAGCAGAAAATGGCCTTTAACAACAGCTACTCCTCTGAAAAGCGCTATCTGGCGAATCCAAAGGATTTGAGGTTCACACAGCCTGACATCAAGTCCACATTCACTGATCCCACACACCCTACTGTTAGAGAGACGGCTTCTTTGATACGCCGTGGTGAGTTGAGTCCTTTTGTTTTCGGCCCTCTGCATGTATCCATAGACCAACAGGGCACTATGTGGTGTGATAATAACAGACGCCTCTTTGCCCTAAGACAGGCCGGTGTTGATTCTTTAACTTTCGTTTTTGATGGCACTCGACGCCCCACAAATTCGTTAAAAAGTAAGTTGAGTGGTCCAGACTTCGTGCCCAGGATCAGAGGCGAAGCATCGAGGGTTCAAATCCCACCGCCGCCCACTTCTGGTCGGAATGCCTATCAAATGCAAAAGGGGCTTTCTGCCCCGGGCTCTGTTTCTGCTGGTCATTTGGTCTTTCCGCCCAGCACTACATCCTACGAAGATGAGCTTGAGGCTAGGTTCACAAAGCTTGCCATCAAGTCTACTTTCAATGGTCCCATATACCCCACTCACAGAGATTCGGTGTCATTAACACAACGGGGAGAAGTGAATCCTGATGATTTGGTCTCTGTGCCCAGCATTAAAGCCGGAGGGTCGGTGGTTCAAATCACTAAGCGGAATGATGCGGTCTTTATGCCCAGCGTCACAGCCGGAGGGTCAGGGGTTCGAATCACTAAGCGGAACGATGCAGTCTTTATGCCCAGGAATGATGTGGTCTTTATGCCCAGCGTCAGAGCCGGATCCCCAATCCCACCGACGCCTATTTCTGGGCGGAATGCTTGTCAAATGGAAAAGGAGACTTCTCTGCTGGACTCTGTTTCTGCTGGTTATTCGAGGGGGCAACTGTATAAAAGCCATCAATACCATGAGGTCCACTACAATTACTTGTACGAGGAAGATGGCGCCCCCGAGGACGAGTACCCATACGTTCATAAAGTCTTGTGTGAAGCCCAAGATGAGGTTGAGTACTGTCATTTCCCTTACCCTGAGGATTATGATTCTGATGTTTATTGGTAGTGCTTAGACTACTGTATTAACTCTCAACAGTCTCGTTGGGATCGAATTTAGAATTCAGTTTCAACCTGAATTAACCTGTGGGTTTTTTTTGTCGGCATACTCTATTTTGTTAGACTGTGTATGCAAAAAATATATACTGTTGCTAGACATTTTTCTGGAATAGCTTACTCGCAGTAGTTAATGTTTTACTATGTCGATGATCGAGTTCACCATTGTCTCTAGATGCTTCTCAATCTTGAAATAAAATTTCATGTTATTACAATGCTTGTTATTCAATGCTTCATTCTTGATTTAATGTTCTCCGTGGAACAGTTGTTCCTTCTAATTATTTTCCCTTTGTCGTTGTTTTATCTTAATAGTGGGAGTCTCCACAGATTTTATCCTTTTTCTGTATCATCTATTTTTTTCTCAGTAGTGGAGTCTTTGACAGATTGTCTTTCAGACCACTTTCTTGTATGGTTTTGTATTGAATAACAATTTATTAAATCTAAAGCAATGAAAATTCAGCTCTTTTTAAACATGTCATTACTGCCTCATCAAGTCATGTGTTTGGAATTTAAGGCACTTCTAATGAATCAGTCTAGTTGGATTGCATTTTCAGTGGCACATTACACATATCCATGGTCAAATGTTGAATCTTAAAAGCAGTACAAATATTTATTATTTTTTAGTGTCGATGAGGTGTAGAATTTCTATATCAACTTTTTTTTTTTTTTTGGTAGTATTGAAGAAGATTTGAACTTTATATCATCTAGGTGTTTACAACATGAACTTTACCATTGAGCCAACCATTTGAATTTTAAATTCGATGATGTTGGGATAGAACATAATCATTAAGTTACTTGTGTTTCTATATCAACTTTTTTTTTTTTTTTGGTAGTATTGAAGAAGATTTGAACTTTATATCATCTAGGTGTTTACAACATGAACTTTACCATTGAGCCAACCATTTGAATTTTAAATTCGATGATGTTGGGATAGAACATAATCATTAAGTTACTTGTGTTTCTATATCAACTTTTTTTTTTTTTTTGGTAGTATTGAAGAAGATTTGAACTTTATATCATCTAGGTGTTTACAACATGAACTTTACCATTGAGCCAACCATTTGAATTTTAAATTCGATGATGTTGGGATAGAACATAATCATTAAGTTACTTGTGTTTAAGTGTATGAATCTTAAATGATGAGCTTAGAGATAACGAAACCTTATTTTCAACAAATATTTACTACCATATGGTGTAGATGAAGAGTAAAATTCCTATTGGCATTTGAGCATTAGATTATATTCCATGACGTTTTTAGTAAAGTGTTATAGAAAATGATCATTAGGTTACTTGTGTTTGAGTGTATGAATTTACTTGACTAGCCTTTAGAAACACAAGGAAACCATATTCTCCTTGCACTATTCATTATTTCCAATTATCTGTTCTCGATTCATTTTAATTAATTTAAATTTTTAACATATTTCTAGAGACCTAGATTTAGTCCTTTTAGATTATTGAAGAATGTATTACATATGATTGTTGGAATCTCCCTGTCTTTATCTTTATCTCTATCGTCGTCCTATTGATGTTGGCATATTTAATAATTTATATGACTCAAATTATTGTCCCCTCTATTTGTGAATTGCTATGTCATAACTTATCTATTATTGACCAAACAAGTATTATTATTATAATGCTATAAAGGCAAGTACTCGCCATGACACTTGTTGCATTTACAAGTTTATTTTATATATAAAAAAAGAAAATCATATCAACATCAATGAACAATATAAGATTGGCATTGTAATAAAAGTATATGAATTAATCTCAAGAATAAGATTTGAAATAAAAATTATAAATAAATAAAATATAAGAATTTCAAAACTTATGATAGTATTGTATCCATTAATCATAATAATGTGCATAATGGTGGCAAACTAAGATGAAAATAATATAGCATATTTATTTAAGCAATGAAGTTATATAATTAGGAACGAAGTCCTATATATTAACAAGACTTACAAACTGTTAGTGATAGGTTCCAAATCAATAAAATTACTCTCTTTATTCTTCATTACTACACAACTAAACACAAATGTATAAATTTTCTTTGTAGAATCTGGTAATCTAGAAGCACCTTTATCATGATGCTATGAGGAGGGTTATGACTATCCAACAGTGATATGATTGTTGGAATCTCACTGTCTACATCACATCTTCATGCACCCATCCTATACAAATATTCCTATCTTATCATCACATTCCAATCCTTATTACTTATCCCTTTCTTCCTCTTTTCTACATGTAATATACATATGTTAGTACCTTAGGGTCCATATGTTCCTTATTAGAATTTACGCCTCTTAGCTTCTATGGGAGTTGGTTTATAGCTTTACATTCCTTTTGCATTAAAATGTGGTGGTATGCATATACTTCTCTTTCTCACGTTTATCTATTAATAGACATTGAACAAGAAGAGTAATAAACATATGTGGTAGATAACACATTAGAACAAATTTGGAACTTACTAGCTCGGGAGAGGTTTAGTAATCCAACAATTGAGCTTTTTGTCTACTCTATCAAAAAGAATTGCCATAGCATGGATGGTGAGGCCTAAAAAGTGAAAGGTATACTAAAAAATGGAATTCTTCCCATGATCAATCCACTTTCAATAAAATGGTCTAGCCGCTAAGGTTGAGGAAGAAAGGATTGCATATAGCATTGATTTTTATTTCCACAACTAAGCTTATTGTGCACTAAGGTTGAGAGATTTAGTAATCCAAAAACTGGGCTTATTGTCCACTCTATCAAACACAACTTGCCATAGCATGGATGGTGAGGCCTAAAAAGTGAAAGGAATACCTAAAAAATGAAATCCTTCCCCATGATCATTTCCAACAAAATGGTACAACCACTAAGGTTGAGGAAGAAATGATTGCATATACAAAGGGATATAAAGATAGGTAAGAGATTAAGTTAGAGTCAATAGATGACAACAATAATAAAAAATTAAATATTAGGATAAATACACTTAGATTTGAGCATAATGATGAAGAGATACTACTAATTCAAAGCCATAATCATTTGCAAGAATAAAATTTATGCTCTCCATTTGCACAATGACACAAACTCTATGTAATCTCAAAATTTATTGTGGTCCATATTTGAGTCTCTTGGATTTGAACTCAAGCATTGTAGAGAAATCACCATTCAATATTTTCATATTATTACTTTGAAAAATATAATAAATATTATATATTCATATTATATTTTAATAATTTCATTTTGTAGGTATTAATATATATTTTAAAATTTTGTTGTCAGTAGTATTAGAATGAGTGATCATCCAAGAAGTTTCAATACTTTATCATTATAAGCATCAATAGTATTGGTTAAGCGCGCTTGAGCTAGAGTAGTACTGGGATGGGTGACCTCCCGAGAAGTCCCAGTGCTTCACCCTTGTGAGCATCCCACCTAGATGCAATGAGTGCTAAGTGGACCATTCATTCTAATGAGAGATGGGTTCTTGTGAACCACTACTCATGAAATATGGGTCAATGAGTTTGACTAAAAAAATCTACATAGTTGAACCTTGATAGCAATATCATAGTTTGACTTGCTCTGGAAAATACCTCCTACTTATCAATTATAAGCATCACCTAAATGTAGAGAATTCTAAATTTTGATCATTCATACTCATAAGAAATGTACAAATCAAATAGATATCTTGAACCCATCTTTCTAAAAATGAGAAATTTAAGTTTCTAACTTTAAGTTTCAATTAAAAATTATTTTATCTACATTATTTAATCTATTTATGATTTATAGTTTTATTTTTGAAAAAATCAATATTCACTATTTTTTATTTTTTTAAATCATATATACATGCATTATGTACAATTTCATATATTTTGTGAGTACTACATTTCTCAATTTATCTTTAACTTCCTTTAACTTAATTATTTGATCCTAAACCTCTTCAATTCTTTTAACTTGCTAAATATAAAATAAAATCAACACAATTAAAAAATAAATTAGAATAAAGTTTTGCCTTCCTTTACCCACCACTTCCCATTCACGTGTTCATCTTGGATAGGCTACCTATTACTTCCTTGTTATACACTACCCTCCATTTCTATCATGGCCTCAAAATCTTAAAATGACCAATCATTCTTGCAGTCTTTTCTATATGATGGCGACTGTTATACACTACCCTCCATTTCTATCATGACCTCAAAATCTTAAAATGACCAATCATTCTTGCAGTCTTTTCTATATGATGACGACTGGATATTCAAATATTGTCATAAGGCTATGGTTCTTATGGTGATTTGAGCTAATAGAAGTTACATTTAGTAGAAATGAACATGTATTAGTAGGTTGTAATACTTGCAAATGTCTTACATAGCTGTGTTCTTGGGTGTATCTTAATCGTTCTTAAGAAATCATTCATTATAACACCATTGAAAAAAATATTGTCGAGGTCAAATACTTGGTAAAAATTTGTTTGGGAAAAAGTCCAAGAGATAGATTGTACCTTTTCAAACTATAGCTAATTAATAACATATGTGAATAGTAGTACCATTTCTATTTTATTATTATGGGCTCTAGTCACTATCATCAAAGTGTAGTTTATGTATGATCAGAAAAGGATTTTCATACTGAATACAAAGAATGGTGATTGAATTTTTTCAATTATCTTGCATTGCTTTGCTATATCATTAATGTGATATTGACATCATAATAATAAATGTTGTAGTTCATACATGATAAATTGTATTTTTTTAAGAAAAAATGATTTTTTCACTCACACAAACCAATAAGAATATAGTAAAATAATATTTTTATAATCAAATAAAATAAAACTTAAATTTAAACTATAGATTTTTTGATGGAAATTTTTAATTCTTTGCATTAGTTGGTTAGATTAACTGAAAAAAAAAATCAATGAATGCAAGGCTTTGGGTTCTTCTTATGTAGGTTCAAGATTCAACTCTTGCCAGCTGGATTGTTTGAGCCTGCCAAGCCAATCGTCTATTGAGGTATTCTCGCCTCAGCTTGTCTCCTCTATACCCCAAAACTCGACAAAAAATAAAATTAAGGCAAGATGTGATTGGATCACTGATTTGTTAGCTTATCTCATGATATCAAAACAAAAAAACTATTATTAAATTATAATCTTGATAGATACCTAATCCTAATCCTAATCCCAACTCACTAATAACATAATTAAATTCTAAGCCTAAACCTACTATTGATTGAACCCTTATCCCAATTCCCTATCCTAACCCTAATTGAACATGAATACATAACCCTGATCCCAAGCTTCATCATAGAACCTTAACTAGAACCCTATAATTGTAATAATATCTATGTCTGAGCCCCCAACAAATTTAATTTGGCGGGAAAGAGCTCCCCTGGCTGCCTATTAAACCGCGAAACTACTGGTACCCGATTCAGAGAAGAAAATGGCCTTCAACACCACTTCCTCTTCTGAAAAGCGTGCCATGGTGAATCCCAAGAATTTGAGGTTCACCCAGCCTAACGTTAAGTCTACTTTCACTGATCCCACACACCCTAGTGTCAGAGACACCGCTTGTTTGATGCAACGAGGCCAGTTGAGCCCTGATGCGTTGGGCTCTCTGCATATATCTACAGACAAACATGGCCGCATCTGGTGTGATAATAACCGTCGCCTCTTTGCCCACAAAGAGGCAGGTGTTGATTCTGTACCCGTCGTTTTTGACGGCAATCGACGCCCCAAAAATTCGGTAAAAAGTACGCTGGATGATCCAGGTTTTATGCCGCGGATCCGAGGTGAATCGTCGGGGGTTCAAATCCCACAGCCGCCCACTTCTGGGCGGAACGCTCATCAAATGCAAAAGGAGCCTTCGCTGCGGTGTTCTGTCTCTGCTGGTTATTCGGAGAGACAGATGTATAACATCCATCAAGAACAAGGCGCCCTGAAGATCGATTACGAGTACTCTTACTCGTACAAAGAAAAAGGCACTCTGAAGGTCATTTCCCCATACAAGGACCAAGAAAAGCTTGAGGCTAGGTTCAGACAGCTTGATATTAAGCCTGCTTTTAGTGGTCCCACATACCCCACTCACAGAGAATCGGTTTCTTCAAAACAGTGGGGAGAAGTGAATCCTGATGTTTTCGGCAACCCTATTGTACACAGAGACCAGAACCGTAGTGATTCTGTATCAGTAAACTTTTATGGCAATCAGCGACGAAGGAATGTGGTCGAAAGTAAGCGGAATGATCCAGCCTTGATGCGCAGGAGCAGAGGCGGAGTATCGGGGGTTCAAATCCCACCACCGCCCAGTTCTGGGTGGAATGCGTATCAAATGGAGAAGGAGACTTCTTTGCTGGGTCCTGTTTCTGCTGGTTATTCGAAGAGTCAGGTGTATAACAGGCATCAAGAGCATGAGGTCCATTACAAGTACTCGTATGAAGGACATGGCGCCCTGAAGAACGAGTACCCATATGAAGACGAAGGCAAGGTGGAGTATGTTCACACTGTCTTCTCTGAAGATGAGGTCCAGTAATGTCATACCCCTTACCATGACATTTGCGATTAGTATTTAGGGTTCAATTTCCCCTTACTAGTGCCATTACCATTTCCATTACGGTTAGTGTTTAGGGTTTAATTTCCCCTTACTATTACCATTACCGGTAGTGTTTAGGGTTTAATTTCCACCTTTTCCATTTGATAGTTTTGATAGTGCTAAGACTGTTGCATTAGCTCTGAAGAATCTGGTTGAGATCGAATTCAGAATATAGTTTTAACCTGAATTAAACTGTGGGTTATTTTCTCAGTATACTCTATTTTGTTAAACTGGGGGTTATTTTGTCGATATGATCTGTATGCAAAAATGTGAACTGTTGCTGTTTTTCTGGGATAGCTTACTCGCAGTTGTATATGTTGGACTATGTCTGTAATTGAATTCACTATTGTCTCTCCGCACTTCTTAATCTTGAAAGAAAATTTCATGGGATTTTAAATGTTCAGTATTCAATTCTGATTTAAATTCTTGAAAAACCATTGAATGGTGAAAAATATAGGAATCTATGAGGCCATAAAATGATGATAGTTAAAGATAATCATGTGTATCAACCATGATGCATAGGTAGCATGCTTGTAACCGACGCATGAGATCTTTTACGGCCTCTGCAATACTTGGTTGCTGGCCTGTGGCCCAATCAATACTTATGGCTAAAAAGAGGATAACCATGGGTGGCCCAATCAATAATTAAAGAGGCTTTCTGTTTTGACGGCGGACATGCAAAGAAATGTAAGTAACGCATGAACACGACTAGTACGCAAAATGGTAACGTCTCTGTATACCACTCCACTCTGCCACCTGTTTGCCAATTATGGGAAAAATGATAAATTATGAGGAAAACTGTGCAGTTAACTAACTTCAATTTAACATCTCCATTATTATCCACTAGCATATATACCTTAAATTTTAATTTAATCTATATAAAGTATGCCGAGAGATATCTTTCTAGAGGCGCTTATTTTTAATCAATTTTACACGCTAAAGTCAAATAGGCGCCTCGAGAAGGATATCTCTGGTGTACTTTATATAGTATATTATATTATCATGTAAAGAAATATGAAATTTTATATATCTATTTAGACTATTTTCAATAATATATATGTGTTGCAAGATCAAAGCAAATATTAAATCTAAGATATATTAAAATTTATTTAATGGCAAGTATTATGGTTATGGTTAGCGTTAGGGTTAAGGTTAGTGTTATGGTTGGGGATAATGTTCACATCATGGTTCGGGTTAGGGTTTTGATTAGGGTTAGGGTTATGATAATGGTTAGGGTTTATATCATGGTTAGGTTAGCATCAATGTTAGGGTTAGGGTTTGGTTTTGGTTTAGGATTATGGTTAGCGTTAGGGTTATTGTTACGGTTTAATATTGGGGAACTAAATTTATGGTTAGAGTTAAGGTTAATTATTAGGGTCAAATTTAGGGTTAAAATTAAGGTTATTGTGATTAGGGTTTAAGATTATGGTTAGGCTAGCATTAGCATTAGCATTAGGGTTAACGTTAGGATTGTGATTAGGGTTTAGGGTTATGGTTGGAGTTAGGGTTTGGATTAAGATTATGATTAGCGTTAGGGTTAGGGCTATGGTTAGGATCATGGCTAAAGTTAGGGTTTACACCATGGCTAGGGTTAGGGTTAGGGTTAGGGCCAATTTTAACATCATGATTAGGGTTAGGCTTAGGGTTAGAACCTACATCATAGTCAAGGTTATGGGTAGGATTAGGGCTTAAGATTAAGGTTAAGGTTAGGGTTTACACTATGGTTAGGGTTAGGGTTATTATCTTGGTTAGGCTTAGGGTTAGGGCTAGGGCTTAAGATTAAGGTTGACGTTAATATTTAGATCATGGTTAGGGTTAGGGTTAGGGTTAGGGTTAGGGTTTAGGTTTAGGATTAGGATTATTGTAAGGGTTTAAGGTTAGGATTAGGTTTTAGGGTTAGGGCTAAAGATTATTGTTAGGGTTAGGGTTAGGGTTTAGTGTTATGGTTGGGTTAGGGTTAGGGTTAGGGCTAGGGCTATGATTATGATTAGGGTTAGGATTAGTTTTAAAGTTATGCTTGTGGCTATGATTACAATTATTATTATGGCTAGGGTTAGGGTTAGGGTTAAGGGTTAGTGTTATAATTAATGCTAGGGTTTACATCATGGTTAGGGTTGAGGATTGGTGTTAGGGATAGGAAGAGGATTAGGATTTACATCATAGTTAAGGGTTAGTGTTAGGATTAATGGTACAGGGTTTACATCATGGCTAGGGTTAAGGGTTGGTGTTAGGATTAAGGTTAATATTAGGGATAAGTTTAAGGTTAGGGTTAGGGGTTAGGAATATAGTTACGGTTATGGTTTCTATCATATCTAGGGATATTGTTATTCCCAAGTTAACATCATTTTTAGGGTCAAGTTAATAATTAGTGTTAGGGTTAGGTTTAGGATTTGGATTATGGTTAGGTTTGCAGTTCAGATTATGGTAAGGGTTAACATCATGGTTAGATTAAGTTAACAATTATCCTATTAGGGTTAGATTTAGTGTTTAGATTATCATCAAGTTTAGGGTTAGGATTAAGGTTTTAGATTAGATTTAGGGTTATGGTTAGGGTCAGGTTTTAGGTTTAGAGATAAGGATTATTGTTAGGGTTGGGGTTTAGGATTATGATTAGGCTAGCATTAGGATTAGGGTTAAGGTTAGGATTATGATTAAGGTTTAGGGTTATGGTTAATTTTATAGTTAGTGTTAGGGTTAGGGCTAGGATAATGGTTAGTCTTAGGGTTGGGAATGTGTTATCATTAGGATTTGGATTATGGTTAGTCTTAGGGTTAGGAATGTGTTATTGTTAGGATTTTGATTATGGTTATTCTTAGGATTAGGAATGTTTTATGGTTAGGATTTGGATTATTGTTAGGGTTTAAGGTTAGGGTTAGGGTTACAAATGGGGATAGGGATATGGATAGGTCTTGCGTTATGGTTAGGATTAAGGTTTTGAATTAGATTTAGGGTTATGATTAGGGTCAAGTTTTAGGTTTAGGGCTAAGGATTATTGCTAGGGTTACGGTTTCTAGGATTATGGTTGGGTTAGAATTAGCATTAGGGTTAAGGTTAGGATTATGCTTAGGGTTTAGGTTTATGCCTAGGATTATGGTTGGAGTTAGGGTTTGGATTAAGATTATGATTAGGCTTAGGGTTTAGGGTTATGGTTAGGATTATGGCTACTGTTATGAGTTAAGATTCAATTAGGGTTAGGGTCCAATTAGGTTTAGATTAGGGATAAGGTCAAGGTTAGGCTGGGTTTAGGGTAAGGGTTAGTGTTTAGGTGCAAGATAGGATTCAATAATGTTTAGGGTTAATTTTAGGGTTAGGTTATATTATAATTATTCTTTTACATTTAGATTAGGGTTAGGGTTAATGTTAGGTTAGGTTAGGCCAGGTTACGGTTAGGGTTAATCTTCAGTTGTAATTAAGGTTACTATTGTAGAATAAATCCAAGGTTATGGTTAGTATTCAAATAAGGTTCGAGTTATAGTTTAATTAGCATTATGGTTCAATAGTATTGTATTACTAAATAAAATTAGGATTTAGGGTTAATTAGGGTTATGGGTAAGATTCAATTAGGGTTAAGATTTGGGATATATTAAGGTTAGAAAATGATTAGAGTTTAATTAAGGTTAGGGTTAATTTTAGGGCTAGAGTTTAAATAGGGTTAGGATTAAGTTTATGGTTGGGGTTCAATTATGGTTAGATTAGGGCATAATTTGTAGTTAGGGTTTAATTGTAGGGTTAAAGTTAAGTTTAGGGCTAGGTTATGGTTATGATTATGTTAGCATAAAGGTTCAATTAGGGTTAGGGTTAAATTAGGTTTACATTGGGGATAGTGTTAAGGTTAGGGTTTGATCATGGTAAGGGTTTAATTATAGGTAGGTTAGTATTAGAATTCAATTAGGGTTATGATTCATTTACATTAGGGTTAGGGTTGAATTATGATTGAATTTCAATTAGGGCTAGTGTTTGTGCTATAAATTAATTAGGCTTATGGTTTGATTAGGGTTAGGTTAAAAAATAGAATTTGGGTTAGGGATAGAGTTAAGGTTTGAGATAGAAATAGGGTTAGGGTTAGGATCAAAGATACAATTAGGTTTCAATTTAGTTTTATCAAATAAATTAACCTAAATTTCAACCCTATTTTTTTGGAACCTAATTGAGTACTTACCTTAACCCTAATTGTAGACTTAATTTTAATTAATCCTTAACCCTAATATTAACTCTTACCGTATTGAATTGAAACCCTAAGTAAATCAAAGTTAGGGTTAGAATTAGGAATATGGTTATGGTGAAAGATAAACTTAGGATTAAGGTTAGGGTTTGAATTATAATTAGATTCAATTTTATTATGAGGGTTAGAGTTTCAAATAGAATTAGATTTGGGATTATGATTATAGACATAATTATGGTTAAGATTAGAGTTAGGGTTAAAGATAATGTTAGGGTTAGGGTTTGAATTATTGTCAGAGTTAGTTGCATGTAATTTGTCATTGCATGTCAATTCTTTCTAGTTTTCTTTTCCACTCTGATTTGGTATGGTAACAATGAATATATTTTGAAATTTTTGCATGCATCTAGATCATTTTCAAAAAACTAAAAATAATTGCAAATCTTTGATGTAAAAGAGTAAATCTTTGATGTGCTCCCCATTAGAATTACAAATCTTTGATGTAGAAGAATTAATATGCTTCTTATATATGTATTTCTGGGTTAAAATTTGGATTATTATTCACTTAAATTAGGGTTAGGATTCAATTCTGTGTACTATTAGAGTTAATACTTGATTCGATTTTATTTTTTTTACATGTTATAAAATATTTTCTCTATTTTTAAATTTAAACCTATTTTCATTTACTTTTTAAAAATTGTTTAAAACTTCTTGATTGAAAAGATCATGTATTTTCTTAAGTAAAAGAATATAATATCTTAGTATATAAATAAATTATTATATATTCTATTAAATAAAATAAAATAATATTTAAGAAATTATATTAATCTAAAATTTAATAATTTTAGTTAAATAAAATAACTATATTATACATATTAAAAAATTCTTGATTAGTATAGATATCTAAAATGCTTCTATATAATATATATGAACATCCTTCACTTGAATGTGTTTAATAAATTTATACTAATTTTATTATCTTTTATGTGCTATTTTCATCTTTTTTTAATTTGATGAAATAATAAAAGTCATTTGTATCAAATTTAATCATTTCCATGTCACTTATGGATTGTTAGATATGGTTGTTTTGGTAGATTGTTTATTGCTTGCATTGTTGGCTAAATACATGGTCTACATTTTGGTTAAGGATAAGCATTATTTTTTAAATATTTTTCTTCATCCCATCATTTTCTCACTTTTTAATTTTTTAAAAAAAATTCTATTGAATTAAGAGCTATTTTAAGTTATCTACATTATTTAATTATTATTTATTCATTATTTGATTTTTTTAACATATAATTAGCTAAAAATAATTCATTATTTTTTATCCATATCCATGATTATAGGGATAATAGATATGGAAACTTGCTTGTAAAGCATGGTTCATAGATGAAAATAGCAATTTAAAAGGAAACCACTCTTTATAAGAAGAAAACTGAATTTTTATTTGCAATATTAAATAGACATTGGGATTTTTATTCAAAATAGAAATAGATATTTACAAACACAGTTTCATTACAAACATTTCTAAATTGACTCTTAAGCTAGTTATAAACTTGCCTTGGAAACATTTTATCTATTATATTGAGGTTTTTTTTTCTTATTATATTATTTGGGCATTCTTTATATGTAGATTTTTAGAAAAAAAAAAAAAGTTACTATTTTGATATTTGAAAATGTAGAAAGATATTATTTTAAGTAGTTAAATTATAGAAACTTTAAGAATAAAATTTATTTCAAATTTTATGAAAATGTTGTATTCTAACTTATATATCTTATAATTTAATCCATGAGATTTTTACTAATAAATTATTACTTTAAATGTAATTTTTATTTTTAATTAATAAAAAATATTAAACTTTTTCTATAAAACATTTCATAATCTTTAATATTATAAATCATTCTATTCATTTTTCTTGCACTCATGTCATATTATAAAAACATCGCATTAAGTAGAATCATATTATAGATACATTACATTAAGTAGATATCATTTTGTTTCATTCAAGATTTAAAAAAATAATTGTTAACTAATTTACATATAAGTGAAATTAAGATAGAATAGTTGTGACTCTACATCTATTATGCATTTTGAAATATATTTTCACAAGCATAAATTTAAGTATTATAAATGATTTTGAAGGCAGAATTAACCCTCAGATCCAAAATGCAAAGTCCTTTCAATAGACATAGAGATAATTGGAATATATAATTAAATTTTAGTTTACATTAATACCATTTAAATTGGCCTTCTACCAGTAAGCATTGAAAAAAAAAAAGATTAATATTCGAATTTAAATAACATATACCAATCAATAATTTTTTAATTAATTTGTTTAAGCAATATAAAATTATAAATAAAACTAAACATAAAATCCATTATCAATAAATCTGTGAAATGTAAAATGCTACAAAAATAAATTATTTTATTATTCATACCCTATTGCAAGATATTGGAGAAGATCTGAAGCGCAGCAGAGGAATGATATGTTCTTGGCAAACCGAAAGCATGCCACCATTGAAGAGGGATTCTTCTCTGTGTGATTTACTACAATATATTTTCTGTAATCTATACAGTTTGGCCAAGTGCTCATGCTGATTTTGTATGGCAAATATTTCAAATCTTGCATTAAGCAGACGGTTACATATCTAACCCTATGCAATTTCTGTAAATCTTCATTTATATCTAATATTATTGTCTTTGTAACTTTTTTTATCATGATTATATAATCTTTTATACATCTTGACATTCAATATGAATAACAACTAATTGAAAGAGGCCAACTTATCAAATTTTAGAACAAATTCTAATTATTAATTGTTTGTTCAACAAATAAAAAGTTAAATTCCCCATGCACCTGTATATTTCAACCAGTATAAAAATATTCACTCGCTGGTTGTTCTCCTCAGGAATGGAATCCACAGCACTCCAAATGGTTGTGTAATGGGATGTGAAGTCTGATGTCATAGACCTTTGTACACATATCCACTGCTGTCATGCCCCGATATTAGATATATTAATATATGAATATAGAGAGTGCATCGAACTGTTCTAAGAATTTAACAACAAAAATACAATGATCAGATTTCCAGAGAAAGTTCAATAATACAAACACTATTTCGCTGTTTCGAGAAGATCTGAGAAGAAAACCATAATCATGATGACATCGGCTACCACTGTTGAATAGAGAAATGCCATGGTATTTTTGCTTTATAAGTGTCGAGCTGACTCTTCAAATACTCTTCCCATTCACAAGGAATTATACATTTTTTTATTTTGCATGGCATGAGATTACCGTCGGGTGTCTGTAACTATGTTTGTCATCCGCCTCTTTGAGTTTTCTTTTGCTGTCGTTTGGCATTCTCCATTTCACATATGTAACTGTTCAGAATATCAACCATTTCCTTTTTCTTTCCCGGATGTGCTGACATTGTATAGAACGCCTCTCAGCGTAATTATCTCCCATTTTCACTGGCCACAATTATATACTGAGTGTGATCTGAAACATTTGGGAAACAAACAGACAATCTAAATCAGGAGTAACAAGAACTATTAAATTTTAAAATGTTTATCTTATTGAAATTTCAATTTTCCACAAAATATTAACAAATCAATTATTAAAATCTGGATTATATTTTACAATCAAAATTCAAACTAAATATAAAATTTAATTTATTTAAATTCTAAGAATTTAATTATATATTAATTATTTTTGTATTGACTCCCTAAAATTACCATTATTGTTATTCTAATCTTAAAATATTTTTAGTGTTGGATTATTTACAATAAGGGTAAGTGCACAAAGATGGTGGTCAAAAAGGGGTATAAGTGGACACTTTTTTTTCTGAAATTAGGTGAACCTGAACTTGGAGGCAAAATTTGAAAGTCATCTACTCAAGATATGAAGATAATCAAAGAACAAATATTGTAGTACTCCGAATCTAGTTTCCAAACTAAACTTTTTTAAAATTGGATAAGATTAAGGGGGTCAAATCCTTCGCACACGAAAAACTGACCTTGTTTTTTTTCTGAAAAACATAACATAATGTCTGACGTGCTCATCAAAAAAGTCATAGTTAGATTTAGTATTTTGACAAATCCTTTGGCAGAAAGATAGTTAAGAGTGAGCACTAGAAGATGTGTATTTTTTTGTAATTTTTTGTTGATTATTTTTTTATTTATGATTTTTCCAATCGAGCACATCCTGAAAATTCGGTACTTGTTCGTGCACGAAGCATAAGTTGCACTAAACAAATCGAAAATACAATTTTTTTTTAAAATTGTAAAGAATCAAGTGCACTACAATAATATATAAAGTTTTTTATATTTGGATAAGTATATCAAAAGTTATTCAAAAAATGGTGCACCTATGTCTGTGAGAACTATGGAGACACTAGTAAAAGAAATTCAATAATAATATGTTATTGTTGTTCAAATTGAAAACAAATTATATGGTTAGAAAGCTCAGAAGATGGGTGAAAATATGGTGACAATTTTAGAAATACCCACTTTATAAAGTGTAAACCTGATGATGACAAAGTCGATAAACCAAGTTGATAAAATAAAACACGTCAAAAATGAGAGAAATTGAGGGAAATCAAACTTCCAGTCCGTAGCTTTGTCATTCAGGCCAATTTCCAAGCCTAAACAGTCAAAAGCGCGTACGGGGTACTTATGGTTTAAAAAGCATGTATGGGGTACTTATAGTGTAAGCAGCGCGTACGTGCTATTGTATAATATGATATTCTATGTATAATATGTGTATGTAATATATAATATGTTTATATACATATAATATATGTATATATATAATATATTAAACATATATATACACATGTAAGTGTATCGTCTCTCCCTCTCAAACGCATACAAGGTCTCTCTCTCTCTCTCTCTCTCTCTCTCTCTCTCTCTCTCTCTCTCTCTTCTTCTCTCCCTCCATACCCCACTGCAACTATGTCTGCACTTCTATAGAAGTAAGTGGATTTATTTCTTGTCTGCAACTTCCTCTTTGATTTTTATCATGTATCCTCTCCTAAAAAAATTGACTGATGGATTTTTGTGTGTATATTGAATAGGAGGAATAGAGTTTGAAATTGAACCACAAGTGTATTACCGTGACAAACAAGGAAAACTGTAGCAATATTCTTCTCAAATGTGTTTTTAATGAACAGAGTAGATGTGGAAAATAGTGTCAACAAAGCAACATGATGAGTCAGAGTACCTGCAATATGTTTTTCAAAAGAAAACAATAGGTAGGAAGAGAAAGAGGGAGAGTAACACACATGATGTCCTGTAGAATGATAGTTGTGGGTATGCGAGAGTTCCCATGTTACACAACGCCTGTCACCTAAAGAAATTAAAGTTTGTTTTATGCATGGCAGTGGTAGTATATGATGATCATCACTTGTCAAACAACTTGGAATGGTACATACCCATGAAAGAAATCAAGTGTGTAATTCCTATAGTCACAATCGAGATCAATCTTATAACCTTGCAAATTTAATAGCATCATATGTTTTAGAACCTAGGCAGTACTCTTAGGGTTAGGTCAAGCTCTTACACTTGCTTTTTAGTGAAGCCTCATTGTTTGTTCGCTTGGAGTCTTGTTGTATGATGTTCTATTCATAACTTCAAATTTAATATATCATTTTATTAGCCCACCATATGACCCCTTAGGTGTCATTAGAGGTCGTATTGTTTCCTAAGAGGTCATATGGTATGCTGTGTCCCCTTAAGACCCCTCCTCTTTCCCTCCCCCCCTACTCTCCCCCTCTCCCTCTCTCTCTCTCTCCCTCTCCCTCCCTCTACCTCTCTCTCTCTCTCTCTCTCTCTCTCTCTCTCTCTCTCTCTCTCTCTCCATACCCCTTCTTCTCTCCCACCCCCCCTCTTCTCTCTCCCTCTCCCTCCCTCTACCTCTCTCCCTCTCTCTACCTTCCCTCCCCGTCTCTCTCTCAACCTCTCTCTCTACCAGCAATATGTTTTTTAGAAGAAAACAACAAGTAGGAAGAGAAAGAGGGAGAGTAACACAGATGATGTCCTGTAGAATGATAGTGGTGGGTATGCGGGAGTTCCCATGTTATTACATAACGCCTGTCACCTAAACAAATTAAAGTTTGTTGTATGCATGGCAATGGTAGTATATGATGATCATCACTTGTCAAACAGTTTGGAACGACACATACCCATGAAAGAAATCAAGTGTGTAATTCCTATAGTCGCAATCAAGATCAGTATTATAACCTTGCAAATTTAATAGCATCATATGTTTTAGAACTTAGGCAGTACTCTTAGGGTTAGGTCAAGCTCTTACACTTGCTTTTTAGTGAAGCCTCGTTGTTTGTTCGCTTGGAGTCTTGTTGTATGATGTTCTATTCATAACTTTAAATTTCATATATCATTTTATTAGCCCACCATATGACCCCTTAGGTGTCATTAGAGGTCGTATTGTTTCCTAAGAGCTCATATGGTATCCTATGACCCCTTAAGACCCCTCCTCTTTCCCTCTCCCCTACTCTCCCTCCCCCCCCTCTCTCTCTCTCCCTCTCCCTTCCTCCATACCCCTTCTTCTCTCCCACCCCCTCTTCTCTCTCCCTCTCCCTCCCTCTACCTCTCTCCCTCTCTCTCTCTCTCTCTCTCTCTCTCTCTCCATACCCCTTCTTCTCTCCCACCCCCCCTCTTCTCTCTCCCTCTCCCTCCCTCTACCTCTCTCCCTCTCTCTCTCTCTCCCCTCTCCTCTCCCCTCTCGCTCCCATCCCCCCTCTTCTCTCCTTCTCTCCCTCTCTCCCTCTCCCTCCTTCCCTCTCTCCCTCTCCCACTTCCCCTCTTCTCTCCCTCTCTCCCTCCCTCTACCTCTTCCTTCCCCCCATCTTCTCTCCCCCTCTCCTCTCCTCTCCCTCTCTCTCCCTCTCCCAACCCCCACTCTTCTCTCTCTCTCTCTCTCTCTCTCTCTCTCTCTCTCTCTCTCTCTCTCTCTCTCTCTCCCTCTCCTCTCTCTCCCTCTCCTCTCTCTCCCTTCTCCCCCTCTTCTCTCCCTCTCTCCCTCAACCTTCCTCCATACCCCTTCTTCTCTCCCACCCCCCCTCTTCTCTCTCTCTCTCTCTCTCTCTCTCTCTCTCTCTCTCTCTCTACTTCTCTCAAGAGCGTGTACGAGGTATTGAAACTATTAGTTCCCTACCCTACCATAACTTTTTTAAGGCTTAGTAGCACGTACGTGGTACTTATTACTCATAAGTGCATACGGGGTACTATTCCCATTATTCGTTACCCTGCAATAACATTTTTAGGATTAGTAGCGCGTACACGCTACTTATCAACCCAGAGTAGGAAAAAAGAATACTGTTGGGCTTGTCAACATTTTATGGTCTAACAGCGCGTATGCGGTTTATAGACATAGTTTTAGTTGCCCAAGAGCCTCAATGACCTCAAAAGAAGTTTTTGAGGTCGTTGAAGGCCCCACTGGAACTGTGTCTGCACTTCTATCACTGTTGTATACATAAAAGTAAGTGAATTTTTTGTTTTTGCATGATTTAAAATGATTGAATTGTTGTTTTTATTAGTTTTTTGTTTTTGCATGGTTTCAAATGATTGAATTGTGATTGTTTAATAGTTTGATTCCAAAAAATAGTGATAAGATGCATATTTATGGTTATTTATTTATTTTTGAACTTTTCTTTACATATATATGTAATATGATTCTATTTAGGTCAACCAATCTCAACCATGGGAAAGAACAAGCGAGGAACGATGGAACAATGAGAGACTCAAAAGGAAAGACAAGGGCAACGTATGAACAAATTGCGTGACATAAGAACAATGGGAGAAGAAGGTATGTCAACCTCAACATCTCAATTCGATTTACAAAATGAATATAATGCACCTAATGCAATTGAAGAAGAAATATTTGATAATTTACCCTTTGAACCTAATGCAATTGAAGAAGAAACATTTGATAATTTACCATTTGAACCTAATGCAATTGAAGAAGATACCACATTGAATAATCAATTAAATGATGAACATATTACACCTTCTCTACTTGATGAATTGAATGTACATAGTGCACCGATGTTAACACCTCCTAGAATCATTTGTAGGAAACCAAAGTATCTAATTGACATTGATGAGAATATATTGAAGTCAATGCCCAATAAAATAAATGAACTAACTTGTAGGAGAATGGTTAAAATAATATGGCAAAACTATTTTAAAAACTTAAATCAAACCGCAAGATGTCAATTAATTGTTCAAATGATTAAAAATTTGAATCTTAGAGAGACAATGAAAACTCTAGGCCTAAGATCATCTGAAAGTAACAGTGAAAGAACTATTGTCAGAAATCTATTTGATGCATATCAATCTATTGGTTCAAAATCACGTAGTAAAGATTCTAATACTATTCAACATATCATTACATCAACCATAATGAGCAAAAAAATAAAAAAAGATCGTTTGATAAGCAAAACAAGTAAGTCATTAGACGTTAGTAGAACAACAATAAGTAAAGAATTAAAGAGGTGAGAACAAATAGAGGAACCTAACAATAATTCTCTTTGGGCATCCTCGGGTAGACTACCACGCAAAGGCAAGGTTGTTGTAGATGCACTAAAAACATTAATTTAAAATTTTTGGCATGACAACACAAGAGTATCGCCCAACCAAAGAGATGTTGTTAGAAGGCGAATTGGGTCTAAAAATCGTGAGCCACATGAGAAACACTATTTGGATATGACTCAAACTAAATTTTATGAAAGATTCCTTCAAAATTTTCCTCAAATAAAAATTTCTCAAAGATTTTTTGAAATGGCAAAACCTTTTTATATTAAGATTAATCATGTATGCACCACATGTTGTTGTAGGATGCATATTGAATTTTCCATGCATTATGATATTTTTTGTCATATTTGTTCTACTTTGCACACTAACAATGTTTTGCAAGAATGTAATATACAATCGCCTCCTAAGTCGGCAAGAGAATTTATTTCAAGTGTGTTATGTAATAGACATGATGGTTGCATTTATTATAAGATGCCTTGTTTGGAAGGTTCTTGTGTTATATGTGGTGGTTTGTAACGTTTACCAAGATACATACATTTGGAGAGCACACATGAATTTGGTATGAAACTAGTTTCTTTCAGAAAATACAAGACAGTCACATATGGAGTTAAAGATGGAAAAGATTTGAAGAGATGTGAGCTAGTGAAAAATGATATATGTGTAGCTCAATTTATGAAAATGTTTCAAGAGAAACTAGTTTATGAGTACATAATGCATACACATAGAGCTCGATGGTTAGATGAGCAATTCAAGTTATGTAAGGACACATTTCCTCTTGGTACCATTGTCTCTATCGTTGATTTCGCTGAAAATTATACACTACAACCTCAAAATGAAGTTCATTCCATAGATTATCACTCTACACAAGTTTCTATTTTTGTACACATAGCATTCATGCATGCAGATGATAGCATAGAGGAGGATAGAAAGGTTGTAAGAGAGTATCACTTCTACATAAGTGATGATCGTACTCATTCATTAGAGTTTGTACAAGAATGCTTTAAAGTTTTCTATGATAGTTTAAGGGAAAGGAACATACGATACAACCGACACTTAATATGGTGAGATAATTGCACTGCACAATTCAAGAATGCAAGGATGTTTTATTTGTTGACAAGGATGCATGTGACAAGCGGTGTACAACATTTTTGGAATTTCACTGAGGATGGACATGGTAAGGGAGAGCACGATGGTGCAGGAGCATGTGTGAAAAGAGCCCTAGCCAGGGAAGAATTGAAGTACGAAGGTGGTGCTAAGTTGGTAGATGTAGAAACAATTGTGCGATGGTGTAAGTCTACGGTGGGTCCAGGTAATCCAGGTACGTCATTCATTCATATATATTTTTGGTTGATTACTGAATCCCGAGATGCTTCTCCAATGGACTGAGGATGGCTCACCATCGATGTAGAAACTGTCGCTATTACCTATACAAAAATGTACAAAGATTAAATACAATTAATATAATAATAAGTATTGAAGCTTGAAAACAATTAATCTTACATATCAAACAAAAGTGTACTGGATCCTGAGATGCTTCTCCAGTGCAAGGAGGAGGGTTCGCCATTGACGAAATAGGTATGGATATTTCTTGTATGAAAAAATTATAAGATTATAATATATCACAAGTTCACATGTAAGCGTGCATATAATCATGAAATCAAGAAAATAAAGTAGAGATACATACCTCCACCCTCTCTTGATCTACGGGCGTATCAGGTGCATTCAACATATCCACAAAGCTCAATGGCTGCTGTACATGTAAAATAGACAAAAAAACTAATCAATCTACAAACCCCAAATAATACTTGATTTCAACATTTTAAAACAATTGTACAGCTAAAAATGTGTTCAATTACCTTCTTCACATGTTTTGGCGTCTTCGAGGAATTCTTTTTCTTAGGACAAGCCCTAGACACGGAGGGGTACCCTAAAAACACAAAATTAACATGAGATATTAGTACAGATAATAAATTAAACATAATTTTAAAAATCTAAAATGAAATGACTTGCATATTCCATCAAAACAATACATAAAAAGAGTTGTACAAAATATGATACCATATAGCCTTGTAGGCCAAAATCAATTACTGAGAGCGTGATGTCATCAATCTGGGACATTTCGTCCCTGTCAACACCTACAAACCAGAAATTGGACCAAGCATTAAATATAGTTAGTATATCTTGTATTTTTTTTAATTTAGTACTATTCTATTTTAACATGTTACAAAATTTATACCTCAGGCATCGAAGTTGCAGCTATGGTAACTGGGGGAAGTGTATGGGATACCGTTGCTGCATCCTGAAATGCATATTATTTATCTCAATTTAAATCGATGTATAAATGAAAATTCATTTATGTAATTACAAATTTAAAGTGACTGATAAATAAAATGTTATGAATTCAAATCAACACACCTGTGTCTGTGGCTCATGGGCAAACACCATGTCCATCAACTCATCTGTCAGCGCAACATCCTCAACCATGTGAGCCTGACATCTACAACCGCAAATCATGCATAGATAATATGAGTATCCATCTACACCGGCTGCATCATCTATCCCCGAGCAACTGACACACATATGCTCAATGGGCTCTCTGTCGCCCTCTCACGGCTCATCATCCAATACATTAAGGTGTGCTAATGACGTCCCATGTTGGATGATGGCACCAGTCAATGTTGTGGCTGCCTGAAGAGTTTGCAGCTCCATCGACTCTTTCAGCTCTAATGGGATAGCCTGATGCACCTTGGGTTTGGGTGCTAGGGGGCAGTGACTCTCCGCGGCTAATTGCCTATGGGCTCCAGGTCTATCTTGGGCAGAGCCACCACCTCTACCATGAAACTCTCTCGTGTCAAAATAGTTTGGCCGCACATTGAGCACAAACTCACAATATATTTTTCTCAAAAAATATAATGGCACCTCATAATTATCACAAGGTGGATCATCAAAGACCATCCACTACCTCTGCCAAAAAAGATTCTTCATCTACGCATTGGTACACTAATGCATGGGAAACCTCTTTGCATTAAGAGGTAATGACTGACCAGTTTTGGGATCAACAAAAAGGGCACATATTTGTTGTTTAGAAATATTTTTGTTTTTTACTCCATCGTATGATAGCTCATTGGTATAGAATTGATGACAACTATCCCTAAAGCTTCCCCATTTGGTAATTTATGTGGAAACAACTATGGCACCACTAGCTAATGTTTCTAGGCTAGTGGCGAGGGATTGATGATGGTCAAGTTCAGAAGTTTTCAATTTTACAATCAGTCTATTGATTTTAGACGTATTTTGTCCTAACTGATCAATTAATTCTTCCTGTGTTTCGGCCGTGCAGTCAAAAGGAGGAATTGGGGGCTGTTCTTGTGTGTTTTCAGGAGGTGCATTTGGTTGTTCTTGTGGCTTTTCCAGGAGGTGCATTTGGTTGTTCTTGTTCTGGATTAGAAGAATCTGGTTTTTGAAACAAAAAATGAAAAAGCCTAATCAAAATTAATGAAATTAAATTCAAAATGTAAAACAAATTGCATAAACCGGAAAGAAAGACAAAAATAAACAAAAACTAACCTTGATCCATAGCCTGGAGGACAAATTTAGCACCCTGTTCACGGTTTAGGTGAGAAAATGGGGGAAAAACGAAGTTAAAAACGCAATTTACGGGTAAATGAGACCCAGTTTTTTTTTAAAAACTTTTTTTACCAGGCACCGCGTATGCATTTTATTTGGATTATTAGTGTGTACGCACTCATTTTCCTATGAGCAGCACATACACGCTCATTTTCAAAGGCGTAGCGCGTACGCGCTACCTTTTCTAGGCTCGAGAAGAACAAACCTAAGTGCGTACGCGGGAATTTGAAATTTTAAAACCGCGTACACGCTGCTTGTTTTTCCAAGTTTTTTTTGGGTAGTGTCCAATTTTCTGACCACCATCTTTGTGCACACACCCATAAGATATTTTATATATGCCAAGATGTTATTTTTCATTACAATATGTTTTTTGTTTTGATAAAACTATTGTGTCTATATTTTTCATGCTAATTAAAAGATATTGTTGGGGTTGGTTAAATTATCTAAACTCATGGTGGTTGGCTACTTCTTCACTGATTATGTTACCCTATTCGAGGAAACATTAGTGCCCTAATGAAGCTAAAAATGACCAATGTCTTGCTAAGCATGTTGGCTCATTGGGATGGAAGCTACTAATAGAATATGAGCTACATGATATATGTAATTTTTGAAGCAACACTCATTAAGATCTTGGTCATTTTGTATTTTGAAGCATGTTGGCTTGTGTGTTAAGCTTTAAAAAAAATCATGTTAGTTCCTAATGGTATTGACATTACAAGTACACATGTATTAAAAATATAACATAACCAATTTACCTTATAGAGAATAATAGGTATGAATCAAATTAAAAAAAAAAAAAAAAAAAAATAGATTAAAAGATTGCTAGAGTAAGTCTCAGAGAAAGGTAAAGACACCTAATCAACATCCTTGAGCTAAATGCAAGGCAACAATTGTGGAATATACATGTAAAACTAGGAGTATTTTTCTTCCCATCCCAACACTATTATTCATACACAATTAAATAATATGATAGCTCTCAAAATACTATTTTATAATAGTCTAGAAGCCTAATTCTTTGATAACATCCATTGTGTGGCTTTCAAATCAAAGTTGAATCAATAACAAGTGTTTCCTAAAAGTGCGATTTTGCACTTTATGCTCTCACAAAAATTGAACCAATTAAAAGGATGACAAGTTGAATCACTTCAATTAGATATTGGAGTAAAAGGACTAAGAGGAAAGGGTTCTTTTTTTAGTTAGAGAACAATTTACACTACTCATGCTAAACTTGCAATTGTGAAAGCAAGAAAATAAGCTTAACATTAACATCACAAAAATTTCATTTACTACATGACCATATAAATAAATTAAACTTGTTAAAGTCAAGCAAAATAAATAAATTGTTGCAAGGTGTGGGCCCTTGGTCTCCTTGTGTTGTGTAGCATAGCACTTAGGTTTGTGAGATGGCTTAACTACCTCCTGTGGATTTTATAAGTCTAGTGGTTGTATTGGGCATTAACAAGTTAATCTTTTGGTGCAACGACAACCGTACTTCTAACAAGTTGTATCAGAGTCTAGGTCACAAGTTCAAACCCCCGCACTTGTGCTGGGGGGGGATTGTTACAAGGTGTGTGCCTATTGTCTTCTTGTGTTGTGTAGCATAACACTCGAGTTTGTGACATGGATTAACCACCTCCTGTGGATTCTATAATTCTAGTGGTTGTATCGGGTATTAACAGGTCGATCTTTTGGTGCAACAACAATCGTACTTATAACAAGATTCCATATCAATCTAAAACAAGTTTGACATCAATGACGACCACAACACCACATCAACACATACTTCCAACAATCTCCCCCTTTGCCATTGATGACAACACTTGACAACACCTGCACCTCAAAGCTGAATAATACTGCTCAATATCTCTCCAAAACTATTCACCACATTTTCCTTCCTTGCCTGTTACACAACTCAATCATACACATCCTTATATACAAGATAGATCATCAAATCTTAAACCAAGTCGACTTGAATCAAAATACACTTCCTGAACTAAAATATACACACTGATCCACTCCAAGAGAAAGAGGGGACCAAAACACAACTTTCAAAGATCAATTCACTGATCTGCAATCATCAAAACATAATCAACAACATATCCACACGCTATGCATTCATATAAGAAAAAATTACGGTCAACAACATACTTTCTAATGCAAATAACTCAAATTCGGATCTCCACACGCTACAGTGTGACCCATAACATATCAAGTACACTTTCACAAATCATATTTGGACTTAAGGATAGGCCTAACATAGAATTTCATAACCAATAACGATTGATGCCACAACAATCAGAGAACACAAAGATATTTTTGGACCATAAAAATATCATATCCATAATATTGAAACTATATCCAATGAAGATAACAACAATACTCAACACTAGAAACAAATTTTGGATCCAAGCACTTCTGGAACAACCAATAGAACAAATGCAATGTTCGCACCACAACATTTGATGGCTCTGCACCACAAACATTTCAAACCTTGATCCAGAACAACAAGTTTGACATCAATGGCAACCATAGCAACACATCAACACATACTTCCAACAGGTAGGGTCAATGGTAATACTAAGTATGCTATGAGGTGAGATTAGGGAATAGCCATAAGGTAATGATAATAGCCTATTGTGTGCTAAAGGTTGGGCTAAAACATGTCAAGCTGCAAGAGAAAGAGGTGTTAAGATTTGATTTTGGCTACCCTAAACTATGTGTTAATAATAGGGAATCACTTGAAATTTTGGAGGCATGTTAAAATTTACCAATATATATGCTAATTGCATTAAAATTTATCATTTATTAGGATGAATTTTTCTAATACCATTATAATGTTATCCTAACTATAGAGTAATAATCACCTTGAATTCACAACATATATTTTGGATCACATCCAAATAGTCTCATTTATTTACATTTAGTATATATTATATTTATAACTATTGGTGTTTAGTCTTTGACAATGAGTCATGACATAAAAAATAAGAACATTTTTGTAGTTTTGAATTTATAGAGATGTAAATTTTGACTCTTAAAATATTTAATGTGAAATAAAATCATATCGATTACATAGTAATCAATATCTAAAAAAATAGTCTTTGACAATGAGTCATGACATAAAAAATAAGAACATTTGTGTAGTTTTGAATTTATAGAGATGTAAATTTTGACTCTTAAAATATTTAATGTGAAATAAAATCATATCGATTACATAGTAATCAATATCTAAAAAATTAGTTAATCATGATAAATCTTCAATAAAAGAATCACATAATATATAATTTTTACTTTTACATGTACCATTTCATTAGAAAAGTGAAAGAGAATGTGAACTTTGAGGTTTGATATTTTTAATTCTTTTATCATGCACGTTTTAAGGCTAATGATGGATCATGAAGAATAATCTAAAATATTGATGAAAAATATATTTTAATTAAATAGATACCCCTCCATGTTTTATTTTTAACAAAAAATATATCAAATTATTTTTAAAAATTAATTAAAAAATAATTAACACTAAAAAATGTTTATTCAATATTATAGACTAGGTGAAGGGTACTAGCAGTAGTTGTTATAACTAACTTTATGCACCCTAAGCTCCTAAATGTTACATCGAATTTTGATGATTTTTTTGTTGTCTTTGTACATGACTTAAGACCTTAAAGCTATTGTTACAACTTCTAAGTAGTTACAAAGAATGCATGATGATTCATTATGTGCACAAAGGTTAAAAAGTGGTCATTTAAAAATGACGCTCAATACCTACTTAAAGACGCCCCCAAAATCATGCACTACAACCACCCCACATTTTTCTACAACTAATTCAATACATATTCCTCTACTAACCAATATGTTTTCTTCTAATAACTTTTTTCTTTTTTATTGAATCAAACAAAAGAATAAGATACATAGAAAGAAGACAATCACTTAGTTGTCAAATATAAACTAACATCATTGATAGACATAATTTTCTCAAAAACAAAACATTAACACCTCAAAGAGAAACAAAATTTAGAAAGGCCAACAAATTTTGAAACTAAGTAATGCGATAACATACTTGCAAATACATTAACATGGTTGTAGCAGCCTATAAGAACATAAACAATCGAAATATATAAGCCTATGAAAGCTCAAGATCTTAAGAAAACCATTAGATGTGGAATTAAAGTATTTGTCGGAACTATTTTGAAAATAGAGTGTCAAATTTGTGAAGTTGTAGCTTGAACTTGATCTTATCCATGCCCTTTTTTTACCAATACTTATGCACAAATACCTTGCTATAGGTACCAATAAATTTATGATTAGATTAAACTGGGAGAGGCCTGAACTATTACATAGTTGCTAAAGCAAAGAAACCTGATGGGATGGGGTTTGGGATAGACTAGCCTAGTCTATGCTCTTGGATCCTTTCCTTGGATCACCAGGTGCTCTAACCACACCCTAGGGTCTCTAGCACTTCCTCTGCTTGTGGAATCCCCTAACCTTGCCCAGTCCACCCACCAACAATTTGATAAACTACTCCTAAGGTCTCACCTACTCATGAGTTTCAAGGAACCCTTACTTAGGCTAATAAGGGTTTGGCTTGTTCCACACCTTCCTAGGTCTTAGCAAGGATGGGTCAGGACCAATACAAGGTTTTTCCACCCATTCATGGGCCCCCAAGAGGTTTCAAGCTTCCTACCCCTTACCGATTTCACAATTTTGTCTTTTGCCTACAAAATAGGGCTACAAGGATTGTGACCAATTAGGCCTCCTACCCAGTCCTTTAGGGCTCCCTCTTGCAAATGGTGCACTTGCTTGTGAAACTTCCTAAAAGACTTGCTATTAATTTGGCAAGGGATCAAGGATTTTCCTAGTTTTAGGCCTCCAAGTGTCCGTACACTGCCCTTGGTGGATTTTAAGGTTTCTAAGGGTTTTTAAAGAGGGTTTTTAGGCCTACCAGGGTCACAGTGTAGGTTTTGTGCTCTTGAATCCTTGTCTGGATTGGTGGAAGCTCCTCTTTCACACCAATGGTGCTCCACTCACCCCTCTACAATTCCTCCAAAGGGTGCCTCCTTCTCTAACCTTCCTTGCTCTCCAAGACCTCCGCAACTTAACCCTTCCTAGTCGGGCACTGTTTAGTCTTGCCTGGGAGTGGGTCTTTAGATGGCCTCCCTGCATCTTCCAAGGCCCTGCTTGCTTTGGAGTATAGTACAAGGTCTAGACTCTCATTCCCCATGGTTTCATGGTGATTCCACAATGGGAAATGGAGTTATGAACCCATTTTCTCAAAACAGTCCAAAACTAGACAGTGAGAAGGCAATTTACAAAATATTTACAAACACACCTCACTTACAAATAAAAACCTAACCTAAATGCTCAAAATAAATTAATTACACCATACAAGACACACAACATAGTTTTGCTTGAAAATCAATCTATTAACAATCTTATTTTTCTCCATTTGTGCTGACTGGCAACAAAATTGCAGTCACAGTCAAGTCACTTTGCCTGGGCCGTACAACATCTGACACCCAACCCATTATCTTAGGGTTTGTAACTACTTATAATACCCTCTCCTCAGTCTGTGTGCCCATATTAGGGTTGTCCATGCTTAAACTAAGATTTTGACCACTAGGTGGAAAAGTTGCTTGACAACTTTGAAAAGTTGTCATGCAACTTTTGCAACTTTTGAGCAACTTTCTCAATGTTGCTTTTCTTGACTCCTAGGCCCACATTGGGCTAACCTATGGACACCACCATGCTAAGAAGGACCCCTAAACACCTCAAAGGCACACATACCTTCTATTTCCAAAAAAACTCAACTTTGACTCATGACCCTAGGACCTCAACTAGGACCCTAACTAGGACCAATGAGCACAAGGCTCTTATTGTATGTACAATGGATTCTTAAAGAAGCATGAACACAATCAAAATAAAATGGTGGGAGCCCTTTGAAGGGTGCTCCTACACCATACTCCCCCTCTGCAACAAACTAAGGAATTAGGGGAGTGAGAAGAGTCAGATCAATGCCAAGCTTCTTGAACTTGCTCTCCTCAATCCAAGTAGCTTCAGACATAGGTTGACCTACCCATTTCACCAAGTGCTCCATGTAGACTTGGTGTCTAGTAGACTTCTTCACCCTTGACTCCAAGATCTCCTCTGCTATGGGCTGCTTCACTTGAGGTAAGGCATTCACATCCAAGTCTTGTAGTACCTTGGCTTGGTTCTCAGTCTACCCTACTATCTCACCCTTGTACATGATCAGATCAGCAACATTGAAGACTGGTGAAATGGCTAAGTCTGAAGGAAGTTCAACCTTATAGGCATTCTCACCATATTTTTCTAGAATTCTACAAGGTCCTACCCTCTTCATTTGCAGTTTAATAGGCTTGCCACTTTGCATTCTAGCTTTGCTCAAATGGACCATCACATAGTCACCCACCTTGAACCGAACCTCTCTCCTTTTCTCATCCATTTTGGCCTTCAGTTTTTGAGTGGATTCAAGGATGGCTTTCTTAACCTGCTCTTGGACTTCCTTGATGGTTTGAGTGAATTCCTCTGCTTGCCCACTCTTCATCTCCATGGAACCAAGTTCCCTGAGTTAACACACTCCTCTTGGATGTCTACCATAGACAACCTCAAAAGGACTTCTTCCAGTGGTCCTATTTACACTGTCATTATATGCATACTCTGCTTGAGGAATGATTAGATCCCATGTCTGTCCATACTCCTTGTTTAGACACCTCAACAAATTGCCTAACACCCTATTGATGACTTTAGTTTGACCATCAGTTTGTGGATGGTAAGTTGAGCTAAATGATAAGTTAGTTCCAAGTCTCCTCCATAATGTTTGCCAAAAATGGCCCATGAACTTGTTGTCCCTGTCTGAAACAATGCTTAAAGGGAGTCCACGAATCCTCACAATCTCCTTAAAGAAGAGATGTGCAACATAGCTAGCATCATGTGTAGTTCTACATGGAATGAAATGGCTCATCTTGGAAAATCTATCTACTACCACATAGATGTTGTCCATACCTATCTTTATCTTCGGAAGTCCTACTACAAAGTCCATACTTACACATTCCCAAGGCCTATTTGGGACCGGCAATGGTTGATAGAGACCAGCATTGCTTGATCCTCCTTTTGCTTTTTGGCACACACCACATTGTTCTACATACCTTTTCACATCTCTTGGCAACTTGGGCCAATAGTAGTACCTTTGTACTAAATCCAAGGTTTTGTTGACTCCAAAGTGTCCACTTAAACTACCATTGTTTTCTCTTGGATGAGGTTTTCCCTCATGGATCCTCTAGGCACAGACAACTGATTACCTTTGAACAAGAGACCATTTTGGAGAGTGTAATCTGCATACTCACCATGGAAATGGTTCTCAAACTCCTTGCAAACCTTGTAAGCTGGTGAGAAGCCTTCATCTCCTTCATAGAGGTCCTTGAAACCTTCTATTCCTATGCTCCGCAACTGTAACTCTTGAACTGTCAACAACTTCCTGCTTAAAGCATCTGCCACCTTGTTGAGTTGCCCCTTCTTATGCTTGATGGTGAAGGTGAAGGATTGGAGGTATTCCATCCATTTCAAATTTCTATTGCTAATCTTCTCTTGAGTGTTAATGTAACTCAATGCCTGGTTGTCTGTGAACACCACAAATTCCTTTGGGAGTATGTAATGCCTCCATTTTTTTAGAGACTGAACTAATGAATACAACTCTAGGTCATAGGCTGAGTACTTCTTCTTTGCTTCATTGAGCTTCTCACTGAAAAATGCCACAGGTCTTCCCTCTTGACTCAATACACCCCCTATTGCAATTCCACTTGCATCACACTCCAATGTGAATAGCTTGTCAAAAGTAGGTAGGAGTAGGATAGGTTTTGTGGCTACTTCTTGCTTCAATAATTGAAATGCTTTGTCAGCCTTCTCAGTCCATTTAAACTTAGTTTTAAGGCCTCCTTTTATGGTGTCAAGGACTGGTGCACATATGCCACTGAATTTCCTCACAAACTTTCTATAGAATTGGGCTAAACCATGGAAACTCCTAACTTCAGTCCCTGTTCTAGGTGCAGGCCAATTCAAGATTGCCTCCACTTTGCTTGGATCCATCTTCAAGGTTCCCTTAGACACTACAAATCCTAAGTAGACCAGCTCTTGCTTCAAGAAGTCACACTTCTGTAGGTTGATTGACCACTTCTCTTCATGCAACCTCTCTAAGACTAACCTCAAATGCTCAAGGTGCTCCTCTTTGGTTCTGTTATAGATGAGAATGTCATCTAGGTACACCACCACAAACCTGCCTGTGAAGTCTTTCAACACCTCATTCATCAACCTCATGAAGGTGCTTGGAGCATTGGTGAGTCCAAATGGCATCACAAGCCATTCATATAATCCCTCTGTGGTCTTGAAAGCAGTCTTCCACTCATCTCCCTCCTTAATTCTAACTTGGTGATAACCAATTTTAAGGTCCAACTTAGTAAAATACATAGCACCTCCTAAACAGTCCATCAAATCGTCTATTCTAGGAATAGGAAACCTATACCTTATGGTGATCCTATTGATTGCCCTTGAATCAGTGCAAAGTCTCCACTTGCCTCCCTTCTTTGATGCTAGCACTACCGGGACTGCACATGGGCTGATGCTTTTCTTGATCAGTCCTTGTTCCAATAACTCCTGCACTTGCCTTGCTACCTCCTTGTTTTAGTCAAGTGTGAGCTTATATGCAGCTTTGTTAGGTAGGGATGCACTGGGAACAAAGCCTATTTGATGGCTTATAGACCTTCTTGGTGGGAGTGTTGCAGGTGCTCCATCACTCACTATGTCCTTATACTCTTGCAACATTTGCTTCACCTCCTTGGGTACCTCTGCTTGCAACTTGTCTTCCTCTTCCTTTGGTTTCACAAAGATAGCACACCTCACTGTTTCCTCCTCATGTAGCAAGTGTAAGAACTCTTTACCAGTAGCCAATAAGACACTAGGTGTTCTTGAGGTTCCCTCTTCACTCTCTGTCAAAGACTAAATCTTAAAGGTTTTGCTATCCTTCTTAAAGGAAATGGAGTTCTCCTCTCCATCATAGATCACCTTCCTATCAAATTGTCGGGGTCTACCTAGCAATAGGTGATAGGCATCCATAGGTAACACGTCACAAAGGATCTTATCCTTGTATCCTCCAATAGAAAACTCTACCCAAGTCTGTTCATTGACTAGCACACTCTGCTCTTGATTCAACCATGTCACCTTATATGGGTTAGTGTGGGGTATCCTTATGAGTTTCAACTTCTTGGTTGCCTCCTCTGATATTATGTTATATGTTGACCCTGAATCAACTATCACCGTGCAAACTTTACCAAGGATCTTGCATCTCACCCTAAACAATGCTCTCCTATGCTTAGGTTCATTCTTAACTGGCTATCTTATCAAGACCCTATTGAACATCAGTTTTTCTCCAATCTCTGATTCAATATGGTCCACCTTAGGTGTCTTGTTGCTTGATGTGTCTTCATGTGCATAAGCAACCCTCTTTCCACTGTTTGATGATGTAGGCTTGTCAGGGCATCTATAGGCCGGGTGTCCCAATTGTCCACAGTTGTAACATTTCATAGTTGCAAAGTAGGAGTTACCCCTGCCGGTACCTCTACTCCTACTTGGACCACCTTGTGCACCTCTTCCTCTAGAATGGCCCCCTCTAAGATTGGCTTCACTACTATGCTCAGTCAACTTGGCTTCTCTTTGGTTCCTTTATTCATTCACCTTGCTTTGGTAACCACCTCGGTGACTCATTTGATCTCTACCTCTGCCTCTACCCCTTTTATTAGAGTCTCCTTTCCTTTTGTTCCTCTCTTCCACCTTGGCAGCAAGCTGATGACATTTTTGGACAGTAGTAGGATTCCATAGGCTTATCTCCTCTTGAATGTTCCACTTTAGGCCGCGTAGATACCTAGCCACCTTGATAGATTCATCTTCTTGGACTTTGGATCTAAGACAAAGCTTTTGAAATTCTTTGGTGTAGGAGGTCACATCAAGGTCTTTTTGCTTCAATCCATGTCTCTTCTTATGAAGTTGGACTTCATAATCCTCTGGTAAGTAGTTCTCCTTGATCTTACTCACCATGGCCTTCCAATTGGCAATAGGTAGCTTCCCCATGCTAACCCTCTCTTCTTGCAGATACTTCCACCATGTTAAAGCTGCTCCCCTTAATCTTGATTTGGCAACCTTAACCTTTTGAGCCTTTGTCACTCCCTCACACTCAAAGTGGTTCTCCATACCCTCAATCCATTCCATGACAGTGTCAATGTCCATCCTTCCACTGAACTGTGGCAATCCTTCAAAAGCTTTGGTGTTCAAAGCCTTAATAGCCTTTACAAAAGGTTCTTCATTGAACAAGGGATCTGGTTCAGGTATAATGTCATCTATGTCAATGGTTTTCTTGCCTTTATCCTTGGTGTCTTCACCCCAAGGTCCTTGTGTCCTCTGATCCACCACTTCTTGCAACTTATCCCTTATCTCACTCATAACTTCTTCAAGGAGTCTATTCTTCTCCTTCTGCTCCTGCTCTTCTACCTCACTAGCTAGCTCTGCATTGGTGACCATTCTGCTCTCCCCTACTGATTCACTAGTATATAGAGACATACACAGTCCACCAAATCTTTAACTCGCTCTGATACCAATCTGATGGGATGGGGTTTGGGATAGACTAGCCTAGTCTATGCTCTTGGATCCTTTCCTTGGATCACCAGGTGCTCTAACCACACCCTAGGGTCTCTAGGACTTCCTCTACTTGTGGAATCCCCTAACCTTGCCCAGTCCACCCACCAACAATTTGATAAACTACTCCTAAGGTCTCACCTACTCATGAGTTTCAAGGAACCCTTTAGGCTAATAAGGGTTTGGCTTGTTCCACACCTTCCTAGGTCTTACAAAGGATGGTTCAAGACTAATACAAGGTTTTTCCACCCATTCATGTGCCCCCAAGAGGTTTCAAGCTTCCTACCCCTTACCGATTTCACAATTTTGTCTTTTGCCTACAAAATAGGGCTACAAGGATTGTGACCAATTAGGCCTCCTACCCATTCCTTTAGGGCTCCCTCTTGCAAACGATGCACTTGCTTGTGAAACTTCCTAAAAGACTTGCTATTCATTTGGCAAGGGCTCAAGGATTTTCCTAGTTTTAGGCCTCCAAGTGTTCGTACACCGCCCTTGGTGGATTTTAAGGTTTTTAAGGGTTTTTAAAGAGGGTTTTTAGGCCTGCCAGGGTCATAGTGTAGGTTTGGTGCTCTTGCCTCCTTGTCTATATTGGTGGAAGCTCCTCCTTCACACAAATGGTGCTCCACTCACCCCTCTGCAACTCCTCCAAAGAGTGCCTCCTTCTCTGACCTTCCTTGCTCTCCAAGACCTCCGCAACTTAACCCTTCCTAGTCGGGCACTATTCAGTCTCGCCTAGGAGTGGGTCTTTAGATGGCCTCCCTGCATCTTCCAGGGCCCTTCTTGCTTTGGAGTATAGTACAGGGTCTAGAATCTCATTCCCCATGGTTTCATGGCGATTCCACAATGGGGAATGGAGTTATGAACCCATTTTCTCAAAACAGTCCAAAACTGGATAGTGAGAAGGCAATTTACAAAATATTTACAAACACACCTCACTTACAAATCAAAACCTAACCTAAATTCTCAAAAAGGAATTAATTATACCATACAATACACACAACATAGTTTTGCTCGAAAATCAATCTATTAACAATCTTCTTTTTCTCCATTTGTGTCGACTGGCAACAAAATTGTCGTCACAGTCAAGTCACTTTGCTTGGGCCGTACAACATCTGACATCCAACCCATTATCTTAGGGTTTGTAACTACTTATACTACCCTCTCCTCGATCTATGTGCCCATATTAGGGTTTTCCACGCTTAAACTAAAGATTTTGACCACTAGGTGGAAAAGTTGCTTGACAACTTTGAAAAGTTGTCATGCAACTTTTGCAACTTTTGAGCAACTTTCTCAATGTTGCTTTTCTTGACTCCTAGGCCCACATTGGGCTAACCTATGGACAACAACATGCTAATAAGGACCCCTAAGCACCTCAAAGGAACACATACCTTCTATTTCCAAAAAAACTCAACTTTGACTCATGACCCTAGGACCTCAACTAGGACCCTAACTAGGACCAATGAGCACAAGGCTCTTATTGTATGTACAATGGCTTCTTAAAGAAGCATGAATACTTTCAAAAGATAATGGTGGGATCCCTTTGAAGGGTGATCCTGCACCAAAACCCAAGGTCTCAGGAGGAGTGAGAGCCCCAAACTAGAGGGCCAGTTGTAAAATAGAACCAAACCCAATTGACACTCAGAACGAAACACCGTAAAACCAAAAGACAAGACTAGATTAGACTAGACGAATAGAACTAAAAATAAAATAGTCACACCCCCATCGAAGACACGAACGTAGCTCATGGATTTCACTTTGTCAGAGAAGGAGAGTCTCTTGTTTGAACATTTACTTGAAGTTATAGCAGGAGAATCTAGAGTAGCTTTCACCCTTGCCACCAAATATTGCATTCCAATAGCAGGGGAAGAATCCAAATGAACTTTCTTTTTATCCTACCTCCTATCAATTTCTTCTAGAATAGCTTGTAGAGCCACAAAGTTCTTCATTGGCATTTTGTTGTTCTGGGATAACATTTCCTCCATTTTTCATTTTTAGGTACACTTGGTTGTCTACCAAAACCTCGATTGCTTTCATTATCTCCTTTTTATCCTCCTTGTAGTCTATCTTTTCCCAAATCCCCTTCAATTCATCTTCTGCCCCTTCCTGCTTCTCAAGCTTCTCTTCTAAATTGTTTTCCACCACCCAAACCCTTTGGTCATTATTACCCATTGCCCAACTAGAAGCTTTTGAATCTGTGTCTGTGAGGGCCTCCAACTTGTTAATTTTCTTTTTTGCCACATTTAGTTGTCCTAGAAGCCAACCAACTATAGCTTCTTGTTTGTTGTAGGCATCACAAAGTTCATTGACTTTATCGGCAAAGATAGGTAAACCCGATTCCCTTAGTGAGTTATCATGTGAGGGAGGAGGGGAGCCAAAAGTAGAAGTGACAAAATTATCAACAAAATTGTTCAGAGGGTACCAATAAAGTTGCACATTATTGTCAAGATGTTATTTTGTTTTCATTCTAATTAAAAGCTATGGTTTGAGTTGGTTAAACATATCTAAACTCATGGTGGTTGGCTACTTCATTGATTATGTTATCCTATTTGAGGAAACATTAGTGCCCTAATGAAATTGCAAACATGAAGCTAAAAATGACCAATGTCTTGCTAATCATGTTGGCTCATTGGGATGGAAGCTACTACTAGAATATGAGATACATGATATATGTAATTTTTTAAGCAACGCTCATTAAGATCTTGGTCATTTTGTGTTTTGAAGCTTATTGGCTTATGTGTTAAGCTTTAAAAAAAGTCCATGTTAGTTCCTAATGGTATTGAAATTACAAGGACACGTGTATTAAAGATATAACATAACCAATTTGACTTATAGAGAATAATAGGTATGAATCAAATTAAAAAAAAAAAAAAAAACTTAGATTAAAAGATTGCTAGAGTAACTCTCATAGAAAGGAAAATACACCTAATCAACATCCTTGAGCTAAAGGCAAGACAACAATTGTAGAATATGCATGTAAAGCTAGGAGTATTTTTCTTCCCATCTTTACACTATTATTCATACACAATTAGATAATATGATAGCTCTTAAAATATTGTTTTATAATAGACTAGAAGCCTAATTCTTTGATAACATCCATTGTGTGGCTTTCAAATCTAAGTTGAATCAATTGCAATTGTTTCCTAAAGGTGTGAATTTACATAATTTATGTTCTTCTCACAAAAACTAAACCAATTAAAATAATGACAAGTTAAATAACTTCAATTAGAAATTCGAGTAAAAGGAATAAGAGAAAAGACTTCCTTTTTAAGTTAGAGCACAATTTGCACTGCTCATGCTAAACTTGCAATTGTGAAAGCAAGGAAATAAGACTAACATTAGTATCACAAAAATTTTATCTAGTACATGACCATATAAATAAATTAAACTTTGTTAGTGAACAAATTTTTGCCTTTCTTCAAATTAAATGATTTCAAACTCTATCGCCTTCTTTAAAAGACAAAAGTTCAGCTAAATAGTTGGGTAAGTGTGACATACATCACTTCCCTCTGAATTTTTGATAGGTACAACTCTCTCCATTAGTTTCAGGGAATAATCTAACTAAATTAAACTGGTATGCTTTTAACCTGAAAGCACGTAAGGCTACCTACTTCATTCTTAGATGAGAGGCTAATGATTCACACATATTTCAGAGAAAAACTATTCTTCAAAAATGCTTCAACATGAAAAATGAAGGTGATCGAAACAAAGTTCAGAACACCAGTTCGATAGCTCATAAAAATAGATAAGAGAAATAAAATCCATTTTCAAGCACATATGTTTTAAAGTCACTTAGAAAGGAATCCCAGAATAATAATAATATTTTCCATTGGAAAGGCGATCACTGTCATTTGATTAGCTTAATATTTGCAAAGAAATATCACTACACAGATTCAAAACTCAAAGGTTTTCCTTCTCCCAAACACATATGATCTTTTATATATATGTATTTTATGCAACAAAGACACAACAATACATGTATAAATCCTTTCCAATTTTAGATTTTCAAAGTCTGATGACTTCCTTCAACAAAACAAAAATACTTAAAAACCAAAAACTCTATCCACCATTCTAACCCCTCCTTTCTCTAACTTAAACTTATTAATAGTCTTAGAGAATATAGGAGGTCACCCTTAAAACTTGACCTCCTCCAAAACAGTTATAATAACCAACATAGTATTTTAGGGACAGATGTCCCGAAGTCATTTGCTAGATCATAAAAAAAAACATATAAAAATAAAAACAGAGCATCATTAACATGCTACGCTTCTTCTCCATCATCGTCCTCTTCTCCACTTTTCTGGGCATTGTGGGTGGTTGCAAGCTCCTGGATTATAGATTGGCTTGGATTCTTCATGGCGTTGATCTTCGCTTTTGCGGCTTCTTTGTCCCATCCATGCTTCACCATTTTCTCGGCATGCTTGTGTAACTGATCATTACCAATGAATGTCATGGACTCTATCCAAGCGACCTGTGTTATATCTTCAAGGGTGAAGTTGCCTTTGGCCTTAACCTTCTCCATGTATAGCCTAAAAGCTTTTATTGCATCTTGCATGTTCAATCCACAAATCCCCAGTTGCCAATTGTGGTCCGGATTAACCACTTTGTTGTCATTAACCAAGCTTCTTTAGAGGTCTTGAAATTCATTAACAGAGGTTTTGGCATCAGAAATCACAGACTTAATGTGAGTACCCACCACATTATAGTCTTTTTCAGTACAAAGAGTTGGCACACATCGGTTACTAGCTTGATTGAATTCTCTGCTAAGAATTTGGCAGCTCCGTACTCCTCTATCTTAGTGAGCATAAGCAAGACATTTTCCCACTTATGTTCTTCTTTCTCCCATAGCACGATTTGATTCTGAGTTTCTGCAATGAGACTTTGCATTTCGTCGCACAACTTCCTAGAGCTCGTGATATATTTTTCACCATCTTTAATCATTCCCTCAATCCACTTCTCCACAGCCCCTGCAATGCTTTTAGCCCGTTGAACTTGACCCATCAGCTTCTTGTTCTTTGGCGTGGTGGGATCAAAACTCTCTAAAGTATGTGATATGGGAAGTGCTCCAAAGCAACCAATACTATCAATGAACTGAGCAAGAATTTTGATATGTCGCTTCAGCTCTCTTTTCTCCTGCCCATCCTTTTCTGACCTAGTAAGCATCTTCTTGGCCAATACCTGAAAAAGGTGATTATCTGAATCTCTACTCATATTCCCAAGCTCTACCTTGGTGATCTCAAATTCCTCTGCATTTACCTCCTTGTTCTCATCCTTAGGCTTATAAGAAGCAATCTCAGCAACCCACTTCCCAGTCTTTTCATCAATATCCAATCTGGCAGTTGTCTTGAACTTCTTTGGTTTGGGACCCTTCTCCATGTACTTCACCACCATGTCTTGGATTGGGATGGTTACTGGAATGAAACTTCACTTCTTTCTCACTGAAGTGGTTAGCCATTTAGGGGTAGCACTCGAACTAGTTGTTCCTCCGATCACCTTAGGTGGTGACGACATATCTACAGTGACCATACGAGAACCCATAGTGTTGACAATATCACTGTCTAGGTCCTCGATGTTGAAAACTAGAGCATCAAGAATTTTGTCCTTTGCCTCTATATCTTTGGTCTGGTTCATTCTCTTCTGCACAACACTCTATGACCTGGTATATCGAGGAGCAATAAAATCCAGAGTTGGATTGGGCTTGTGCTTGGTGTAAGATGGCTTCTTATCTTTACCTGCATGAACAGGCATAGAAGTGGGGTTAGAAAAATGCTTTGGGGAATGCATAGAAACTTCACTACCTCTTGCAGGCCCAATCTTGTTGCCTAGTTTCATTGTTCTTCTCTTGTTAACCCATTCCGCAGTTCTTTCCAAAACCCTCTTTGTTTTTAGCTGTATGTCATCCTCTTCTTTTTCATCCCAATTAATGCAGGCCATTTCGGGCTCACTCTGGTTTAAGTATCCAAGTTCAAAAAGCTCCAAATAATCTTCTTCAATCCCACTTATGTCAAGTTTCACCTATAGTGAAACTACCTGTTCCAAAACCATTCTCATGTTTGCCCTTTTGAACACCTTAAGCTCATCATTGCAATCTTCCCAGAAGTCCTCCAAATGTGAGATTGGAAGGTGCAGCATCAAACCAAGGCTCCGTGAGAAACCCTTATTGTCAAAGCCCTTTCTTTCATGATATAATGAAAAATTGAAGTTTTTCAAGTCGGCTCCAATGCTTAAAGCATCTGACATTGAACTACAGGATAAAATACCCAATTGAATAGGAAAATGGTCTTCCCATTTATCCTTGGGTTGCGCCTTCTTAATCACGATAGTCAATTGCCTACAAATCTCGGCCAGAACAAAATAATCTGAATAAAAAGGAGGAAGCCTAAAAGGCTCTTCCTCGAAGCCGCCAACTCTTATGTAACAAAAGTGGGGAAACTGAATAAAGAAACTACCGTATTTCTTCACTAATGCGTGTGCATCCTTGGACATCCTCTTGGTTTTCATGTTCATTAACTCATAACATAAATCTCCTAGGAAGGCATTGTGTACTCTCCTAAAGTCTTGCAAAGCATTATCCCTCTGTAACATAGGGTAAAAATCATACATAGAGACCTCTCCTTCAGCGAGCTGCCGAGGTATACCCACTATGTCTTTAACACATGCCAAGCAATATATCAAATATGAGGACATGAAGAAATTATGCTTGAACTATTTGGCCATGCTCAGCTGCTCCCTCATGGAATCGACAATTAGCTCTGCCCAATCAAGATATTGCTTCCCTTCCAGTACCAATTGTACATAGCAATAAATACAATCATCGAAACTGCAAGCCTCTGCCAAACCCCTAACTCGGTGTAGTAATAGCATGACATCATGAATGTGGGGGAGCATATGGTTTTTGTTGGGATACTTGGGTAATCTGGAGCCACCCCTCTGAGGAACCTTCAACCAGTACTTTGCTACATTATTCTGATGCCTAGTTTTATCTGCGTTGAACTCAGTAACCGATTGGGCAGGAGAAAAGTTTGAGAACTGATAATCAAGTAATTTGAAAACAGAGGAGATAACTTCCCGGTTAATTGCAAGGAGGGTTTCACCATTATCTCTTTTGATGGTTTCGGAGATGGGATCATACCTCGCAATACATTCTCTAACTAGTTCCGGGCAAGGGATAGCGGGAGGAAAGGATGCTGCTTCTATGAGACCACTACTCAGAATTTCTACACCAAATGAACCATCAATTCCTCTGAACACACTTTCCTTTAAAACTTCCAGATTTTCTCCTTTCAAGTCTATATCATTGACTATGGGCTCTGTACATGCAAGACTAAAAGTATTCCCGAAAAGGTGCAATGTGGACTTCATATTTCATAAACAACAACCCTTATTTTCCCTGCAAATCTTATTACGAGAGAGGAAAAGTAGATAAAAATCACTGGAGAGGACAGGAAACGAACTCACCTTCATAGTTGAGATGAAACAGACGACTACCAACAAAGAAAACTTCTATCCAAAACTCCGCAGCAATGAAGAACAAGTTCTCAGAAATGAATCACTTCATACCTTATAGTGAAAGAAGTGATACAAACTCATTTAGTGCATTAATTCCAATTGTCAACTCAAATGTGTTGAGCATTGGGATTGGACATCACACGCGTGCATTGAATGCATGGCGGTGTTTTTGGAGTAACCGCCAATTCCCAAAAAAGATTACTTGCCTTGAAAACTCAACCAGTTGATGTCACTCGAGATATGGTTCAATCTTCATCATACTTCACAATAAATGCTCCATCATGTCTTCTAGTACATGGGACCCACCTGATCTGAACATGCATGAACAATCTGAACTGAGTTCACGAGAGTTCAAGTAGTTCAAAGTGTACACTACGCCAAGAAAATTCTCCTTGAAAAGATTAGCTCTGTTAAGTAGCACTGGTCTTTTTGAACTTCGTTGAACATGTTGAACACCATTGAACCATTTGAACTAAGTTCAAAGGGTTCATGACCAGGAAAAAGAAAATATAGCACATCATACGCAACTATGAAAAAGAACAGCGACAAAACACTTTGAGTGAACGTTAGCATGAAAACCTTTCTGACACCTTAGAACCTGCAAAACCTAAATGAACATTATGAACTCCCTTCAAAATGGTTCAATGAGTTCATGGGGTTCAAACAGACCATTAAAACTTGGCGCTACGAATTAAGAGACAATTTACAAACGAATTATGGGTTGAACCAAGGAATTTCTTAGAAAGATGAGGACGCAAATAAAATTTTGTAGGGTGGCTTAATCTTGCTATGAAGGATGAATGGCGAGATAAAAAACTTGTTAAAGTCAAGAAAAATAAATACACTTTCTTAGTGAACACAAAATTATGTCAAGTATAACATACATGGTGGATCAATATGACAAGTATTGACTAATCATACCTAACTTTTCTCACTACTTGCAGTCTTGCTAGTTATATACAAAAGGTGGGGTCAATGGTAACACTAAGTATGTTGTGAAGTGACTTTAGGGAATAGCCATAACGTAATGATAATAGCTTATTGTGAGCTAAAGGTTGGGCTAAAACATGTCAAGATGCAAGAAAAAGAGGTGTTAAGATTTGATTTTGGCTACCATAAACTATGTGTTTATAATAGGGAATCAGTTGAAATTTTGGGGGCATCTTTAAATTTGCCAACATATATGCTAATAGCATTAAAATTTATCATTTATTAGGATGAATTTTAGTAATACCATTATTATAATGTTATATTAACTTTAGCGCAATAATTACCTTGAATTCACAACATATATTTTGCATCACATCCAATTCGTCATCATTTATTTAGTTTCATTGTTACATAATAGAGATTATATTGATAACTATCGATGTTTAGCCTTTGACAATGAATCATAGCATAAAAAATAAGAACTTTTTTTTATTTTTCAATTTATCAGAAATGTAAATTTGACTCTTAAAATATTTAATTTGAAATAAAATCATATTGATTACATACTAATCAATATCTAAAAAATTAGCTAATCATTATAAATCTTAAATAAAAAAAATCACTTAATATATAATTTTTTACTTTTACACATACCATTCCATTAGAAAAGTGAGAGAATGTGAACTTTGAGGTTTGATATTTTTAATTCTTGTATCTTGCACCTTTTAAGGTTAATGATAAATCATGAAGAATAATGTAAAATATTGATGAAAAATATATTTTAATTAAATATATACCCCTTCATGTTTTACTTTTAACCAAAAAGATATTAAATTATTAAAAAAATTCATTAAAAAATATTTAACTCTGAAAAATGTTTATTCAATATTATAGGCTAGGTGAAGGGTACTAGTAGTTGTTGTTATAACTAAATTTATATACCTTAAGCTCTTAAATGGTACATCAAATTTTGATGATTTTTTTTGTTGTCTTTGTACGTGACTTAAGATCTTAAAGCTATTGTTATAACTTCTAGGTAGTTACAAAGAATGCATGATGATTCATTATGTGCACAAAGCTCAAAAAGTAGTCATTTAAAAGTGACACCCGATACCTACTTAAACACGCCCCAAAAAACATGCACTATGAGCACTCCAAATTTTTTTACAACTAATCCAATACATATTCCTCCACTAACCAATATGTTTTCTTCTAATAACTTTTTTCCTTTTTATTGAATCAAACAAAAGAATAAGATACATAGAAAGAAGGCAATCAATTAGTTGCCAGAAATAAACTAGCATCGTTGATATACATAACTGTCTCAAAAACAAAACCTTAACACCTTAAAGAGAGAAACAAAAATTTTAAATGCCAACAAATTCTGAAACTAATCAATGCTATAACATACTTGCAAATACATTATCATGGTTGTAGAAGCCTATAAGAACATAAACAATTAAAATATATAAGCCTATTAGAGCTCAAGATCTTAAGAAAACCATTAGATGTGGAATTAAAGCATTTGTTGGAACTATTTTGAAAATATAGTGTCAAATCTATGAAGCTATAGCTTGAACTTGATCCTATCCATGTCCTTTTTTTACCAATACTTATGCATAAATACCTTGCTATGGGTACCAATAAAGTTCTAATTAGATTAAAATAAGAGAGGCCTTAACCATTACATAGTTGCTAAAGAGAAGAAACTTAAGGTCTCATGAGGAGTGAGAGCCCCAAACCAAAGGGGCCAATTTCCAAAAAGAACCAAACCCAGTTGACACCCAGAACCAAACACCATAAAAACATAAAACAAGACTAGATTAGACTAGACAAATAGAACAAAAAATTAAACATTCACACCCCCATTGAAGACACAAAGCTATCTCATGGCTTTTAATTTTTCAGAGAAGGAAAGCCTCTTTTTTGAATCTTTACTTGAAGAGATAGTAGGGGAAATCCAAAGTAACTTTTACCTTTGACACCAACTGTTGCATTCCAATAGCAGGGGAAGAATCCAAATGAAGTTTCTTTTTAGCCTGCCTCGTGTCAATTTATTCTAGAATAGTCTATAGAGCCACAAAGTTCTTCATTGACCATCTGTTGTTCTGGGATAACATTTCCTCCATTTTTTATTTTTAGGTACACTTGGTTGTCTAGCATAACCAAGAAAAATCTCCTTTTTATCCCCCTTCTGGTCTATCTTTTCACAGAGCTCCTTCAATTCGTCTTTCATCGCTTCCTACTTCTCAAGATTCTCTGCTAAATTGTTTGCCACCACCCAAACCCTTTGGTCCTTATCGTCAATTGCCCAACTAGAAGCTTTTGAATGTGTTTGCGAGGGCCTACAACTTGTTAATTTTCTTTTTTGCCACATTTAGTTGCCCTAGAAGCCAACCAATTATAGCTTCCTGTTTGTTGTAGGCATCACGAAGTTCATTGACTTTATTAGCAAAGGTAGGTAAATCCCATTTCCTTGGTGAGTTAGCATGTAAGGAGGGAGGGGAGCCAAAAGAAGGGGTGACAAAATTATCAACAAAATTGTTCAGAGGGTACCAATAAAGCTGTACAATTTCTATTAAATATTAAAATTTTAACTATTAAAGATATAAATGGACAACTATTAGTACATATGAAATATCTTAATGAATTTTTAGCCGATAGGCTATTATATGGAAAGAAATTTCCACCGGAAGTCTAATGTCTCACGCTGGAAAAGTGTCTCCGTCAGTTTTCGCTTTCAATATTTTATTGATTTTTTTTTTTCCCATTTGATTTCAAACGGTAAAAAAAACACGACCCTCCCATTTTCTTATCCTTCCCGCACTATTTGACGCGATCAAAAGTAAGTGAAATGGAACTGATGCCCTCCCGTATGCATGAGTAAAAGATTGTGGGATCCACTAGAAAATTTTATAAAAATTACCAAAATCAAGTAGCTCCTTGGTGGGAATTTTGGTGAAACAAATTTTACTTTTTATGCCGAAGGCAATCCCTATTTGAAATGGACTACCTACATTTTCAAATCAATGGTTCAAAATGAATAAAAAATGGATGTAAGACGATCCAAAAGATCTCTACCATCCATTCATTTGTGCATAAATACATGTTTGAACGAAAAATGGCTGCATCTGTGCTACATCATCATTTATTTTTCTGACTTTAGCACCCGTCTACTAGTCACATCGATCTCAATTGTTACACATCTCCATAACTCTATTTCAAAAAAGAAAATAAAAAAAATCATTGAATGAAAGGACCCTTGCGTGGAATCCACCATCTCTCTATTATATAAGCATCTAAGTTACACCCACAATAAAGAATGGTAAGGGAGAAGAGCCACTACCTGCACAGGGTCTAGAACATAATATAGTTTGTGCACTGTCTGGGCCCCACACTTGACTACCTAAGCTATCAAAACATGCGCACCCCAACCTGAAAAATATACACAAAATTAAATCGATAAACATGCACATACAAACTTAACATGTTTTCGAGTCAAGTGTATCTATTAAATTCAAATATAAAACATTGAGTGCCAGATTGAAAGGGTCAAACAAGTACAACCGCCAATAAAATGTTGAGTGTGACCGCGTACACAAGCCAACGTGCCATAAAGTGGCCCAAAATAAATAAAAACTTAAGTGTCTTTATAAAACCATAAAGGAGGAAAATATGACAAGTTTACAGACTTCGATACCAACATTATGAACATATATAAAAACTTTATATTTCTACCCCCACACACGTGGACCCAAATGCGACCCATTATATAATACCTAAACAAATGTTTAGGTCCATGTGTGTGCCATGAAACCTTCTGTCCTTGACATAGTTTCCAACCCTCCGTCCCATCTGTACCACGTGAACCATCACCTTCAACTATCTCCAACTCACGCTTACTGGTCCTGTCATGACTTCTCCCACCTACAACGATGACAACAAGCATGTAAGGCTGCCATATTCCATTCAAAAATAATCAAATCAAGCTTAAATGAATTGCCTTTGCAAATTCAATGGACATTCAATTTTTAAATTCAAATCAATACATTAAAAGGGGGAAACCACAAAATGTTTGTATAAAAACAAAAGTCTCATCTCATTGCAGCCACAGACAACCACACAATAAGCATTGCAACAAGAGAAAGACATGACAAGCATCAAAGAGGAGCAAATAGGCACACCAATAGAGGAGCTTCAACAAAATCACATAGGTATTAATCTTGTTACCCTACACCTTCACAATCCTTTACTCTCACATTTTATCCATACATATATAGATTTTATTTTAAATGTTTCGTTTAGTTTTAAAACAATAACAATTACAAAGCTTACCAAAAAATCATCCAAAAAACCTTCAATTCTTCTTTACCCACGACTATCGCATACAATTAGTTGACTGGGGTGGGGTATGATCTTCATCATCTTTTGAACCCCCATCTCCCTCTGAAATTTCACCTCCCTCCACACCTTCACCTCCCTCTGCACCTATTCCATGGCCATCCTATTTCTCACGTAGAAATAGCTCCAATATTGTCCACCCCAGGGCCACTTTTGTCCTCCTTGTCGGCCAGTCCTCGCCAACTTTCCATCTAATAAAGGGGAAGATGGTACTAACTCCACCTTTGTTTTCCCCCTTCTTAAGATCAATCCCAATACCTAGGATTGCAATGAAGAGAAAATCATTGAGGCCATCAAGCCATTCCTCCCCCATGCATGCCTTCATCAACCACCATACCTTGTTCGAGCTCTTCCCAATCTCCAACGCCCATGTAGCCACCATGCTAACGATATCCACATTTATGTGATACTGGTGACATATTTGCATGAAGAAATCCCCAAGAAACAACTTCAAATATCTCAAAAAAATTTCATCACTGTACTTGAAAATGGATTTCAACCTTTTATCAGATACCTTGCCAACAAAACCCAGCTGCTGCTTCATTGTGTAAACGATGAATGTGGCTTCCATTTTATCTGCAATTGCCCAACACCCAACACGATGAATGTGGCCTCCAATTTGTTAGCAACTTCCCAACATGATGAATGTGGCCTCCAATTTGTCAGCAACTTCCCAACACGGTGAATATGGCTTCCAAATTATTTGCAACTGCCCAACACTGTGAATGTAGCTTTTTAAAACTCCTTTAAACTCTTACCGAAAGATATATTAAATGGCAAATTAACTGATTTTTCTTAATGGTGATGTCCTTAATATATCGTGTCTCTCCCAACTCAATACACACTTCCCATAATGTAAGAGGATAACGCGACCTCATCCCACTAGGGCATGGCATTAATTGTAATATGCATTGTAATCTACTTTGTAAAATTTTATCATTTATTGAATTTTAATTCTCTCATTCGATCTTTGCCATTTATTAACTAATTAATATTGTCCCTTTCCAATACCCATTCATATACAATTAATACATATGCCAACACATATACTTTCCAATCATGTAAGGGAAACGGAGCCAGAATGTGCGCACCCTACCTTTGAGGTCCACGTGCCTACCACCTTTGACTGCGGTCCAGGTAGACAGCTGAGTTGACTACCTGATATCAAAATATTGGGTATATATATGTTATATGCATTTATAAAATACAAATTATATGCATATAAAAAATATGAAATATAGATTATATATAGTCAAATGTATGAATATACATATATGTACATGCATGCACACACACACACACACACACACACACACACACACACACACACACACACACACACACACACACACACACACACACACATACACTCACATGTATAAATATACATATATGAACATGTGTACATCAAAAAATTTAATGAAACAACGATTCAATCTTTTAATTCGAACTTTCAATCTCTTCAATTGATTCCTACATACACTGACAATGTAATCCTCAACCAAGGAAATTCAAACCCATAACCCCAACATTTGTAACAATGACATGCAAAGTGTGCAGAAAACCGTGAGTCAAAACACACCTGCATGGATGTACACTGAAACTCTCCAATGTTTGAAATGACAAAATACAATTCCATATCAAGTCATGTACATGTATGTATATACATATGAGCATATATGTATATACATATATACATGTAAATAAACAATTTGAAATGATATATTTCCTTTTCTTTCTGATTACATATGTATATGTACATGTGCATTTCTATTTGAATTACTCAAAATATTGTAATCCTCTTAATCCTTTCATCACCACCATCATGCTTACTGGCATGTCCATGTTTGTAAACATGACCAATCATTGTTGTACTGTAAAGTAATGTTTTGAGGTCATAGTATATATTTGTAATCTATAGCATAATGCAAATGATTGTGAACAATTCAACATGATACATTCCAGGCAACAAACATGGACACATCAACGCGTGGAATTGACACACAGATCAACACTATCAAATTGTAAAAAATTATGAAAATGATAGGCAAAACTATTTGAAGGTTCATCACACATTAACAAGTCAAGGTCTTACTGAAACCCTTCCTCCAAATGATGCAGATTATGAAATCCTAAAATATATTAGTGAATCTTTGCCCACGTCCCATTCCGCTATTCCACCCATAGAATGGCTTGTTCACATCCCATTTCCATGTATCTGAGCACAACAAGAGTGAATTGCGAGTCATGATCATCATGTTCACCAACTCTTTGTCTATTAATACCCCTGGGATGATCTTGTCTTCCCCACAAGACCTTGTTTCTTTTCAAAATTAATCAAGATCAGGATTGAATCATGGCAACCAACTATATCAATAGATTTTTCCTAGAAAACTATGGTCCTCAAGTTCGACAATGCTTTGAAAACCTATCATGGAAATGACTGCTTTGTACAATAGTGAATGAACATATCCCATCATGGATTTTTACCAAAGTATACATTTAACCTAATTGTAAGCCTAATACTCCTTCCCGACCATACAATCAAGCAATTCTTTGGAAAGAACCCATTCTAGCTACACCACCACATCTACTTGACCTCAAAGGTTTTGACCATGACTCTGAACCAGAATAGGTGTTACAATTTTAGAAAATTAACTATTTTAAACCCCTATTGTACAAGTGTCCAATACACTAAACCAATAAATAGTTTCAAGCCTAACTTTAGACAACACACAACATTTCGTAAAAGGGAATCATAGTCCTACTATTCAAGCAACACTGACATCTTGCACCATGTTGTCATTGAATATGAAATTTCACCTCAATTCCATATCATGCATCACTGTTACCGTTGATCAACATGCATCGGTGTACAACATGACATGGTTAGTTTGTTTCATCTCACACAACCAAATTCCAAATAGTATACCAGTTATCTTGTGACATAAAGTTAAACATATCAATCATATTAGTCTATAGCCAGGTTATTAATTTGCATAATTTAAATGATTAGACAACTAACATACATGTTCTTCTAGTTGTGTGCATATGTGGAAAACATACAAGATGGCTCCTTGTGGTTCAAAGAGATCAGTATGCACAAGGTTACATTCACATAAAAGAGGAATCATGTTCCCTGTAGAAGCAGAAGCTCCGCCTCCTATTGAGAACAATGCATAAACTATACCCCCAATAGTACAGGATCTTGATGAACAACCTCTCTCGCCCATGGTGGAGGATCATAGTCCACCTTCAACTTCAATAAAAGTTACTATGCAATAGAAGTTGTGGTCGACATAAGACATGGAAGTTTCTCTCCATAATGTTGAGGAAAATGACATGTCCATATGGGGTGCATCAAAGAAATGGGGCATCCTAACTGCAACACTATCAAAATGGTTGGGTGGTCTCACAACCACGTCAAAGAAGGGACCACCAACAATATTCACCATCGAAGAAGAAGAGATAGTTCAACGGTGCCAAGAGATGGCTACAGTTGGTCATGGTCTCGAGATCATCAACTTGAAGGTAGTTGTGTCTCAGATATGTGAGACTAGACCAACCTTTTTCAAGGGTGGCATGCCTAGGAAGTCATGGTGGTCTAGTTTCAAGGCCCGACATCTGAAAATCAGCTTGCGGATAGCTAAAGGCCTCGAGAAAGATATGGTACTGATTCTAAGACCAGTAGTTGTGTCTTCTTTATATGGTACTTTGTCAAAAGCCTATGCCACTAATCTATATGGTCCTGCTTGTATTAAGAACTATGACAAAACTGGTTTGATGGCTGGCAGAAATGAGGCTATGAGGGTGCTTGCGAGGAAAGGATGCTAGAATGTGTCTTATATACTCTCAAAGAGTCGTGAATGGATTATAATACTTTTCTATGTTAATGCTTTCGAGAAAAGCATACTGGGATTCTATTTGTTCAAAGGGAAGAGGCAATTATAGAATTATATCTCCAAATATGAGTCGAGGGATTGCATGGTAGCACAACAACATGCCTGGATGACTAAGGAATTATTCCTTAATTGGCTACACCACTTCAAGCGCTCAGTTCCAAGGGGTGTATCACCTACCAACAAGCACTCACTGATATTTGATGGCCATGGTAGCCATGTTGCTTTTCCAACCATCCAGGAGCCAAGGATGATAGGCCTTGCTCACATTGTCAACTCACACCTCTCACAAGCTACAACCACTCAATGCAAGTGTGTTCTCTCCATTCAAGACCTACTTCAAATCAAAAAGAACTATGTGGATATAAAGGTTCCCGAATGTAGAAATCAGGAGGGCAAAACTAGTAGAAATAGGAAGCAAGTCTTTGGCGAAGGCATTGATTATTTCCATCATTGTAGCAGGATTCAGTAGGACCAGTATATGGCTCCTCAATCCAGATACCCTCATGTACGACATGCATCCCAGCAACACATTTGAGATTAATGATGGTGAAGATGCATCTGTAGTGCAAAACATGCTCAGCCTTTCGGTTGATCATGTGTCATCGAAAGTGGTTGCAGAAAACATTTCTCTTATCCAATAATCAAATTCAAATGGACAAGTGGACAGTGAACAACCAATTGACAACATTGGTGTAGTTGCAGTTGACAGTGTGGATGACAGTCTTGGCCTTCCATCTGAGTGAATTGCATTGTCATGGGTGGTGAAAGGGGCAATGGATCTAAGTGTTGACTAGCAAGGGAAAGAAGAATGTGGAACATTCACCTTCCCTTCACCACCAACAAGTGTCATGCCAGAGGTGGTACACTACTATGCAGACTCTGGTCAATCTGACAACGAAAAATGATGTAGGTTTGACACAAGAAACATCAAAAGCTAGTAATGTGGAAGACAAAATCATGTTGTCACAAGTAAGTGAGACATCTGTCTCCAAATAGAAGTAGTCACTTACATGATTCTTAAATATACTAGTTCACATTGTAAATAAGAAACATGGCAAGGGGTTGGTAATGACATCCACTTCGAGAAGGGTAGTTGTTGACTTCTGATGAGTTCATAGAAGATTTCATGGTGGAGGAGACGAAGAAGATAGATGCCTTAGAGTCAAAAGAAAGAAAGACATATCATATCAAAGCAAATAAGGTAGCAAGTTTATTGGAGAAGGAAAAGAAGGCACGAGACAGAAAGGAGAAGGCGTTTCTATGTAAGGAAAAGGAGAGGCTGAAAGAACTAGAGAAGAAGGAAAATGAAGAAAGACAATAGTGAGAGAAGGCAAGGATGGAACACGATCTTGAGGAAAGGACAATCAAGGAGAAGAGGGCTATTTTGGCAAGAAAGAGGATGTTAAACAGTGAATCCAGTCCATCAATGCCTTTGTCTGATCAACATCTTATAATGCATGATCTGTTGGACACAATCTTGCTAAACTTTCCAACAAGGTTAAATTGTTCACCTACTTCCCCATCCTGTACCTTTTATGGTCCTTCAAACTATATTACAGGGGTGTCACCATATGATGCCAACCCAAGATATTGCAGCTCAATGCCAAGTGAATTGAGTTCTAGTGAAGCAACTAAGGGTGATGAGAACATGGTACCTATTGCAACATTGAGGGCATCAGCTACAGAGCCAAGAACTAATTTGCCTCGCTATTTCAAGTGACTTCTAAATAGACATATGTCATGTTGTTTTTTGGCTTTCTGATTTACAGTTACACATAAGAACTTCAAATATATGTAATGAAGACATTGATTCGAGATGGATTATGCCATTTTTTAATATGGCTTTCTTATTTACAAGTAATGGAATGATTGAGAAATTTGTGAACCAATGTAGGTTTTTTTATTTTTGTTTCCAATTATGTGCATTTCATATGTTTTCTATGTTGCTGCAATTCACATGTAATGGGATGATTGAGAAAAGGTGTGAACAACTACATGCTATAGTTTTCATAAATTTAAAAGAATCAAGTTTTCACTGCTTTGCAGTAATCATTTTTGCACAATTGAGTTGGGTACCCTAAATCAAAATCTTGTGCACTGACTCGGCACAATACCACGTGTGCTATACCCATTCATGGGAGTGGTCAAAATTATGCCACTTCGGTACATTGAATGGATCGTGGTTGGGCCCACACCATTAACCTTTTAATATATCTATTAGTTTCAAACGAGGTTGTTGCATGGCATTCTTGTAAATTCCCACCCAATCCACCAACCTCTCCGTCCAAAGTTCCCCCCACCACTTTCAAAATATCCTTGCAATGGCATTAACTACATGTCACCTCACATTCCATGCAACTAACTCCTCATGTGTTTCAGCCATAGCACCATTTAATGTGTCTGCCTCGAACACATGGTTTTTAGCTTACAAGGATTGATGTCCTTGATCCACTCCAACGAGAACACACAATCGTTTGAAGACCTTAATACTTTTGGATTATGTTACACATACCATTCAATTTGAATATTTTTGTGCAACATAATTCAAGACCACAAAGGTTTCAAACAATGATGTGTCCTCATTGTTTAGGACTATGAGAATTGCAATAACAAGTCAAAGGAGGTTTTTTGCATGCACCACATGGTTGATTGTGCAGAATGTACTTAATTTTTCAATCTGTCAGGGTACTTGTTTAATTTGGGCAAGCTCTATGGGATCTTATTCTAATTGTTGACAACTTTGCCCAATCATCACATTACATGTGAATGGATTGGATATAACTCACAAGGACTTTATGAGCAATTAGTTTGTGGACCTTTCAAGTTCCGGGCCCCGCCTCTAAATGTGTTATGTACAATTTTTTTTGATTTGGTGTAGCCAAGTTAGTAGACTAGTTGGCCAGTGGTCAAAGTTGGTGAGTGGGTCCACGTAGCTTGCCACGTGTTACCTCAATGTTAGGGTGTGTAGGTTTTGGCTCATCCCCCTATGCACATACATATATGTACATACAGAGATCTAGATACATACATCTATACACAAGCACGTACATCTCTAAATGTACATACATATAGTGAAATATATGTACATACGTATATAGAAATACATGTACATACATATATGTATACACATGTACACATAAATGTGTATACATGCACATACATATATGTATATACATGTAGATACATTCATATATATACATGTCCATATATTGAAGGTTTTCATCTTAAGTTGTAAGTCATGTAGAAACATACGTGTACATACAAACATATACATACACATTTGTACGTACATATATGCATATACATGTCCATGCATATATGCATAAACAAGTCCATACATATATGCATATACATGTCCATACATAAATGCATGATATGTCAAACTTGGGTTGAAGGGCTTTATTTTCAATTGTAAGTCATGTAGAAACAAACATGTACATACATACATGTACATACATATCTGCATATACATGTACATACATTTATGCATATACATGTCCACACATATATGCATATATATGTCCATACATATATGCATGATATGCCAAACTTGGGTTGAAGGGCTACATTTTGAGTTGTAAGTCATGTAAAAACATACATGTACATAGAGACATACACATACATACATGTACATACACATATGCATATACATGTACATACATATATGCATATACATGTCTATACATATTTGCATAAAAAAGTCTATGCATATATGCATATACATGTCCATACATAAATGCATGATATGTCAAACTTGGGTTGAAGGGTTGCATTTTCAGTTGTAAGTCATGTACAAACATACATGTACATAAAGACATGTACATACATACATGCACATATATATTTTCATATACATGTACATACATATATGCATATACATGTCCATACATATATGCATAAACAAGTCCATACATATATGCATATACAAGTGCATACATAAATGCACATATATGTCAATCTTGGGTTGAAGGGTTTCAATGTCATTGTTAATGTTTAAGGGTTGAAGGGTTTGTATTTCATAGTTAATGTATTCAATTTAACAGTTCAATATTTAAAAAAGAAACATGGCAACTATTTACAAAGAAACATGGCAAGTATTTAAGTATGGATGTTCACAAGTATTAAGAAACATGGAAACTATTTATAAAGGAACATGACAACTATTTATAAATAAACATGGCAACTATGAAAGTGCACAAGTAGAAAAGAAACATGTAAAGTATATATAAAACTAAGAAAGGAACATGTTCACCAATGAAACCAAGTATTTGTTATTCCATTTTTCACACAATAAAGGAAATTTGGGCGTTCACTGAGTTAACAATACATAAAGTAACATGGCAACTAACTTCCAAAAAAACAAACAAGTACATTCAATGAATCTAAACAAGTAACATTGAAAGGGTTTGAAACCATTGCACCCTTTCAACACTCAAACAATGTATTAGAAATAGAAAATCCTTAAACCAAAAAGGAAATGTGATGCTCAAAATGGAAACAAAGAATGTAAACCATTGAATCCTTTAAACCCTCAAATAGTGCATATTCAGAGTGAATCCTTTAAATCCTCAAACCATTTAAGCATTGAAAGCATTGAAACCATTCAAGCATTACATATTCAGAGTGTTGTAAGGGTTTGAAACCATTCAAGCATTGAAACCATTAAAATATTGACACCATTTAAACCTTGAAACATTAACTGTGAAATTTAAAACCCATTAACAATGATGCTCGAAACTGAAATCCTGTAAACCCTCAAACAATGAAAGTGAAATTTAATACCCTTAAATTATTAAAGCAATCTGATGGTCGAGATGGTAACCAATAAAGAAAAATATGAAACCCATACGCATAAACAGTTAAAATAAAATATACGCAAGGTTAATCTGAAACCCTCGACCATTCAACTCTGCAAACCATTGAAAGGGATTGAAACCATTGAAGTAAAACCCTGAAACATTTACTGTGAAATTTAAAACCCATTAACAGTGATGTTGGAAATCGAATTCCTGTAAACCCTCAAACAATGGAAGTGAAATTGAATGCCCTGAAACCACTAAAGCAATGTGAATCTGAAATCGAAGACCATTGAAATAAAATAAAACCATACACAGAGTTAATCTAAAACGAAAGACCATTGAACTCTGCAAACGATTGAAAGGGTTTGAAACCATTCGAGCACTAAAAGAATTGAAACCCTAAAAAATGAACAGTGAAATTTAAAACCCATTAATAGTGATGCTCGAAATCCAAATTTATAACCATATTTTAGCAATGTGTCGGTCAAAATTGAATACAAGACACCAATTTTAATAGTGATGCAGGAAATGAAAACCTTTTTTCTTGAGAAGTTACCATTAAAAACACAATAGAGCTTGAAAAGAGGATTATGATTCCCTTTTTGAATGTATTTGTGTTCATGAACACATCATTTAGTGTTCAAAAACACAAAAACTTGTTGAAATGTAGTTGGATATGCAAACGAAGTAATGGACGACATAACACAGTGTCAAAAAATTGTAAAAGAGGAAAGGAAAATGCCAAAAAAAAAGTGAATGAAATTGGTAAGCCTTAGTGAGGAGAAAAACTCACCTGGGTCGAAGACAAACGATGGCTTTGAGTCCCATATTGATGACATCCTATCCTCATCACTAGCAAAACCTGCAAAAACCACATAAAATGTAAGTATAGAGGAAACATTGAAAAAACAAAACCCCCCAAAAAATAAGAAACCAGGTAAATCGAGGAGAAAACTAGTTCTTGTACCTAGCGAAGGGTGCGTACATTCTGGCTCCATCCCGAATTCCTTCAATGCCATCACAAACATGATGTGGTGCGAAACAAAACAAAAATTGCAAAGAGAACGACAAACACACCAACTTCGACAAGCAGTGAAATACGAAGGGGCAAGCACATTGAATATTGTTGTGCATGAAAAGCATGAAGAGCTAGGTGCACTAAGGGCAAGGTGACGTGTAGTAAATGCAGTTGCAAGGAAACTTTGAAAGTGGTAGTGGGAACATTGGACAGAGAGGTTGGTGGATTGGGTGGCCATGCAGAAGAATGCCACGTGGCAACCCCGTTCAAAATTGACGGATATTCTAAATGGTTAATGGGGTGAGTCCAACCACGTTCCGATCAATGCACCGAATGGGTATAGTATCGACCACTCCCATGAATGCGTACAATACACATGGCATCAAGCCGAGTTGGTGGTCAGGATCACTTTTTGGGGTAGCCAACTCGACAATTGACATGGCAGGAGGTTATAGTTGGTCTTGCCACGTGGACCCCCAAAGTTAGGGTGCACACGTTTTGGCTCCTCTCCCCTAGCATATTTTTGTTTACTGTGATCCAACGAAATCATGATAACTTTCTTATATCTTCTTCGCCTTAAGTATTTTTTGGTGCACAGATTGCTGCAATATGCATGGGCCTGATCGCCCTTCGAATCTACATCTCTGTCTAGCATCTACTTCATAGGTTTATACTTTCCTGTTGTTTGCTTGTGTTTCACGTTTTGGAAGAAGAGAACATTTGCAAAGAGGGCACACATTTTGCTAATAATTTTCTCTCTAGTTCGTTGTTCTCTTTTTTAAGTTTTGTCCTTCTACTTCTCAAGACAATATAAAATCATACAACGCTTCTATTCAAGGGATTTGTCTTCGTTGAGTTACTATGGATCACCATCTTTTTTGTTAGTTTTTGTCATCTTCACTGTTTCCTTGATGTTTTGGTTTCCACTCCTCTAAACTTTGTCTTTTTTTCTCGCCAATATTGTTGACATCACGACACAATTGTGCTCTTTTCTAGAGTATCTGTAATAACAACATAAGCATATTGTAAAACATGGATTCTGAAGCCAAGAAAAATTGGTCTTAAGTAGGAGCATCTTCTATATTTAAGTAACCTATTAAATGGTACATGAGATGCAAACACTCTTGATGTAAAACTTGGTAGCACTAGGTCTATACTGGGAATTTAAACAAATTTTGAAGCCAAGAAAAATTGGTCTTAAGTAGGAGAATCTTGTATATTTAAGCAACCCATTAAATGGTACATGAGATGCAAACACTCTTGATGTAAAACTTGGTAGCACTAGATCTATACTAGGAATAAACAAACTTTATATTGGAACAACTGTCACAATTGCCATGGTAAAACCCTAAATAATTGGTTGTCTAGGAATTGTTATTAGTGGAGGCATAAAAATTGAATGAAAGCAATATACAATGAAAAATAAATTAATGAAGTAATTAGGAATGTTAATGCTAGAGTAGATACAACGGTACTAGTTCTAAGGGATAAAATTCTACTAAACTTGCATAGTCTATTGAAATCTTAGGGAACATATAAATATGTGGTATCATTTGAATTAAACCATAACATTGTTACAATTGAACTAGTGAAAAAGTTGGGGAAACATTTTTCATAATATGAAATTATCCTATTATTATAAAATTCAATAAAGTAATCTCTAGAACCACTAAGGTTATAGGCTCCTCTTTGTCACTAAGACAACTATCAAGGATCTCGATAAATCTCCTATTTCTTTCTTACACTTTACCTTGGGCACTACCTTAACTTCCTACTCAAAACCTTCTCTGATATTAGATGGGTCATCATAACTAAGCAAGTTTATTATATAAGGGCCATTATTTATCAACTTCTAATGCTTCTATCAAGATAAAGTTGCTCCCAAAGTGCTTAGGATTTTTTTCAAATTGATGGTTGACACTTGTTCTAAAGCACCTAAAAGGTCTTATACCTTGTTTGCTTCTCACTCCAATTTTCTCACTAATTTCAAGTCATCTATAAATTCTTGATCAAATAACATGAATTTATTCAATAAGCCATTCTCTTTAATCTCTTCAAATTTATAATGTGTACAACATATAATTTTGACTTTAACAACTAATTTTAATCTATCACTTATCTATCTAGATCATATTATACATTTCAACACCTTAAACCTACATGGTGATAATTTATTAGCGATTATATGTGAATATTACCAAAATCAAATTCATCTCCATCATACCCAATGATATTTTTGACCTTATCGGTAACAAATGTAATTAGATAATAACATTTTTTATAAACAAATCTATGTAATACATAATAACAAATATAATTAAAATATAAATTTTGAATAAACTAAGTATATAATTTCAATTGATTTTAAAATTAGATTTAACAAATTATCATACATATAACCTCTTGAGACTCTAATCCATTCTTAATCAGTGAAGCATGAGACTTCTCTCCTCCTATTTTGTTTGCTAAGCCTGCACATGCCTTGAGAAGGCTTATGAATGTAATCTCATCCGCCTTCATATTTGTTTGTTGCATCTGATAAAAAATTATCAACACTTCATTCTCGTAACCTTGTTGTGTATATCTAACAATCAGAGCATTCCATGATACCTCGGTTTTTTGTGACATTTTGTCAAACACTAAGCGCGCATCCTTGACACTGTCACATTTGCAATACATATCAATTAACACGTTACCCAAAACCATATTTACAAAAGCTCAAATAATTATGAAAATCATACTGTGCAAGATATTACAAAATATATTACATCTTCAAATATTAAACTTTATTAATGTCTTCTCTATATACGATTCCTAGAACATCATGGCTCCCCTTGCACCCCCTAAGGCTGCAAGTGCTGGTAATCAAAAAAATAAATGAACGATTGCTAGAACATGAAGGATATCTATCCAATAGGTCCCTACCAGGTTGGGCCCACTTCCAGTGGTATCGATGGCCCCTACCTATCACTTAAAAATTGACAGCTATTCTCCTAATCCCAATAAACAATATTCTGACCTTTGGCCGACTCACAATTAATTTCTATGGGAAGCAACTACCGACCTAAACCTCCTATTAAACCGGGAAACTGGTGGTGCTCAACGCAGAGGAGAAAATGGCCTTTAACAACAGGTACTCCGCAGAGGTGAATCCCAAGGATTTGAGGTTCACACAGCCTGATATCAAGTCCACTTTCCATGATCCCACACACCCTAGTGTGAGAGACACCGTTTCTTTGATACGCTGTGGTCTGTTGAGTCCTCGTGTGTTCGGCGATCTGCATGTCTCCATAGACGAGCATGGCCGTATGTGGTGTGATAATAACCGACGCCTTTTTGCCCTAAGACAGGCCGGTGTTGATTCTGTAACTGTCGTTTTTGATGGCACTCGACGCCCAAAAACGTCGTTAAAAAGTAGGTTGAATGATCCAGACTTCATGCCCAGAATCAGAGGCGAAGCGTCGAGGGTTCAAATGCCATCGCCGCCGACTTCTGGGCGGAATGGTTATCAAATGCAAAAGGCGCCTTCTCTCCCGGGCTCTGTTTCTGCTGGTCATTCGGTCTTTATGCGCAGCAACATAGCCTACGAAGATGAGCTTGAGGCTATATTCACCCAGCTTTCTATTAAGTCTACTTCCAGTGGTCCCATGGAAAAAGAGGCCTCTGCTGGTTATTCGAAGAGGCGGATGTATAACAGCCATCAATACCATGAGGTCCACTACAAGTACTTGTATGAAGAAGATGGTACTCTCAAGGACAAGGATCCACACAAAGACAAAGACAAGGTGAAGAACTGTCTTTCCCCATTTTTGTTTGAAGCCCAAGATGGGGTTGAGTACTGTCTTTTCTCTTATTGTGAGGATTACTATAACGATTTCGAATCTTATTGGTAGTGATAGGACTATTGTATTGACTCTCAACAGACTGGCTGAGATGGAATTTGGAATTCAGTTTCAACCTGAATCAAACTGAATGTTCATTATTCAATGCTTCGTTCTTGATTTACAGTTCTCAATTTCATACTCATTTTCTTGTGCAAGAGGCTTACATCGAAGCTTCCTAAATTGATGTCGCTAATGGTGGTTCTGAATAATTACTGTTTTACGGCCTGCGTCTGGTTTGGGGATTGTGTTTTATGGAGATGCTGCTCGATTTTTAAACCCTTCTCTGAACCAAGCAACTGTTGTTTTGATATAGAGTTTGGAACATAGGAACTCAAAAAGTGCTTTCATGATCCTTTAGCTATTTTGGAATATATGCATTAAAATGTGAGAGTAGTAGGTATTTTTGAATTAAAGGATTTGATATAGTGGGCGGCAGATTGGATGCCTTATTTGTTTTTATTAAATTAACAAGGAAGGTTGTGATTCTCAAGGAGATGCTTCACAACCTCTTTTCACATGAGATAGGGATCGATTTGTCTATGGGTGGTCACAACTTTCTCACATACCTTTAGCCTCTTGGAATCCTCATGAGATAGGGATCGATTTGTCTATGGGTGGTCACAACTTTCTTACATACCTTTGGCCTCTTGGAATCCTTGTGATCAAGGTGTTTCTAGATGGCTAGGTTCTAGTGAGTTCCCTCACCTAGATCTTGAACTTTTTCTTATTTGTACTTCGCTTTCTACTAATGAAGATAAATAAGAAGGTATTTTTACTGGCTAGGAGCCTATCACTAATAGCCTTAGTCTCGTTGATGTCCTTTCTTTTTAAGGCTTGAATTTTAGTGTGATGTTGAGCAATGAAAAATTAAGCTACTCGATTAAAGATTAAAGTATTTTTGCATTCTATAAGGTACCTATTTGTTTGCAACAATTTGAATCCATTTGTTTTAAAGTTGAATCTTGGTAAAGATCAACATCATAGAATTAAATGTAACCTTGAATATATTTTAAGACTTGCAAGTCATAAATATGTGAAAGCTCAAAATCTATTGCTTCAAATCTTTGGATTTTCTAAAACCTTGCTTAAACTTTCTCTCTTTTACTATAGTCTAAATTCAAACTTGTGATGTCATGAGATGGAAGTTGTATTAGTGAGATATGATGATCGATTTCCTCTTTGGGAAATTGTAGCAGTCAAAGGACTATGATTCATGGGATGGAGTTCCATGTATGTAGGTTGGAACGCCTTTATGCTGACACCTAGGTCAGATATTCCTAAATAGATGGATATTTAGTAAGCTTGGAATTGTAGAGAATGAAGCTCTTGCTAAGAGGGAGTCTCAACATCGGTGATTTCTTAAAATATACTTTAATGCATTCTTCTCTATGAGGGAGAAGTTTGAGGTGAAAGCCCTTGGTAATGCATTCTTCTCTGCAAGAGAAGTTTGAGGTGCAAGCCCTTGTTAATGCATTCTTCTCTATGAGAGAAGTTTGATGTACAAGCCCTTGTTAGTGCATTCTTCTCTGCGAGAGAACTTTGAGGTGAAAGGCCTTATTTCCACCCTCTGGGATGAGCCATGGTGGATCCACCCTTTGGGATGAGTTATGGTGGATGTCATGTGTGTGCCACCATGACAACATCACGTGAGAGAGTCTGTGATGATTTTATTGTACTTTTGTGTTCACCCTCTGGGATGAGCCATGGTGGATCCACCCTTTGGGATGAGTTATGGTGGATGTCATGTGTGTGACACCATGACAACATCACGTGAGAGAGTCTGTGATGATTTTATTGTACTTTTGTGTTCACCCTCTGGGATGAGGCATGGTGGATCCACCATTTCAGATGAGTTATGGTGGATGTCATGTGTGTGACACCATGGCAACATCACGTGAGAGAGTCTGTGATGATTTTATTGTACTTTTGTGTTCACCCTCTAGGATGAGCCATGGTGAATATCACTGTGAGGTGATAATCTCACAATGATGAACACTTGTGCATTTTACCATTAGTGTGAGGTGACGATGTCACAATAATGGTTGATATCATGGTGAGGTGATATCTATTCTTACACCGTCCATGGGAGAAGCCATGATGGTTGATATCACGGTGAGGTGATATCTTTCCTTTCTACTTATGGGAGTAGCCATAGTGGTCAAACATCACGATGAGGTGATATTTTATCATGTTGGGGTGATAAGCCTCCTTCATTTACATGAGTGTATCCATTGTGTTAGTCATCATGATGAGGTGATGTGAATTGTAGAGATTGAGAAGGATTCTTCCCTAGCTAAGAGGGAGTGTTAATGTGATAGCGTCAGTTAGAATCCTTGTGGACTATCAAAGACAATTAAATTGTCTATTTGGCCTTTCGGCCTTAGACAATTTAATTATAACGATTTGCCTTTATTTATCTATCTATTAATTATATGAAATGATACTAACACTTATTCGATGATTAATTAATATTATATTACGCCGATTTATAAGTCCGCCAAAACCTTTTCATTGAGACATGTTCTTGTGAAGAAAGACGACCCTTGAGGAAGGGTCACTATCGTGGGATATAAAAGGGAGTCTAATCTCCTCCATTTGATATCAAGGAGAAGTGAAAAACAATACGTGTTCTACCTACAACAATGTGATAACACATAGTAGACTAAATTTAGGAAAGATGTGCTCGGGGGTGACGATAGAGTTTATCGTCTATGGTTGGGAGGGTAGCATTGTGTCATTGCCCGTGGTTAATCAAGCAAACCGCAAATCAACATAAAAAATGTTATAGCTTTCTATGTTTCTAAATATTTAATTAACAAATCTAAAGGCTTGAATCTACTCCTTTACTATTTTCACATTAGCTATTAAACTTTGCATCTAGTTGCATAGACTTTGAATCTCTTGAAGTAGGGAGGTTTGAACTTGCAATTCAGATTTAGTGATAGTTTGAAGTATCATGTGCATTTTAAAGGTTATATATACCTTGGCAGTAGTTTAGATGCATTAAACAATAGTTTTTCAATTCCTTTGTTTGAATATTTAGAAAGATTCTCAAAATATATCTCCTAATATTTAAGCTTTCTAGAATATAACAAATAATTTTGTATTCCAAATTAAGAAGCCTCCATTAAAAAATAAGATGAGCTTCTTATTGTTGTAAAATGTATGTATACATGCTAGTTTATTTAGTGTTGTAAAAATGCCAATTTGATTGGGAATTTTTTACCTCTAAGATATATTGTGGTGTGTGTATGAGTAAAAATGTGAGTGCAAAATCAAGGAGATTGAAGATTTGTCCTTTCGATTTAGTTTTGATGTGCACTTGATGTCCAAGGGTACTAAAAAGTATCTCCGTGATTATGTAAAATGCAAGCTATAAAGCTAAAAATGGGTGCAATAGTGGTTCAATGTGCAAAAGGTGGGTAAATAATTTGGCATTATGATGGCATGATAGCATGAAAGTATATGGTTTAAGTTAGGAGACGTGGAGAAATAGAATTAATTCAATTAATTAATTCCATAATGGGGGAAAAGGAGGAAAGGGACAAAAATGAATTAAATAACCAAATTATGCATTTGATTTGTTAAATGAAAGAAGGGATCAAATTTAATTAATTAAATTATTTATGATGGTCAAATATTTAATCAAAAGGGGACTATAGCATAGGAGGGAACACTAATTAATTAAATAATACATAATTATTTAATTTAAAAGAATTCAAGATAGCTAGATTTAATTAATTAGATTAATCAAATTTAGGTGTATAGATTTTGCCCCTCTTCATGGTGGCATTTAAATAGCATCAGTGTGAAGACAATAAGACACCATTGACTTGAAGAAAAAGGAGGGAGAAAATGCCTTGAGCTGAACTGACAACAAATGGAGGATGGGTTAGTGATAGAAATGTGTGAGTAAAAATGTGAATGTGAAATCAAGAAAATTGAAATATTTAAACTAATGATCAAGCAAACAAAAATTAACCAAACACTTAAAATAGGATGATAAAAAGAAGCTTAAAGATAATTAATGAACAAAGAAATGTAAACTCAAATAGCTCCTTTTGTTGAATATTTCTCCTTTCGATTTAGTTTTGATGTGTTCTCTCTTGATGTCAAAGGGTTCTCAAAAGTATCTCCATATCATGTAAAATGGAAGATATTAAGATAAAAACTGATGCAATGGTGGTTGGATGTGCAAAAGGCGAGTGAATAATTTGGCATTACGATGGTATGCTAGCATAAAAGTGGATGATTTGTGAAGAAATGGGAGGGATTAAAAAAGCAAAGATGGGAGGTCAAGAGGCTTGAAAATGAGACACTTGTCCTCAAAGAGAACAAGTGGAAACCCTTAAAATGCCATGTGGAATGAGATTCCACACTTGTCCTGAAAGAGGACAAGTGGCTAAGCCAAGAGTGATAAGTGTCTTTGAGAAGGGCGAGCGTCAAGAAGGGGAATGAAAAGTGTCCCCAAGGACACATGTCCATTTGCGAGAGAAATACCCAAATAAAAGGATTCTTTTTCCAAATATTAAAAATATTAAGAATGTGCACACATGTGAGGGTAGATGTTAGAAAGGATAGGGTTGGTTTGAAGGTATAGGCCTGGTTAAAATCCTTGGGTTAGGTTAGAAGAAGGGTTAGATAGGGGGGTTTGGGTTAGGAGACATGTGGGGAAATAGAATTAATTTAATTAATCAATTCCATAATGGGGAAAGAGGAGGAAAGGGACAAAAATGAATTAAATAACCAAATTATGCATTTGGCTTATTTAATAGGAGAAGGGATTGAATTTAATTAATTAAATGATTTATGATGGTCAAATAATTAATCAAAGGGGATTATAGCATAATTAATAAAATTAATTAGCTAGAAGGAGGGAACACTAATTAATTAAATAATGCGTAATTATTTAATTTAAAAGCATTCAGGATAGCTAAATTCAATTAATTAGATTAATCAAAATGTAGGTGTCTATATTTTGCCCCTCTTCATGGTGGCGCTTAAATAGCATCAGACTGAAGACAATAAGACACCAGTGACTTGAAGAAAAAGGAGCGAGAAAATGCCCCGCATTGAACTGGCGATAGATGGAGGACAAGTTAGTGATAAAAATGTGAGTGTGAAATCAAGGAGATTGAAATATTTAGACTAACAATCAAGCTAATTTAAGATAATTAATGAACAAAGAAATGCAAACTCAAATGGCACTTTTTGTTGACGATTTGTCCTTTCGATTTAGTTTTGATGTGTGTTCGCTTGATGTCCAAGGGTGTCGATAAGTATCTCCATGATAATGTAAAATGCAAGATATTAAGCTAAAATTGGATGCAATGGTGGTTGGATACATGCAAAAGGTGAGTGAATAATTTGGCATTACGATGGTATGATAGCATGAAAGTGAATGATTTGTGAAGAAATGGGAGGGATTAAATAGGAAAGGATCGAAGGTCAAGAGGCTTGAAAAGGAGACACTTGTCCTAAAAAAGAACAAGACACAACCTACAAAATGCCATGTGGAATGAGATTCCATACTTTTCCTAAAAGAGGACAAGTGGCTAAGCCAAGAGTGACAAGTGTCCTTGAGAAGGGCAAGTGTCAAGAAGAGGAATGATAAATGTGCCCAAGGACACATGTCTATTTGGGAGAGAAACACCCAAATAAAAGGATCCTTTTCCAAATATTAAAAATATTAGGAATGTGCACACATGTGAGAGGAGAGGTTAGAAAGGATAGGGTTGGTTATAACCCTTGGGTTAGGTTAGAAGAAGGGTTAGATGGGGGTGTTTAGGTTAGGAGACATATGGGGAAATAGAATTAATTTAATTAATTAATTCCATAATGGGGCAAAAGGAGGAAAGGGACAAAAATGAATTAAATAAACAAATTATGCATTTGATTTATTTAATAGAAGAAAGGATCAAATCTAATTAATTAAATGATTTATGATGGTCAAATAATTAATCAAAAGGGAACTATAGCATAATTAATAAAATTAATTAGCTAGAAGGAGGGAACACTAATTAATTAAACAATGTGTAATTATTTAATTTATAAGTATAAATAGGATAGCTAAATTAAATTAATTAGATTAATCAAATTTAGGTGTCTACATTTTACCCCACTTCTCAGCAGTGCTAAAATAGCGTCAGTGCGAAGACAATAAGGCAATGCCAACAACTCGAAGAAAAATGAGTGAGAAAATGTCCCAGGCTGAACTGATGACAGATGGAGGACGGGTTAGTGATAGAAATGTGCAAGTAAAAATGTGAGTGCGAAATCAATGAGATTGAATTATTTAAACTAAAAATCAAGAAAACACAAATTAACCAAACACTCAAGATAGGACTATAAAAATAAGCTAAAAGATGATTATTTGGGCATGCCTTCAAATACCTATTCCGTTATTCCAAACACTTTTTTCATTTCATCAAACTATTCTTGTTGATACTTCAATGCTTGTCAAACAAAGAAATGTTCTTACTGAAAACATATAATTTTTTTTTCATTTAAAAGAATGTGCAGAGCTAAGTTGGAAAAAGTGCACATGTGATATAAAGAAAATGACATTCATTTATTATAAAAGAATAACAATATGTAGGATTTTTTAAACGTAAATTTGTAAATAATTTTTGCAAATATAATTACATGGGGTAAATTATTTGCTAGAGTTTTTTTTCTTTCATGTAATAATAACTATATAGTATACTATATAAAGTAATACTCTTTTATACATTTTTTTAAAATATATATAATGAGTTAATTTGAATATAAAATTTGTTTATAATATTTTTTATTTTTTTGAGTAAAGAGTTTATGCCAGTTTTTCTATTGAGAATAATATTGATAATTGATCATAGTTAAAACATTGAGGATACTTTTGATAGTAATATAATAACAATAATACAAATTTTAATAATATATTAAAATTATAATATAGTAATAATAATATAAGATAAAAATTGATAAAAGAATATAATATAAACATAATACAAATAAGTTAATATAATTTAGGCTTCAATACAGAGTATGGACTGTATGGAGAAAGGCCAAGCGTCCTCAGCACGAGGGGGAGATCACCTACCCCTCTCTAGTAAGGCTCTCCTTCCATCCTTTGTTTGCTTTGTCTTAATGTGCTACATTAGTTCACCATGGGAGAGATGTCGGTAAGAAAAGATAAAGATGATATCATTTCACCGGATAGTAGTGTTAAGTCCTTCAAAATGGTTTGTATAATCTTATTCCAACTTGTGAAGTCATCTCTGCTCGCTCCTTCCTGAAAAGCCTTCCATGTTACCTTCCCCATATTCTGTGTGTTCTTCTCTTCTGCATCTTCCTCGCCCATCTCTTCCAACTCCCCTTCTTCAATATCCTCCATGTTGAATTACATGGACAAAGGATTCACTAGACCTTCTAGATCAAACTCAAAAGTAACATCTACTACACAGGGCTAGTAATGGAATACTACAAGCTCGTTCCCAATAGAAAATCCCTTCTCTCTTGATTCTATAGTTCGAATGATCAAGTAGAAAAAAATTATATAAATATCACCATCATGTCTATGCCCTTCTACTCCAAATCTTAAGCTCAAAACCAACTCAATGGCATTCAGCACACTATCATCCCTTACCCTAAATAGATAGTGACATTGAGCCTCCCATGATTCCTCTCTACACAAGCACCACATTCCAAAGTTGTAAGCCATCCTCACTACCTTACTAAGATGGATTCAAACTCGACCTCCGTGTAAATAAATAGGGCAACATCTCCAAATACGGTCTTTGCTTCCCAAATGGATATTCTTGAAATATGGTTTTTGCAGATAATCTACCAATATCTTTGCATACTTTGATTCGATAGTGTTTTCCTTACATATGAAAGTGCCAAACTCAGACTTTTCATGCATGCTCAATTACATCTCTTGACCTTAAGGAATTATCCCTTCATTCAAAGCTCTAGGAAACTTTGTTACAATCCCATTCACTCCTTACTCCTCATCATCCCAAGGTGATCTGAGAGAACCAATATATCTGCCACTTGGTGATATGGTTGCTCATTTTTCCATCAATTTCTTTGCTTTGTGCAAAGGTTTCTAACCCAAGCCCTCTAATCCCAACAAGTTCTGCCCAAAAACCAACAAGAGGCCATCCTATACATTCTTTCTGGATAATAGACAAACACACGTCTGAACATCTGCAGGTATGGGTTATATCTCTTCCTGCTTTTTTAGGAAATGTTATTGAAGAATGACCTTTTGACTCCCAATAATCACTACATAATCTTCTTGTCATGCGACCGAGACTCTGGGAAATGCTTCTATTCTGATACTATCTCAATCTTCGCTATCGATCTGAAAATTATTAGCCCTTCCTTTCTGAATAAGATCATGGATATTCTGATCTAATTGCCCAGATTCAAAAACCTTAAATTCCATTTCACCCGAATAAAATCCCATGTTGGCCAATCAATCTGCAATAAAGTTAGCATAATGGTAAACATGAGAAATAGAGTAAAAATTGAGACTTCCCAGCTTTTTTCTAATAATCATCAGTTTCCCTTGTAATATCTAATTTTGGGTTTGGTTCTTGCTAACCTCATTTTTGCAAAATTGAGAGTCCCCTTATATTTCTATTGAGAAAATCTTCTTATTCAAACACAAATTCAATAATTTCATCCTCCTACTATGAGATAGAGATTCTTCTGCTATCCAATATTTGTTTGAGTCTCCTAAAATCTGACTCTAGAATAAACTTTCATTACAAATCCCCCCACCTATATACTAAAGAGCTCCTTCAACTACCAGCCTCCACGTAATCAACAACCACCTCTCCAAATGTGTTGGAAATTATCAAAATCCATGGAGGATAATCTGAAAGCTTAGGTATAGGATTGTGTCCATTTCAAATAAGAAACATGGTCCATAATAATCCTCCTATTGTCCCATTTGAAATAACAAACTGAACAGAATCCAAATGAATTTGTTTGGGTATTTATTCTATTTGGGTCCTCATTGTCTAGGTACTTCCTCCACATAACACTTTACACCACATCTTTTTGTGGTGTTTTAGAAATTTTCATGACAACTTCGCTCCTAATGCTAGGTTTTGGAGATTAAATCTTCTCAGGCCCGCTCCCCTCCATTCTCTAGTGAAGTGCAAGGATTTTCCCAACTAATAATAGGGATTGTCTTTTGTTCTTTTGAGCCTTCCCATTAAAAGTGTTTAAGGAAACTTTCCAATCCCCTGCTGGCTTTTGTTGTAATTCTGAAGCATGACATTATATATGTAGGAACAACTGACAAATTTGATTTAATCAATATTATTTTATACCATCTAACAAATCCATTTATTCTTTGAAGAATTGGCTTTATTTCTATATTTAGATAGAACATCTTTCCAATTTTTGTTTTGCACTATCAACAAAAAGTGGAACCCCTAGATATTTAGAAGGAAGATGACCCACTAAAATCTCCAAAGTATTGGCCATCTTTCTTTGCAATGTATTTTTCCTTGTTCATAAGTTGTCCTAACATCAAAACATATTTCTCAATTGCCTGCTTAATGATCCCACCTTCTCTTATAGAAGCTCCCCCAACAACAAAGTATTGTCTACAAACTAAATGTGGGAAATGGCCTCCATACTAGGAGCTAGATTAATACCTTTCCATAAATTAAAGGATTTGAGTGACTTGAAAAATTGTCCCATAGTCTCTATCATAATAACAAACAGGAAAGGAGAAAGAGGATCCCCTTGTCTCAACCCATTTTTTAATTTAAAGAAACCATAGACAGGGCCTCTTATATTTTTTGATTTCATAAAGTGCACTATTTTGAAGGCTAAGATATAATACTTTACAATTTCTCTACCAAGTACGAACCCATTCCGATCTTCTTAGATCACTTTATCTAACATCATTCTCATCATGTTAGCTACTACTTTGGAAATAATTTTATAAATAGAGTAACATAGCGAAATGGGGTGATAGTCTACAAAATCCTTGCAATCCTGCTTTTGTCAAATGAGCACTATCATTGTGCTATCAAATTCTTTAACAAACCATTTGTGCTTTCTAAAGTCTTTAGCTAACCTCTATAAATCTCCACCCATAAAATACTAACTTTCCTAAAAGAATTTAGCTGGAAACCCATCTAGGCCTACAACTTCTCCAAGTATAGATAGAAAGTCACTATTATGATCTCCTCTAATGAAAATGGTTTTAGCAATTCCTCATTGTCTTCCTACAAAATTCTCTCTAGAATATGTTGCAACAGTTTGTTGAAATCATCATCTTTGTTACCAACCGCCAACAATTTCTAGAAGAAAAGCACCTCCTCCCTTTCTATTTCATTGCTATCTTGAATCACCTAGCCATCTTTGAAATAAATCTTGTTTATTATATTTCTTTCTCTCTTGGATTTTACCTAGGCATGAAAGAATTTAGTATTTAAATCACCCTCTCTTAGCCAATTTTCTCTAGCTTTACCCTTCCAAAAAATTGCCTCTCTCGCCAGCAATTCACAATGTTTTCTCTTAAGCTCCTTTTCCTTTGAAAAATCTTTCGTGTTAAAATTGAACCCTATAAATTTTTTTCATTTTGGTTTTCTAACTCTTTTTTCTATTCTTGGTTTTCTAACTCTTTTTTCTATTCTTTTGTTGTCAATGAAATTTGTTTTAAGGCATTATCTATTCCATTGCTTTAATTTATTTTTAATATAAATCAATCTTTTAGCAAAGTAGAAGCTTAAAATACCTTTCAAAAAAATTACTTTCTTCCCACCATACCTCCAACAATTTTATGAGATTTGGTTCCTACCATCACATCTTCTCGAACTTGAAAAATATTGTGGTGGTGCCTCGCACATACCTATCTCCAACTACATTGAAAAATGGTCTAAAACTAAAATAGGCATAATCTAAACTGCACATGTGTATTTGTCTTTCATCCATCACTAGCCCACAATAAATCTATCCAATCATTTAGAGATGTTAGTGAAGCCATACCTCCTATTGGTCCATGTGTATACCCCATTTTTAGGAGGGTAGTCTATAAAGGATGAGTTACCAATAGACATTCGGAACTCCAAACTAATTTAGTTAATTTTATAGATGCCTCCACTTTTTTCATTCAAATCAAGAATAGTGTTAAATTCTCCTCCCATCAATATATTCTCATTGTCTATAAACTCGATCCTTTCCTCCAATTGAATCCAAACTTTTAACTTTTCCTCAGTTTTGATAGGACCATATACATTGAAGATAATGAATTCTAAATTATTTTGTAGGTTTATACCAGAGCTTGAATCATCCAATTTTGTCAAGATTCTATTAATTGAATATCACACATTTGGGTCCCACAATATCCCTAAACCGCCCATAGAACCAATAGCATCTAAAAAGAGCCTAGACGAAGGCCTACAAAATCCGACAAACTTTTCCCATTCCTCCCTATTAATTTTAGTCTCTTGCAAAAGAACAATCTTTGCCCCCATTCTTTCAATGTGATGCTTGACTAAGCATCTTTTGTCAAGGACAATCAAGCCCTCGACATTCCATGTAATAACCTTCATTGCCCTCCAAGGGCTCTCTTTGCTCCCTTGGGTTTACATAGAAAATCACTAACACTTTTTAATTCCATCTCAACCACATAATCTTCTATTTTCTATTTTTTGTTTTCCTCCCTCTCACTTTTTAAGATTTATTTAATAAACATGTTGCTAATTGACTAATTCTCCTAGGATCCACTCTCCCAAATTCATTGAAATCATCAAAATCGTCTTCAGAATCTAATAGTTCCTCAACTACTTCCTCACCAATATTTTGTTGGCTACTAACAGTATTGAAGGCTGCATTTGAGAATGACTCTCAACAACCTCTGCCTCACCTTTTTCTTCTCGCAACTTCAATTTCTATTCCAAAAGTTGCTTGATTACCATACCACTGTCTTGAACCATCTAGATGTGAGTCTCTACTCCAATATCCCTCTTACCCTCCTTTACATAACAAGTCAAACTCTTAGCTTTTATATTTGGATTCACCAGGGGAATTTGGTTCGTTGCACATCTTTCTATACATACCTAGTAATTTTTTTTTGTCTCAAACTACAATCTTCTTCAGTATGGTCTCTCCTCTTGCATATGAGACAAAATTTTCCTTCTTCTTCAATTTCTACTTTTTGAATTAAATGAGTTCCATCAACATGAAGGAAGACGAGAAGATATGAAAACACATAAAATCAAAAAATATATATAGAAACATATATTGATCAAGTACTATGTCAGCACAAAATTATTAATTAATCTGGAATCATTACAAATCTCCTAAATGCTACAACATTCTCAATTACACATTTTCATGCCTTAATGAAACATAGAAAGTTTGCCTATATATAAAATATTAGATTCATGATATTGGTGGAATCTTTGAGAAACAAATTGTCCTTGTTAATTGCAGTTAACTAATCTAATACTACAAAATGAATTTTGCATTTTCTTTGCATTATTCGCATACAATGCATGACCACGTTGCATGATGGTAATATTGAGTTGAATGACACAACACACAATGGAATTGTACTAGGAATACTCCTTATTGTAGCCAATTGTATTCTGGCATACATATATGAATCTCCCTCAATTATGTTAACATCCAAAATAATCAAAGTGCCTAGGTTTTTGCCTATCCTCGACAAACAATCTTTCAACCAAAATTCCATTGGGAGGTTGTAAAGCATAATCCAAATTGGTCTATCATATGGGTGTAATTCTACTAGATTAAAGTTCAGATACCATTTCTGCATGTACATAGTCCTATCACCCATCCTTCAAAGACCACCCTACAATATCTTCTCTCTTTCATCAAAGTTGGCAAAAACCACTACGAAGGAACTCTTAGGCATAAATTTTATAATAAAGTCTTCCAACTATTATCAATCCAAACCCTAATATTTTCTCTTTTCAACCAAGGACTAATAAATTTGTATATGATTGCAATATGCTCCATGAGATCCATGTCCGCACCCACTTCTGATGAAAGATCAATCATGCAATATCAATTGTGATTCAATTCATCATAGTGTCTAATGCTACAATCATCTTCATTCTTGAAACTTCCTGCAGCTTCTCTCTCCCCTCTCTGTACATCGCAACTTCAAACTGAAATTTATTTTATTATAGAAATTCAAATATAATTATTCTATAATAAATTAATATTTAATAAGACAAAAATGTATAAATTAAATTAATTCTAATCTTTTAATTATTATTTGTAATTACACAAGAAGATATAATGAAGTAGATGAGTTAAACTAATAGAATATTTAATAAAAGAAGATAACATTAAAAGATATTCTTAGCTTAGAAAAATGGAGCAGCGGAGGAGACTAGGGCTTCGACCCAGGGAGTTGCAGGTTTTTCAACCATAAGAGGGTTTTTCCCATGACCGAAGATATGCAGACCAGGGGATGCGGCAGAGTTTCAAGTAGTCGCAACCTAGTAAATGCCCTTGGCAAAATCCAAGCAAGGTTTGGGAGGATCAGGACAGGTTCTTTTATCCTCATAAGCAGTGGGGGGAGGAGGCGATAACTTGAGAATCTAAATACTTGAGAAATGAGACTTTCAGAACTTAAGGGCATCGCAATAAGGAGTACGACCCGAAAACTATATGGCAACACTGCCAAGAGAAAGAGTGGCAACCTAGAAGAAATTTACAGAAGCAAACAAAGGTTCCGAAGCATAAAGAGGGCATGAAGACGGAGAAAGTTTCGTTGATGATAGACAACAAAAGTTGGAATGAATCCATGGCCTTTTTCCGAGAGAGGGGAATTTTTATAAAAAATTTCGGTGATTGGTTATCGGTGGGTAAGATGAAAGGCTGGTGTGCTGAAAATTGGAAATGCAAAGTCAAACTCAAAACCCTCCCAAATGGTTTTTTCTTGGTAACCATTGAAGATGGTAAGGATAAGTAGGGAATTTTAAATAATGGACCCTTCTTCATGGGCGGTAGGGGATTGTACGTTAGGGATTGGGAACCTAACTTCAATCCTGTGTTGGCACCAATTGAAGAGGTGCCTATCTGGCTAAGATTATATAACCTACCCAGAGAATACTGGAACGAGGAGTTCTTTCAAGCCCTAGGTAACAAAATCGGATACTACATCAAGGCGAACGAGGCTATTGAGTCTAAAGACATTAGTATGTACGCACGAATATGTATTGGGTGGAAACCCCACTACCCACTCCCAGAACAAGTTGAGATCATAACAAATGCAGGACAGTGGCTTCAAAAAATCAAGGTGGAGGAATCAAATGAAAGATGCATCATTGCAAAAAAGAGGGACACATAGAGGAAACCTATTTAATTGGCCCAAAAGGGAAAAATGTGGAGACAATGATAGAAGATGAGGTTACATTCTTTGTGAGCAAAGAAAATACAATGAATGAGGCGAGAACAAATGATGACACAACTTAGCCTCTGCCAAAGCCCTTTTATCAAGGGGAGGTTTCGATGGCCAACAACAATAGCACCCAAGAGGTGGAAGAAATTGTAACAGATGCTTCTCTTATTAACAAACATAGGGAGGCCGCAGGTTGGGTAGAAGATGCCATTGCAAGAGTGGAGAAAGCAATTGACATTCTGGATGAGGTTAAATCTAGGGTCATACCTTTCGTGGAAATAGGAGTAAACTTGGAGATAGTCCAGCACACAGAGAAGGCTCAAGATTCAAGGATTGAAAAGGATGAAACCAAGGAAAATAGAGAATCCGATAGAGTTGATGATGAGGATGAATGAGGATGGATGGATGAGGAAGACATCTTGGAAACAAGGACAATAGAGCAAATAGAGCCTATGTATAATAAGGTGTGGATGGGGGAAAAGAGATCCAAAGGCAGAAAGTCAAATCAAATCAAGATTGCACTGGCCAAAAGTGCCAAAGGCCAAAGTAAACTGACAGTAGGGAAGGGTGTCACCCTTCCTGAAGGACAATGAAAATCATAACCTGGAATGTCAGGGGCTGCAATGCCCCTGGCAAACGTCGATTGATCAAATGAGGATTGGATCAATTAAGGCCGGATGTAGTTTTCTTACAAGAGACAAAGATGAATAAAGAGGAAGTTAGTTTACTCATTAGATCCTGTAAGTAGTGGACGGGGGCTTTCATGGATTTGGAGGGAGCCTCGGGTGGTTTGGGTATCCTCTGGAACTTGAACAACCACAAGGTTGAGGAAGTTTTCATTTCCCATATGTGGCAGGTGTGTAAGGTTCATTCCTTTCCTTTAAATGTTGATTTCATTTTGATTAATGTCTATGGACCCTCAAAACCAAGCCTTCAAAGAGATTTTTGGAAGCCCCTATCTTCCCTCATTCGAGATCTAGAAGATGGTGTTATTATTATTGGGTGTGACTTTAACGCTATCTTGGATCTTAGTGATAAATCGGGGGGCAAGGGAGGATCTTCAACGACCCAAGTAAATTTTCAAAATTTTGTGGCTGAAAATGGACTTAGGAAAGTCAAATCCAAGGAAGGATAGTTCACATGGTCAAACCGAAGGATCTTAGGGAACCATGTAGCAGAAAATCTCGATCGTTTCTTCTTGGGAGGGCCCTAGGCGAAAACCAATCTCCTCTTTGTCTCAAATATCCAACCGATGGTAGCTTCAGACTACCTACCAGTGGAACTCACCATAGCTTTTGATGGCCCTCCCATTAGATGTCCTTTCAAATTTGAAAAAATGTGGCTGAGGGATGAAAGCTTGAGGGATTTAATCAAGGAATGGTGGTATGGGGTCCCAGAGAATTTTGGTACTAAGGCCTTTGTTTTTGTCAAGAAATTGCAATTTGTTAAATCTAAAATCAAAGAGTGGAACCAAATCAAGTTTGGCAATATATTTGCAAATAAAAGAGATCTGAAGGAAAGTTTGGAGGCATTGCAAGAAGTAATAATTCAAAAGGGGATGTCATCGGAGACGTTCTTGCAGGAGAGAGACCTCAAAACTCAATATAGTGAAGTTTTGGCCTGAGAGGAGATCTAATGGCGACAAAAGTCGAGGGAGTGCTAGCTAAGGGAAGGGGACAGAAATAGAAATTTTTTCCATAACTTGGTTAAGGCGAGAAGGTCCCGGAACAAAATCACAACCATTTATAAGAGCGAGAATGTCTTGCTAGACAAATTGGAGGACATAAATAAAGAGGCAGTTGATTTCTTTTTGGTATTACTATCTAAGGATAGTAATACCAATCTGGAGCACCAACAAAATGGGCTCAATATTATCCTGGAGCTGATAACAGACGCTCAAAATCAGGCACTTATGCAACCCATCCAAGTAGAGGAGGTTCAAAAAGCGGTTTTTTGTATGGTGGGAGACAAAGCTCCAGGGTCAGATGGTTTCCAGGCGCTTTTCTACCAAACCTTATGGGAGATTGTAGGAAATGATATTTGGGCAGTAGTGGAGGAATCACGGAGCAAGGCAAGTGTCGCAAAGGAGCTAAACTACACACTTCTAGCCCTTATCCCCAAGATGGAGTATCCTACTTCTTTTAATGAGTTCAAGCCGATCTCTTTGTGCAATACCATTTATAAAGTGGTAGCTAAAGTGATCTCAAATAGGTTGAAACCATTGCTAAGTCATATCATTTCAGAAGAACAAAGTGGCTTTGTCCCAGGTAGATCGATTTTGGAAGGAATAATAATTGTCCACGAAGCTATCCGCACAGTACGTCAGTCAAAAGTGGATTGAATGTTGATCAAACTAGACATTAGAAAATCATATGACATGGTGGATCAATAATTTCTTCTCCAGGTATTGCAGAGTTTTGGCTTCTCAAAAGAGTGGATTAGCTAGATATGGGCTTGTATAGGGGTGGTGTGGACTTCTATCCTAGTTAATGGTAGCCTGCAAGGCTTCTTTCAAACTACCTATGGGATCAGACAAGGTGACCCATTATCACCTTTCCTGTTCATTATCTTGGCAGAAGTTTTGGGAAGATTAATTCGATCCCAGTAACTACGTGGAACTTGGAAAGGAATTAAAATTGCAGAGGGAATGGAGTCGGTTACACATCAACAATTTGCGGATGATACTCTACTTTGTGGGCAGTCTTCACTTCAAGAGGCCTGAGTAATCAGAAGGACAATAGATGTTTTTTGCAGTGCTACTAGTCAGCAGGTTAACTGGGCTAAATCAAAAGTTATTTTCTTTAATACAGGGGTCTACAGACAGCAAGAAATAACAAACATCCTAGGAGTCAAAATGGGTTCTCTACCTGGAAAGTTTTTGGGTAACCCCTTATCCGATGGGCCTAATGGTACTACTTTATGGAACAACCTCAGTGATGTTTGTGCGAATTGCCTTGAAGGTTGGAAAAGCAAATGGCTCACTTTGTCCAGGCGAATTATGCTCCTCAAAGCGGTTCTCTTTGCTCTTCCCATTTTCTCCATGATGACCTTAAAGATTCCGGAGAAAGTGATTAACTGCATAAACAGGGGGATGAGAAAATTTCTTTGGAACGGTAAAGAAACCACTAACAAAATCCCCTTGGTTGCGTGGGATAAAGTCTGCCAAGCCAAATAGGTAGGGGGTGTAGGACTGCGAAACTGGAAACTGCTAAATGAGGCAATGGGGTGAAAGTGATATGGCAGATTTACTCCCATCCGAATCAGAAATGGGTACAAATACTAAAACACAAGTATCTAGATCAAATGAACAAGGAACGCATATTTACTATCGGTACCCTACCAAAAGGCTCCGCTATATGGAATTTTATTGTTTCCTACAAATATGTCATTATTGAGCACATCACTTGGGAAATAAGCAATGGGACAGTGGCCAATTTCTGGACAGAGTCCTGGGATAGGAGGTCTGCTCTCTTGGATAGACAAGATTTCGAGAATATTATACTAGTCACTAAAAATCAGTGGGGAGAAAAGGTAGGGGATTTTCTTATGAAAAGCAGGGTTCAGGGGGTAGATTTGTGTGAATGGAAAGAGATGGAAACTCTTCCCTTGTTAGCACATCAAAAAGCCCTGCTAAATAATACCATGGAGGAGTACACCCCCATGTTGTCCAATAAGGAAGATACTCTAAGATGGTGTCATTCAAAATTGGGGCAGTACTCAGTCAAGATTGGCTACAATATTTTAGACAAACTGGAAGAAAGAAAGGAATGGCCAGTTAAACTTTTGTGGAGTTCCCCCATCCTCCCAAAAGCAGGAGCTTTCTCTTGGTTGGTTTTGAAAAAATGCATCCTGACAGGGGAAAGATTGTGTAGACTGGGCTTCTTGGGCCCTTTCAGATGTACAATGTGCAAGAAGGCAGAAGAATCTCTTGATCACCTACTTCTACAATGTGAGGAAGTGCAAAAGGTATGGAGCTTCCTTTTAGGGAAGCTAGGATGGGTTGTCCCTTTACCTAATATTGTTTTTGACCTTTTCTCCAGCTGGAATATACCAAACCACAAGTCTGTTTTTTCTAGTTTATGGCTAGTAGCCCCCTCCCTTGTTGTATGGGAGATTTGGAAGGAGAGAAATAGAAGGATTTTCCAAGAAAAAGAAGAATCAGTGGGGAGTTTGCTGAGAAGGGTAGAAAGAGCAATAGTTGAAACTGTATCAGTGGCAGCCATGAACCATAATCTGGCAAAATATCCTTACACTAATGATGACAGGGACATTCAATCTAATTGGCCTCTTGTGAATTGCCAACCCATTAATGGGTCCCTGAGGGCTAATCCCACTTTAGAAAAAGAGGAGGTTACATGGGAGCCACCTAGCAAGGAATGGATAAAAATAAATTTCAATGGGGCATCTAGAGGAAACCTGGGAACCTCAGGTGTGGGGGTAGTTGCAAGAAATGACAAAGGGTCTATCCTCTTCAAAGGAGCACGTCGATTGCAGGATGGAACAAACAATGAAGCAGAGGTTCAAGCGGCACTTATGGCAACTGAGTTGGCCTTAAACATGAAAGTCCAAAGGTTGCATTTGGAAGGAGATTCCCAGGTGGTCATCAATGCAATTTATTTATATTTTATGTCTTCTTTGTTATTTGGCATCATTATGACATTACTGTGATTAATATATTTTATTCAAAATTTAATTGTCAAAATTAATTTGTATGTTTTTGTTGCAATGTCACTCTACAATTCTTTACTAACTAATTATTAGTTTATCAATATTTAACAAATATTAGTTCTAATGAAAAGATTTAATTGCATTGGTGCTTATAACATCACTAATCTTAATAGTTAGCTGCTTTTGGATTAGATTGTGTAAATTTTTTTTGCATCACTAATCTTCCAATAATCTTATAACTATTGTCCATTCTAAATTTGAATTACTATGTCATAAGTCATACTTTATTAATACATATTAAATTTTGAAATTTTTATATGATTGAAACTCTAATTTTCAAAATACTAACAAATCAATTGCTAAAATCTAGATTATATTCTACAATCAAAATTCAAAATAAATATTGCATTTAATTGATTTTTATTCTAAGAATTTAATTGTATATTAGTTATTCTAATATCAACTCTTTCTGAAAATTGTTATTAAATTATTAAATTGGCATTCCATTTTTTATGTCTGCTATATTTTTTTCTCGCCTTATTTCATCATCTAGTATGACATGGAACGATGCGGCTATGCAAGGAAATGTAAGTAACGCATGGCCACGTCTAGTAAACAAAGTGGTAACTTTTGTGTATACCACTCCTACACTGCCACCTGTTTGCCAATTATGGGGAAAACTGTGCACTTAATTAAAATCAATTTAACATATAATTGGAATTTATTTGTCCGTCACATTTATTGGATTATTTTACAATCACATGGGATTCACCAAAAAATTACTTCAGTATTTTTCAATCATGCAAATTCATCAAATGTGAATTCATATAAATACAATATTTTTTTAAATTAATCTTTACATATTCTTCTTTACTCTACGTTTCACTTTTAATTTTAACCAAAAGGATATTTAAATATTTAAAAAATAAATTTGAAAATAATTGACCTTAAAAAAATTCATCCAATGTTATAGACTAACAAAAGGGTACTAATAGCTAACTTTGCTCACCCTAAGCTCCTAAATGGTACATTGAATTTACACGACTTTTTTCAATGTCTTTGTATGTGGCTTAAGAGGTTAAAGTAATTGTTTTAATTTATGGGTAGTTACAAAAAATGCATGACAATTTGTTATGTGCACAAAGGTCAAAAAGTGGTCATTTAAAAGTGATGCCTAATACCTACTTAAAGACGCCTCAATAAACCTGCACTATAACCACTTAAAAAAAAAATTCAATGAGGAGAAGCCTATTAATATCATTTATTGATCACTTTGCTTACCCAAATATTCTAAAAGGTACATGGAATTTTGATGGTTTTTTTTGTTGTCTTTGCATTGCAAATTAACCGCTTATAGCTATTGTTCTGGCTTTTGGGTAGTAATGATGCACATTGCGAGATCACACACGGATTAAAAAGTACACATTTCAAAGTCTCACTCGATACCTCCTTAAAGATGCCCCAATAACCGTGCACTTTTAAATTGGCAATACTTGTGCACAAATTGCCTAGTAGTAGTGTGTTATGGCTACCAATAATGGTGCACAAATGGGCCACTTATAGTCCAAAAATGCTAAAAAATAGGTGACAATTGGTACATGTAAAATTTATTAATGAGCATTTAGATTATTATTTTTGCCACTGTCTATGGAGCACCAGACTTACCATTTGACCATGTTTTTTAAACAATTAAAAATTAAATATAACGAGTTTTTTTTTCAATTAATTATTAAATACGACCAATGGTAAATTTTAAGTGCTCCATACATAGTGCCTACCATTTTCACCCGCTTAAATATGAAAGCTTAAAAAGTAGAAGGTTCTACTTTTTAAGAAAAGATTCCAAATAATCTCATAGCAAAATTAAAAAAACTTCATGAGACCTCCCCGTCCTTGAAAATAGAAGTTGAAAGCCCCTCCAGACCCCTACCTTGGGCTGGGGTCCCATGGAAGGGGCTTGGGCTCAATTTTTATGGAAAAGGAAGCTCCTACTTTTTAAATTTTCATTTTTGAGCAGGTACAAATAGGGCGCTCAGGGATAATTTATGCCACTTGTCAATTATAATTCAATAAAAAATTATTGTTAAAATTGCACACTACAAAAATAGACACAATTAATCTTTAAATTTAAGAGCTAAAATTTTTAAGCTGAATTGCATTATTCATGGGACCACCAACTTTCTTCAATTTAGAAGCTTAAATTTCATGAGACCACCCACTTAAAAAAATTCCTAAAAAATCTTTACAACACAAGCCCCCTGAGACCCCAACCTTAATTAAATCTTCTCCAAATAAGTTTCTACCAAGTAGGCTCACGTATCGATGGCCCCTACTTATATCATTGGATGTATAATTAAATATATTAAATGCTTAGTCATTGGATGTATAGTTAAATATATTAAAGCATATAAATCTCTTATATACATACACACTTATTATTTCTTTTTCCTTCTAATTCGCATAAAACAATTATTTAACCAAATCTAATCATTTTAAACAACTATGCATTCATGTTATCTATGTGTGTCTAGTTTTCCATCACTTCAATTCCTATTAGAATGTTTGGAAACCTCTACTTCAACCACATTTTCGTCTTCCTACAATCACTCATGAACTAGTTAATAGAACGATTACTACATTCCATAGTCATGATCAACTACATATGTATTCAAAATAAATCATTATGATCAATAATATCATACTTTATTTTCATTTTATAAATAGAAAGAAAAGTCAAAAGTCAACGCCTTATATATTAAACTACCATGTCTATCATATCAATATTATTCTAAGCATCTAAATTGTCTAAAGTTTGATAAAATTCAGATTATTGTTTTTAAATCTTACTTCTATTTCATTGTTTCTACTTTTATGGACAAATGTATAAATTCATATTAAAAAGTTTAAAACCATACACCACTCATGAACTAGGACTAGGAACTACATTTTCCATGCATGCTTCCCTTCTTCCATATCTTGTGATTGCAAGGTTTATGTGGAATAAATGGAATATTTGAGCATGGTGACAAAGTTATAAAGTAGAATACTTGTATTTGTAATCTTGTCATATGTCTTTGCGATTAATGTCATGTCAAACATAGATGAAATGTAAACTTTAGTTGTTCATGTCATATTGTTATTTTTAAAAAACAAATGTATATTTAAAATTGTAACTAGGAAATCGGAAATCATCAAAGCAAGATAAACATTAGCCTAGTTCAATCACGAAAACTAAATTGCAGTGATAACAATCCTAAAAACATTCAATGAAAACATGAAAACAAGACATTCAAAGTGAAATCTAAGCAAACCAAATGCAGATGTCTCCTTCATGTGGCTCTGTTGTCCTTCTTTCTCCTTCAAATAGCTTTTGTTTTGTGGATCTCACCTTCAAGTGCATAAGCATGAGATGAAAGCAAAATTGACAAGACAAGACGACAACATAAGGGTACTAGAAGCGTGATTGATTCGACCTTTTGATTGAAGAAATTCATCCAATTTATAGACAAATTGGAAAAAGACAAGATTAGCATGAATTTGATTCGAATGGAAAATCCAAATCAAGAATGACAAATATGATAAATTATGACAAATTGATACTTTCTATGCGAAATTGATTGATTGACAATTATGACAAATTGCTATGTCAAAATTGATTGATTGACAATTATGACAAATTATGGCAAATTTGCTATGCCATTCCCATGAAATTAGAAAATGAGGAAATTAGGAATTAGGAAAATTAGAAAATGAGGAAATTAAGTGAATTAATTAACAATTTTTCATTTATTAATTAATTCACAAAGAGGGAGGAATTAGTTAGCCAATTAAATAAACATTTAATTGTGACAAGAAAACTTAGGATAAATCAACTATTTAACCTAGAGGGAGAAATGACAAACAAGGTTAAATGACTAAATCATGAAACCCTAGAAGATGAATTAGAAAATGCAAGGATGACAATTAGGTCTTGACAAAAGATAATTAATATTGATTCGATTTGATCATGATTCTGACTGACAAAGGACCAATGCTGATAAACGATTTGATTGATAAATGCGCCGACTGACGAGGAACAATGACAAATTGATCCAAATTGACATGATTGAGAAAGACGACGATCAATGACAAACCGATCGCAAAATTGACGAGATTGACAATGACAATGATCGATGACAAATCGATCGCAAAATGACAAGATTGAAAATGACAAGGATCGATGACAAATCGATCGCCAGATGACAAGATTGATAAGAGGACAAAACCCTAATTAGGATTGACGATGTCCAAAATGATGACAAATGAATACGCACATTGATGCGACAAGATAAGATCGACCAAAATCATGACTGAAGATTGTTATTGACAAGACCAAATTCAAAAGCGAGACAAATGAAGAATGCAGGAGAAGGGCTCGATGCTTGCAAATGATAAAAACCAAGTGCGCAACATAGGAGAAATGTTAATGCGACGCAAAAACCCTAAAATAAGTGAAGAGGGGAAAATAGATTTGAAAGGTAAATTGATCAAAACATAACGAAATAAACATGCAGAATGCTAAAATATCATAAAAAGACCATTTCACCTTGCTATTTTACCTTCTCCTTTGGATTGAGCTTGATGAAGTGAAGGCACCCCTTGATAATGCTCCACTTGATGTGCTCCTTTGATTGCTGGATGTGGATGGCTCTCCAATATTGTGCACAAATGATGAGGATGAATGATAAGGATGAGATGATCAAGTTGCCAAGATGATTTCCTGGGCTCAAAAGGGCAGCATAAGCTTACTGGATTTCAAGATGTTTTGAATGAAGGGATGAAACCCTATTTTATAGGAAGAGGAGAGGAAAACGGATGGCTAGGATGAATTCGATATGAAGGGCTAAGATTTACTTGTGAGGTCACACAAGGTCCAAGAGAGGGTGTGGAGACCAAGAAATATGCCTTAAAGGCATTTCGTATCTCCACACTCTACAAGATGCATTGGAGGAATTAAAAATTCTCCAAAAATGGATATTATGGGGATTAGAAGAATAAAAAGGAATTAAAAATTCCTTGGGAGAGGGAAATGCCTAGAGGAATGTAAGATTTCGAAAATCTTACATCCATCTAGAAAAAGAGCATTTAAAGCTAGTGGCTGGATGAAAGGACAAAGAGTTGACTTTGTGGCTAATCATGATGATTAGCCATTAACGACTCATTAGGAGGGGAATTAGAGGAAATGTTAGGTGGGATTTATATTTGTAGGAGAATTTGACTAAAAGAATAATGTTAAGTGAGTTTAGGGAGTTTCTAGAAGAATTTATTAGGTTAATGATGAATTAAGAAGATGATTTGTAGGAATCATGTAGGTTAACTAATTAATTGAAATTAATTAGCTAAGAGGAAGGTTTGTGAGGATTTGATTTTTTAGAAGAATAAAGAAAGGGATTGATTTATTAAATAAATCAATCATATGCTATAGTGACAATATTAATTATATTTAATTAATATTGAGAAGAATTTTAATTAACATAATTAATTAATTAATTATGTGAGGAATTAAAAAAATAATTAAAATAATTATTTTTAAGTGTCTACAATAAGGCAATGCGCAAATGTTAAAGTATGATTCCGCAAGCATTGACCATTTTTAGACGTCTACATTTTGCCCCTCTTTGAGACAATGCAATTCTAAGCGTTGTTTCAAAGAACGATAATGAAAATACCCCAATAATGACAATGACATATGCATGCCCCGTCGAGGAATTGGCCGAAAACATCCAGAAAATAGGCCAATTGATCGATAAGAATGATAGAAAATGATAGGTTCGAATAGACTGAAAATCGGGGATCGGATACACAAAGGACAAGCAATTGAAGATGCAAAAGACCACAACCAACATAAGATGGAAAGGGTGCACGTCCATCTATGCACTGACAAAGATCTATAAATGAGACAAAGAGAGTGAAAATTGCTCATTTGCACTAGTCAAAGAGGAGAATTTGTTGCTCTGGAAAAGGACGCTTGCAGAGAGATGGTGAACATTCCAATGGCAGATCACCTCGAGGAACGTGTACGCACCTATAGATGACCGCACGACGTGGGAGCAGCGGTATGTATCTCAAAAACCCATATTGTCAATTTCATGAATTTGACTTGATTGCGGGACATTGCGAGGCCCACAGAGAATGCAGAAAGTGACTTCTGCGCCTGTGTGAGCGCATCCTGCGCTTGTGTAGGGTATCCTGCGCTTGTGTAGGGTACACAAGCGCAAGTTGTTGCTACACAAGCGCAAGACCTAGCACACAGGCACAGTTGTGCATTGGGAACCCTAATTTGGTAAAAAAACAGCATGCGAAGCATCCGAAAAAGGGGGATAAGGGTTGGATAGGTCAAAATAGAATAGAAACATCCTGATTTGGACATGAAACAAGGAAATGCAACCCATAGGAGGAAACCCTAAAACTGACAAAATGTGCCCCAATTGTGATGTAGAGTCGACAGTATCCATTGATCACACGGGAGAACCAACCGGACTGCTTCATGTTACGACATAGACTCAGGAGCACAGATAGAGATACATTAGCAAGACTTGGATTATACTATATCACATTCATGCCCGAGATTAGGGTAAACACAGGACTGCTTACCGCATTGGCAAAGCGATGGCATTTGGAGACCTCCTCATTCCATTTAGCGACTGGAGAGGCGACTGTGACACTAGAGGATGTATGGCATATCCTCCGCATTCTGATTCATGGAGAGATGGTAGAGTATGACCCAGTGACAGGGAGAAACACTTTGTGTAGATTATTTGAGTGCGACACAGATGATCTAGATATCGTAGAGAGGGAGATTGGCTGGGAGACCATGGCATCAGAGTATGATCGACGATATGTGGTGATAGTCGTTGTTATAGCATGCCTATTAGCAGGGGACAAACAAGGACATGGATTCCCTATTGGATGGGGAAGAGTGCTAGAGCAGATGGTGATAGAGGGGACTGTGTACGCATGGGGACCATGTGTACTGGCTATGCTATATTTTCAGCTGCATCAGATAGCATATCAGGGAGTTCAAACTTTGAGCTGTAGAGTCACACTGTTACAGGTATGGGCATTTGAGCACATAGCCATATGTCGACCAATTGCAGAGAGATAGGTATTACCACACCGACCATATGTGTACTGCTATGGGGGAGTACTGAGACAGGGTCCTTTTGGATACATATTGTATTGGCGACATGAGCTAGACAAATTGAGAGAGTTCACATGGAGGCCATATCTTGATTGCCCTGGATGGTCAGATGATAGTGATGAGCTACCCTATTGCAGACAGGAGAGATACCTGATTGGGCGACCAGTGAATCACCAGAGAGTGATTGAGATGTACCTGCCAAAGAGAGTCAGACGACAGTTTGGAGAGAGGTAGGATGTACCCAGAGGGACTGCACACTTTGCTCGATCTCTCAGAGAGACGAGTCAGTGGGGGAGGATGATTCAGCCACACATAGCATATGCTGACTTCACATAGCTACAACAGAGATAGTGGGATTGGAGATCAGATGTGGTGGACGTCGGGATGACAAAGGAGTATGAGCGATGGTTTGCACGACGACGACCAGTGCCATTGACAGATCCTGACATTCCGGTACCTAGGAGATAGGAGGACTTCCCACTCGCTGGAGAGGATGAGGACAAAGATGAGGACGAGGAGGATGAGGGAGGTGATGAGGATGAGGGGGATGACGAGGACGAAGATGATGAGGATGAAGATTATGAGCCAAACTCAGCCAATCAGGAGTCATTGCAGGATATACCCATAGAGCCAGAGACAACTAGCATAAAGGAGATGGAGATATGCAGGGCTACCATAGCGAGTCAGCATGATCACATTGCGACATTAGAGAGACAGAATGCTATCTTGAGGACAGAGCAGGATCAGTTCAGAGCGGAGATAGCCAGACTTACAGCGACTCGAGATACAACAATAGCCTAGGAACAGCAAGAAGATCAGAGAGTCACCGAGTATATTGGATCGATTAGGGATGCCAGTGCACGTGAGATGGCACAGATGTTGGTAGAGACCGGAGAGGAGATACACCATTGGAGGACACTATATGAGAGTGCAGTTCCACCAGAGCAGAGAGTAGCTTCATATCGGGCACGATCGAGGACAGAGAGCAGGGCACGTTCTCGGAGGTCAGTGAGCAGCATGGGGGTGAGTGGACCTATGAGACAACCACAGCTAGGACCAGGAACAAGAGAGACATCATCCTTGAGACATGGCAGGGATGAGGAGGACAGAGGGAGCACCCAGTGACAAAGGTACGTGCTCCTTATGACAGACAGTGGACATTATGTAGTGTGATATTATATAGTCAGCCTACGGGCCATACTTAGGATAGACAGTCCAATTTTGTACTCCGATATTATTTTGATATATGATATGATATGCATCGATATGATGAGATGCAACGTGTTATGACTTATGTTATTATGCACCATTGATGTACCATAGTGGAACATGTATGGATATATTTTTTTATGTGTTTTTGATGCATTTATAATGTGAAATGGATAAAATGCTTGATGTAATGAGTGAGATAATGCAAATGTACTAAGCAATGAATGCAGGATGCGGCATATGTGTTTTTTTTTGTTGTGTGGAGCTCAGAGCACTAGATCGAACTGACTACCCAAATTGACGGAAGAAATGTTAGTAAGAGGAAATTAGACAGAGGACAATTAGAGACAAAGAAAAATTTGCTTTCACTAATGCACTTTGTAGGTGAGAACCTTTATTTTAATGTAGCAAAATGGATGCAGAGCATCATGGCATTGAAGGCCAGAGCTGAAATGCAACCCCTTTTGCAAAAGACAGACACATCGCACACAAGGAATGAGTGAAGCATCCTAGGGTGCATACATCAAGGGTCGAGGTACGTGTGGCGTTCACAAAGTGAACATACTTATCACAGACACCCAATGATATTGTTGCCCCAATTTGTGACAAACATTCCACAAACAGCAAACATGACAAAAAAAGGACCATGAACCATCCCAGTCACTCTAAATCACTCAGTGACATCATCGAGCAACATAGGAACATGATCGAAGATAAATTAATAAATGATAAGACTTGCTAATTCCAACAATTCAAACAAACATCTTGATCTGCATTGTCAAAAGTTGAAAGTGTTGATAGGACAATCATGTCGTCTGGTTTCAGGGAATACGATACCCTGTCTAAGACAAGACACAGTCTGGTTTCGGGCATACCACACCCTGCATAAGACTCATGATAATGTGCCAAGGATGAACGATATTGATGTTGATTGATGGATATGACAATTTTGATTAGTTTGAATGTCTGGTTTGATTGAAAAGTTCATCTGTTAACGCATGATTCCATTAAAGCACAATGTATGATTGCGTGTCATTGGAGGGATGCTCAGTGATCTGTCTTATGCACAAAGGGGATATTTTTTGTTTTGCTTTTTGAGATTTTACAATTTTTTTGTGTTCATTTTTTCAGGACATTTTTCAATTTTTTTGGATTATTTTAGGACATTTTTCAATTTGAAAGTTCCAGTGATTGATCATGACAAGGGGAACACACCCAATGCATATCTGAAAGACATATAGAGTGACCATGACCGAAACATATGCACAAGAAACCAAAGTATGCAAGACAACGATGTTGACCAATCACAGGCCTAAAACAGAACATTGGGTCAGGACAAGGATAGGCACGATAAACCTATAGAGAGAAAGCATAGCTAGAGGTCATGATAGATGACAGAGCAATGATCATTTTACACATGGCACCTGTTTTCTAGGTTTTCACCATGGTACTTGCCCAAAGCGCCTGTTTACCAGGTTTTCACTAGAGGGCGAATCATTTTTCTTTACTTTTTTGTTCTTTTTCTTTGTTTTTCACTTTTTTCACTTTTTTTTTTTTGTATTTTTTTCACTTTTTGATTTTTTTTGTATTTTTTCAGAAGTGATGATAGAAAATTATGCCCATTACTTGCGAAGGTGCATGCTATTTATAGGATCGGACAAAGGTTCACCTTCTGGGGTGGCAAGTTGATATGCCCCCGAGCCATAGGCTGCAGTAACTATGAAAGGTCCAACCCAATTAGGTTCAAACTTGCCTTTGATGATGTCAGTAGATTGTGCATTCTTGGGGTTTGCCTTTAAAACCAGATCTCCCACTTCGAAGTGTCGCCCTTTGACCTTCTTATTATAAGAGCGACGGAGACAGTTTTGATATGCTTGCAAATGTGTCAGGGTCGTCTGACGTTTCTCATCTAACATCTCAAGTTGATGCAACCGAGAGACTCTGTGCGTCTCATCATCAATCAGATATTGCAAGGAAACATGCAAAGAAGGAATCTCCACTTCCAAGCGTAAAATGGCTTCCGCACCATACACCAAGGAATAAGGTGTTGCGCCAGTAGGTGTGCGGATAGAAGTGCGATAAGCCCATAGTGCTGGATTCAACTGAACATGCCAATCTCGACCAGCGTCATTGACAACCTTTTTCAGGATCTTGATAATGGTTTTATTTGATGCTTTGGCTTGACCATTACCTTGTGGATAGTATGGACTGGAGAAACGGTGTTGGATATGAAACTTTTCACAGAGTTCCTTGACATCTTTATTCTTGAAGGGATGGCCATTATCTGTGACTATTGCAAGGGGAACCCCATATCGACATATGATATAATTCAATAAGAATTTTGAAATTTGCACACCAGTGATATAGGTCATGGGGATAGCCTCGATCCATTTTGTAAAATACTCTATGGCTGTAATGATAAACTTATGTCCATTTGCAGAGGTCGGGTGAATCTTGCCAATAAGATCCAATCCCCATTGAGAAAAGGGCCACAAAGATATGACAGAATGAAGCTCTTGGGCTGGTGCATGAATGTAATTTCCATGGATCTGGCATTTTTAGCACTTCTTAACAAAATCATGAGCATCCTTTTCTAGAGTAGGCCAATAATACCCAGCACGAATCAACTTTTTGGCTAAGCTCAGACCATTGAAATGGCCCCCACATACACCATCGTGAACCTCGTGTAAAGCCGTTTGTGCTTCGTCAGAATCCAAACACCTGAGGAGGGTATGGTCAAAGGAACGACGATAAAGGGTATCGGTAATGATGACAAATTTGGCTGTCTATCGGATGAAGGCTCGGCGTTGGTTAGCGAAAAGGTTAGGTGGTAAGGTTTGGGATTTCAAATATTGATAGACATCATTGTACCATGGGGAGTTAGGACCAACAAGAACGCACATCACATCTGCTGTCGGAATGTCAAAAGAAGGGACAAGCAACTGTTCGACCAAAAATTCACATTTGTCCATTTTGTGGGGCATATTTAACATGGAAGCAATCATAGCCATTGCATCTGCCAACTTGTTTTGCATTCTTGGAACTTGACTGAAATGGATAGCCATGAATTTTGTCTTGAAGAAATCTACCATATGCTTGTAGGGAATAAGATTTTCATCTTTTGTTTCGTAGTCATCATTCACTTGACGGATGACTAACTGAGAATCTCCATAGACTTGTAAATGTGTGATGTTCCAGTGGACCGCTACTCAGAGTCCTGTGACCAGGGCTTCATATTCTGCAATGTTATTGGTACAATGGAAAGTTATTCTGTAGGATTTGGGAATAGCATCACCTTGAGGGGTGACAAACAATATACCTGCTCTGGACCCGAACTTGGTATGGGATCCATCAAAGTATAACTTCCATTCATTAGAAGATGTAAGAGCAAAGACTGATTCATCCGGAAAATCGGTCAACATGGGATGATCATCATAAATGGGAGCCTCTGCAAGTTGATCTGCTATGACTTGTCCTTTTATTGCCTTTCACTCCATGTACTCAATATCAAACTCACTGAGGATCATAACCCACTTTGCTAGGCGACCCATCAAAACTGCCCTACTAAGCAAGTATTTCAAGGGATCAATTTTTGCAACTGGCAATATCTGATGGCTTAACATATAGTGTCGAAGCTTTTGTGTTGCAAAGACCACTGCTAAACATGCTCATTCAATAGTTGAATAATTCAGCTCATAGCCCACTAGTGTCCAGCTGATATAATAAATAGCTCACTCTTTGTCGTTCTCATCCTGTTGGGCCAAGAGAACTCCTAGTGTTGTTTCAGTTGCAGAAATATACAATATAAATGGCTTTCCTTCTATAGGAGGCATTAGAATAGGTGGCGATAGTAGATAATCCTTGAGAGCTTGAAATACTGATTGACATTGCTCAATCCATTTAAAAGCGACACCTTTATGCAGTAAATGCTGGAATGGATGACATTTGTCTACCAATTGAGCTATGAACCAACGGATTGACTGTAGCTTTCCTTGCAGACTTCTTAGTTGTCAGAGATTGGAAGGAGGAGGCATATCCATTATTGCTTTAACCTTGGTCGGGTCGACTTCGATGCCTCGGTGAGAAACAATGTACCCTAGTAATTTGCCGGCTGTGACACCAAAGACACACTTCTTTGGATTGAGTCTAAGCTTGTAAGTTTCCATTCGGTCAAAGATTGGGCCCATGATGGCTAGATGACTATCTCTTGTGATAGATTTGCATAATAAGTCATCAACATAGTCTTCCATCAAAGTATGCATGAAATCATGGAAAATTGTTGTCATCGCTCTTTGATATGTGGCACCAACATTTTTAAGACCGAAGGGCATAACATTCCAATAGTAAGTACCCCAAGCACATGTGAATGCAGTCTTATGTTGATCTTCAGGAGCAATGTGAATTTGGTTATAGCCGGAGAAACCATCCATTAATGAGAGCATCTCATATCCAACAATCATGTCAACTATAATGTCAATATTTGGCAGTGGAAAGTCATCTTTAGGGCATGTTTTATTGAGATCCCTAAAATCTGTACAGATTCGGATGCCCCCAGTTACTTTGCTAACTGGTACCAAATTGGAAATCTAGTCTGCATAATCGATGGGTTTGATAAAACCCACGTCTAGTAATTTTTTTAGTTCTACCTTGACCAAGAGAGACACTTGGGGATGCATCTTTCTAAGTTTCTGTTTGACAGGCTTGGCATCTGCTTTTAGTGGCAAGTGATGAAGGACTAATTCTGGATCAAGGCCGGGCATATCTGCATAGGATCATGCAAAACTGATCTTCTTCTCAAGAAAGAAATTGACAAAATCTATCTTCTCTTGTTTTGATAGAGAAGCAGCAAAATGAATGACCTTAGGCTTGTCAGGTGTACCCAAATTTATCGCTTCGGTCATTTCCACAAGCAATGTTGATTTATCCTGACTTGATAGGGGTATGTCCACTCTTCCACCTTTGGGCGCCTCAGAGAGGTTTTCACCCGCAGGTACATCATTTATTTTTACTTTTTCATGATCAGAGAGTGCCTTACAGTTTTCACTCAAAGACCTATCTTTTTGATTTTGTACTTTTTCTTTTCTTTTTTCATTTTGATGACTAGAAGATGGAGTTGACTCCCCAAAATATGCTGTGGAATCTAGATCAATAGCAAATCATGCCTTATGATCTCCTTGTGGTATGCCTTCTCGTAGTCCCAGGAATTCTGCAATTGCTTCGTCATTTTGAAAATAGTCCAATGTGAGTGGTTCTTGTTGGTCATGTTGGATAAGCTAGGGATAGACGAGGGGCATGTCATCATCAGTTTTAAGGAGAGAGAGGACTGAGATGGTAAAGATGTAAACATCTGTGGTATCACTGTCTGAACTGCTTGTATCTGATTTGGAGCTTGGGTCCCAGAATGACTCTATCCAAGCATTAGGACATGTTTTGGGAAGGGGAGTTATTTCATGTTTGTCTTCCATAGGCAAATCATCAAGGTCAAGGAAAACATTGTCAAGGGCATAGGAGCTAGAAGAAGAAGAACTCCACTCCCATTCATTGGAATCAATTTCGGGTCGGGTATCCTTAGGTGTTGTTTCATCATCAAAGTCACACCCCTTTCTACACATGGTCATTTTGGTAGACGAGGGTCCAATTTGCAATGGTACAAAACCTAACCCTAAAGTTGGAGGTCGCATCTTGGGTATAATTGGTTCTAGCCTTCCTTTCTTGTCAGGGCCTAAGCCACTGCAACCGTCATATCCTTTCTTCTGCAGCATAGTAAATCCTTTGCCATACCGCTCCACCAGAAACCTGACAGGTGGGGTCTCAATTGGGTCCTTATAAAGCCAATCTATGACACCATCATCCAAAGTTTCTTTGTCAAGTTCACCCCATCTTGTAAATGTAGTGGGGGGCTGATATTGAATGACTATTTTAGGTTCCTTTTGCAACAAGTGTGGTTTGCCATATGATTTTGGAGATATTGGCAAATTCCCGATGAGGAATGTTTGATCCATTGAATACTCTCCGCATCCTTGGTCATGTATCTTCAATTTTCCTTTGACAGCGTCTAACAATTCATTAGGATCCACATAACTATGTGAGTGGGCCTCTCTATTAACTAGGACTTGCTATTGCGGGGAATCTTTTAGAGTAGCACAAAATTGAAATGGATTAGGATCTCCTGGAATTGTTATCTCAGTTCCATTGTAAAGATATTTTAAACATTGATGATAAGTGGATGGAACTGCTTTCATTGTGTCGATCCACGGACGACCAAGAATCATATTGTAAGGGAGATCGAGGTCTAAGACCTGCAAGAAAGTGTTTTCTGTCACTGGACCGACTCTGATAGGCAATGTAATTACCCCTTTAGATGGGTGCTCAGCATCATCATATGCTTTGATTGTTATTCTTTTGGAAGCATCAATGTCATTTTTTGTATAACCAAGGCCAATGACCACTCTCAAGGTACAAATATTAAGACCCGCACCGCCATCTATCAAGACTCGTCAGATTTTGCAATTATGGACAAAGACTTCAAGATGTAAAGGATCATTATGAGGGAGCTTATCAGGTGAAATATCATTATCAGAAAATGCAACATTTTGGGAAATAGCTAGATGTCCAATTCGGGCTTGAAACTGGTCAACATCAATGTCTATCAGGACAGTTGACTTAATTAAAGCTTTATCTAGGACTGCGCGATGCATGGGGGACATTTTCAACAACTCAAGGATTGATATTTGTGTAGGTGTCTTTCCTAGATGATCTAGGAGATTATACTGACTCACAGAAGTTGATTTGGGAGGAACTGCAGGAGCTCCTTTCAGGACTATTTTAGATCGACGAGTGGTGACTACGCAAGAAGGATCTTGTCCCTTTATTCTTAGGGTGGAAACATACTCGTTTGACGCTCGAAAACAATTGATGACATTGTTATAACCAGTATTCGCATAATTTGTTGTTTGGGTAGAGTTTGAAGAAGACGCTTTACCCTTGTCATGATCAAGCAAAAAGGAGTTTTAAAAATTGTATGATCAGTGTTAGAGGTCACGTTGGGCGGATCTACCTCAATTACTCCTTTCTCTAACAAGTCTTGAATCATATGTTTCAATTGAAAACATGATGCAGTTTTATGTCCTTTTGACCGATGGTACTCACAATAGGCATTATCATTCCACCAATGCGGCTTTACCAATGGTTCTGCCTTGATATCTGGTAACTTGATAAATTTTGCTTGTATTAATTGTTTCATTACTGACTCAATAGGCTCTCCCAATGGCGTAAACTGTCGAGGAGGCCCATCCCTTGATTGGAAAGGCTTGTGTTGCTGGTTTTGTTGCTGACCTTGTTGTTGATTATATTGTTGAGTGTATTGTTGAGTATGTTGTTGGTATTGCAGCTGTTGAGTAACATTGCTCACTGGTATTTGATTTTGTTCCATAGTTGACATATTAGGAGCACTCAATTTCTTGATTGTGAACGGGGGTTGATTTGCATTCACTGCTCTTGCGTCAACAACTCCATCATTAGTGACATTCTTGTTTTTGTACCAAAATCTATTTCTGTCCCTTGAATTGTTTATGTTGTCACTGTCTTTGTTGAGCTTAATGATTCCCTTAGCTACAAGAGTAGTTTCAATGTTCATTCCTTTCTTAATGAGTTTCTCAATAGTATTGGGACTTTTCAATTTGAGTTCATACATCATTTCTGGGACCAAATTTTGGATAAACAAGTTCACTTGTTGTTCTTCAGGTATATCTAGGGAAGAACGACTATATAGACTTTGCCATCATTGCAAGAACGTCACTAATGGTTCACCTTGCTTTTGCTTGGTGTTGCATAAATCTGACATGGTCACGTCACTGTCGATGTTGAATGCGAAGTGAGATATAAACTTTTGAGCCAATTCCGACCAAGTCTTTATATTTCCTATTAGATGCGAATACCAATCCATGGCTTGTCCCGTGAGACTTCATGCAAACAAGCGCATTAAATATGTTTCCTCATAACTCACTTTAGTACATGCCGCAAAAAATGCTCGAATATGGTCTTTTGGATTGCCATTCCCTTTATATTTCTCAAAATTAGGTGCCTCAAAATGCTTAGGGAAGGGAGGCATGTACAAGCTCTTGTCAAATGGATTAGGACATAAATCTTGATCTGTGTACAACTTCTTTGTTCCTTTGGTTTCCAATGCATCGACTTGTCGTTGCAACTTCTCAAGCTGTTGTGCGATTGTGTCAGATTTTGGAGGTCCATCATTAATCCTGGTGGGCACTCGTTGTCGATACATCGTGTTTTCGATTGGTTGTTGATGCTCTGAAATTGCCGTCTTTGGTGTCTCCGGCATATAATGTTCTTGGTACACCTCTTGTTGTTGTGGTTGTGCCATGCCTTGATATTGACCTTGTTGTTGTGCTTCTTATGGTGGAATCATCATTTGTATCGTAGGTTGATATTGCAATTGAGGGTGTTGTTGATATTGCACATGCATCAATTGCAGTTGTGAAGTATGATAGCTTGTTTGTCTTGGCACATATTGAGGCACATGTTGTTGTTGATGCTGACGAATCGGAATTTGCTGACTTTGTGCCAATTATTGTTGTCGTGGTGTAAATCCCATCATTTGCAAAAAACTTTGTTTGGGAGGTTTTTGTTGTTTCTCCTTAAGATGGGATATGGCACTTGCATTGACTTGCTGTGTGGTTTGTCCAATCCATTGTGGTGGTTGCAATTTTGCATTAACTTGTAATGGTGCAGAGGGCGCTGCAACTTGCTGTCGAATGTCGTATTGTTGTTGTTGTGCATTGTTTGTTTGCACATTCGATTGTACCTTTCGTGTATTACTCAATTGTTGCAACATTTGCTGTTGATGCAAATCATTATCTGTAGCTCTTTGTGTCGCCATTATTGAAGGATCTATCACAATAGTGTTTGGCAAATATATTGAGCTTAACGGGACATAGGAACTTTGTTGCATTGTGGAATTGTTTTGGACATTGGTGAGATCAAGCATTCCAGTCGTGAAGCTTTCTTGCATCTTAGGTTTTGATCCAATTTTATGCATGTGAGGAACCACTTCTTGTTGAGGGACAGCTGTCAATATTTGTGTGGTCTTCATTTGATCTTGTGTTATAGGTGTTGTGTTAAATAATGGATTATTTATTGTCTCAAATGGTGACTTTTGAGGAATAGTCACTGTCAATGCCTTTGAAGCACGTTTACTCATCAAGGTAGGTTGAGTTTCTTCTTGCACATTTTCTTCATTTGGATGCGGAGAGAAACTTAACAGCTCACCGCCCTGTTGTTTTTGCACATTGATTTGCTCACTTGAGAAGGTCACATTACTCATCATGTCAAGATATTTTTGTGAGAACATCTTAAAGACCTTGTTCAAGAATTTATCCATCTTTTTCGTCATCTTAGGATCTTTAAGGAACATATCAACATCATCGGAAGCATCAAAATTTGATGAAGAATCTGGTTGGACATTTGGATTTGTCTCCTGTTGAATGCCTTGATCTGAACCAAATCCTTGTGAAAGAGTTTGTTCCTCATGTAATGTTTGAATTTCATGTTGCAGGTTTGGTTGATTCCAATCAAAAGGTGCATTTCCTCTTGGTGTTGGTGGAACACTCCCATGTCCTAGTTTCATGGGTACAAATACTGGTTCATATAATGGAGGTGGTCCAAGTTGAACCATTCCATATGGTGGTAATGATGTGTTTGACAAACCTTCAATTTGTACTGTTTGACTAGTTTGAAACTATGAATTTGATATGTTGTCAATGGGTTGATATGTTGGTTCGCCCATCTTCTTAGATTTTGACCTTGTCTCAACAGGCATGTCACTATGCGAATGCAATATTTTTGGAAATTTTCAAGGATAATGTATGATATGCAACTAAATGCAAACTAAATAGATGAAAATGCAATCTATAGCAAGAATGCAACCTATGTTTTGGGTTGTTATCCAAGATTTTGACAAACTTTTTGGAATGCAAATCTAAAAAGAGACCCTTAGGAAATTGAAATGATGTCTAGACCTCAAAGGACAAAAGGACCAAGTGACAAAAGGACAAAATGACAATGTCTCCCCTATATGCTTGGATACTAAGCTAGGTTTGACCAAATGACAATGATGACAAAAAGAGAAAAGGTTTGATAAGGTCTAGACTTCCTAACAATGACTTAGGGTTTATCAAAGATTTGGATTACACAAGTATGACAAAACCTAGTTTTGACACTATATGCAAAGGGACAATTACTATGCAAATGACCCTAATATGATATGATAATGACCTAAACTTAATGAAGAAACCCAGGGTATGCAAATGCAAATGTATGACAATGTCAACCTAAGTTTAAATTATGAAATGGTATTACTCTAATGCAAGAGGACACATGCAAATGGATGGCCCTTATTGATATGCAAAGGAGTATGACCTAGGTGAAACCTAACCTTTGTAGTTGACAATGAATTTGCAAAATGCAAACCTAGGATGAAACTAAATCTAAGTGACATGAATGTTGAGACAAGATTTTGAAAAATGTTTGACAACCATGTTTGAAGGTGTTTTGAACTTTGTTGGATGAAATACTCTTGTGTCTAACCTTGTTTTGAATCAATTTGTCTTGTTTTTGAAATGAGACACAACTCAACTTTTGACAAGCAAAGAAGACAAGATATTTTAACTTAGACTCAAGACAATCATGCTCATTCACACATTTCTTATGGTAGGTAAAGACAGTAGATACTTGAGAGGTAGACTTGTTATGAGATTCAAGGAGAATACATAGATGCTTGACCCCACGGGCTCCCCTCCATGACACTCACTTCTCAGGGCAGCCAAGCATCAGTCCCCATGGAAATCTCCCCATGGCGAACTTAGTATCTCTTCCAAGTATCCGAACTTGTCCTTCTCAAGCAACTAGAAGGATTTTTGGCCTCTAAATACAAGGTGTTTAGTAAGGATTTATGTTAAGCGTTACTCTTTGGTGTCATGTAAGCGTGATTGAGACATTAAGCCCACCAAGATACCAAACAAATGTAGTCGCGCAAGCACGATTTAGACCTTGAGGCCCTACTTAGATGTTGATATGCGAAAGAGTCCAAGGGTCATCACTTCCCAAGTAACTACAATTCCCACGTAACCCTTCCTTCAAAGCTTTCGCCCATCAGGTATTTATTTATAGTGAGTTAGAATGCCAAGGTATTCTAGCTGTACTCACTTTGGGTCATTCCCTTCTCACGATTGTCACTTGCTTGCAAAAGAAAGCAAATGGTCGGGAAGGCAGGCCCTTTAAAGGTAACAAACAATCTGAGCCATGAGAATGGTATCGAAGATCTGGATTTCTGATCACCCTAAGAAGGATGAGAGCATACTCTCCTACTCCAATGTTAAACTTGACAATCAAAGCAAACACACGTTCATTCCAACCTACTTAGCAATCATACTAGGTGCCTAATTATGAATTACAAACACAAAAGTTTGGTTGAAATACAAGGCAACCTACAAAATCACCAAGTTAGAAGTTTGATTTGTTTGGTCTTTGACTAGCGAACCTGCATAAAATTTGTTAGTAGTTTCATTTTTGTCTTTTGCCATGCGTAATGCCAAGGTGCTGTACAAAGAATCAGTACCAAAGAAAAACCAAAATGTAGAAACAGAATGCAAAACAAAGTAATTTGCAAGTAAAAACACTGCTTTTTTTACCTTTGTTTCTGGCCTTACATAGGCACAGAATGTCTTACACAGGCGCAGAATGCAGTAACACAGGTGCAAAATGAAGTAACATAGGTGCAGATCCCTTTGACATAGGCGCAAAAGTCCTTGACACAGGTGCAAAAGTCCTTGACACAGGCGTAAATCACTTGACACAGGTGCAGATTGCTCCTACACAGGCGGAAAAGTGCTCAGAAAGCCCTGAATTACCCTGTTTCTTGGATTTTTCACCTGCAAATCATCTCAAAAGCACTCAAAAGCATGGTTAGGGGGTTAGTTCACGTCGGGTTCACCAATTAATGTATGGCAGGAAATCAGAAATCATCAAAGCAAGATAAACATTAGCCTAGTTCAATCATGAAAACTAAATTGCAGTGATAACAATCCTAAAAACATTCAATGAAAACATGAAAACAAGACATTCAAAGTGAAATCTAAGCAAACCAAATGCAGATGTCTCCTTCATGTGGCTCCATTGTCCTTCTTTCTCCTTCAAATAGCTTTTGTTTTGTGGATCTCACCTTCAAGTGCATAAGCATGAGATGAAAGCAAAATTGACAAGACAAGACGACAACATAAGGGTACTAGAAGCGTGATTGATTCGACCTTTTGATTGAAGAAATTCATCCAATTTATAGACAAATTGGAAAAAGACAAGATTAGCATGAATTTGATTCAAATGGAAATTCCAAATCAAGAATGACAAATATGACAAATTATGACAAATTGACACTTTCTATGCGAAATTGATTGATTGACAATTATGACAAATTGCTATGTCAAAATTGATTGATTGACAATTATGACAAATTATGACAAATTTGCTATGTCATTCCCATGAAATTAGGAGAAAAATAGGAGAGAATTGAGAATTAGATGAATTAGAAATTAGGAAATTAGAAAATGAGGAAATTAGGAATTAGGAAAATTAGAAAATGAGGAAATTAAGTGAATTAATTAACAATTTTTCATTTATTAATTAATTCACAAAGAGGGAGGAATTAGTTAGCCAATTAAATAAACATTTAATTGTGACAAGAATACTTAGGATAAATCAACTATTCAACCTAGAGGGAGAAATGACAAACAAGGTTAAATGACTAAATCATGAAACCCTAGAAGATGAATTAGAAAATGCAAGGATGACAATTAGGTCTTGACAAAAGATAATTGATATCGATTCGATTTGATCATGATTCTGACTGACAAAGGACCAATGCTGATAAACGATTTGATTGATAAATGCGCCGACTGATGAGGAACAATGACAAATTGATCCAAATTGACATGATTGAGAAAGACGACGATCGATGACAAACCGATCGCAAAATTGACGAGATTGACAATGACAATGATCGATGACAAATCGATCGCAAAATGACAAGATTGAACATGACAAGGATCGATGACAAATCAATCGCCAAATGACAAGATTGATAAGAGGACAAAACCCTAATTAGGATTGACGATGTCCAAAATGATGACAAATGAATACGCACATTGATGCGACAGGATAAGATCGACCAAAATCATGACTGAAGATTGTTATTAACAAGACCAAATTTGAAAGCGAGACAAATGAAGAATGCAGAAGAAGGACTCGATGCTCGCAAATGATAAAAACCAAGTGCACAACATAGGAGAAATGTTAATGCGACGCAAAAACCCTAAAATAAGGCAATGCGCAAATGTTAAAGTATGATTCCGCAAGTATTGACCATTTTTAGATGTCTACAAAAATATAAATATCTAGTGGCAATCACCTATGTTTGATGAATTAGATAGGAATTAGTCAAACATTGATTGAACTTTTATGAAAGTAAAGAGAGGAGAGGATCTAATAGTTAAGCACCCTAATTTTGTACTTTTCAAAATTGTGTATGGAAATTTCAAATATAATGCCATACCAACATGCTTTTTATTGTGGTGTCCAAAAACGACAAAAAAAGAAAATTAGACGGATAATTGTGCACTAAGTCATATTTTATTAGTGTGTTGATATATCATCACATTTGATTCAATAATAAATACTCATCATAACAACAACAACTTTAAAATAATAACTTCTGATAATATAATTACATTAAATCAACAAATATTATAACCATCAGAACATAGTCAATTATTAAATCTATATGAATGAATGCTATTAAAGACAAACACAAATAAATACTGAGTTATGCAGTAAATGTAGTAATTTTCTTGCAACAATTACAACGAGTTAACTCAGCTAACTCAACTTAGGGACACTTGAAACGAGTTAAAGACAAGCCGAAATAAAAACTGAGTTATGTGTATGGGTAACATGCATGGGATGGGTTCCATGTGAGTGAATTCTAGGGGTTGGGTAGAACTTGGTGGCAAATGCAGTAATTATCTTGCAATAATTACAACGAGTTAACTCAACTAACTCAACTTAGGGATAGTTGAGACGAGTTAAAGACACGCGCAAATAAAAACTGAGTTATGCATATGGGTAACATGCATGGGATGGGTTCCATGCGAGTGAATTCTAAGGGCTGGGTAGAACTTGGCAGTAAATGCACTAATTTTCTTGCAATAATTACAACGAGTTAACTTAGCTAATTCAGCTCAAGGACAATTGAGATGAGTTAAAGACAAATGCAAATAAAAACTGAGTTATGTGTATGGGTAACATGCATGGGATGGGTTCCATGCAAGTGAATTCTAGGGGCTGGGTAGAACTTGACGGTAAATGTAGTAATTTTCTTACAATAATTACAACGAGTTAACTCAGTTTAAGAACTGCTGAGATAAACTAAAGACAAACACAAATAAAAACTGAGTTATGCCTATGGGTAACATGCATGGGATGGGTTCCATGAGAGTGAATTCTAGGGGTTGGGTAGACGGGAAACCCCACCACCGTCGCGACCTCTCCCTCAACAATCATATCTGATCTTTTGAGTCCTAAAATATTAATTTTCCCGGGAATGGGCTCCCTGGGCTGCCTATTTAAATCTAGGAACTGCTGCTGTTGCCCAACATAGGTGAGAAAATGGCCTTCAATACCAGCTACTCTGCTGAAAAGCGCTTTCTGGTGAATCCCAAGGATTTGAGGTTCACCCAGCCTGACATCAAGTCTACATTCACTGATCCCATACACCCTACCGTGAGAGACACGGTTTCTTTGCTACGCCGTGGCCAGTTGAATCCTGACGAGTTTGGCGATCTGCATGTATCCATAGACCAACAGGGCAATCTGTGGTGTGATAATAATCGACGCCTCTTTTCCCTAAGAGAGGCCGGTTTTAATTCTGTACCTGTCGTCTTTGATGGCACTCGATGTCCCACAAATTCGTTAAAAAGTAAGTTGAGTGATCCAGACTTCATGCCCAGGATCAGAGGCGTAGCATCAAGGGTTCAAATCCCACCGCCGCCCACTTATGGGCAGAATGCTTATCAAATGCAAAAGGAGGCTTCTCTCCCGGATTGGAAGAGGCAAGTGTATAGCAGCCATCAAGACCATGAGGTCGATTACAAGGGTGAAGAAGAGCTTGAGGCTAGGTTCGCCCAGCTTGGTATTAACCCTAGTTCCAGTAATCCCACATTGGGGGTTCAAATCCCACTGCCGCCCACCTCTGGGCGGAATGCTTATCAAATGGAAAAGGAGACTTCTCTGTTGGGCTCTGTTTCTGCTGGTTATTCGAAGAGGCAGCTGTATAACAGCCATCAGGACCACGAGGTTCATTTTCATTCCAAGTACTCATACAAAGAAAAGGTGGAATTGGAGTTCGAATACGAGTACCCAGTCCCCTACGAAGAGGAAGGCAAGGTATGGTACGAGTACCAATTTCCATATGAAGATGAAGGCTATGTGGAGGGCGAGGTTGAATACGAGTACCCATTTCCATATGAAGATGAAGGTAACGTGGAGGGCGAGGTTGAATACGAGTACCCATTTCCATATGAAGATGAAGGTAACGTGGAGGGCGAGGTTGAATACGAGTACCCATTTCCATATGAAGATGGAGGTAATGTGGAGGGCGAGGTTGAATACGAGTACGCAGTCCCTTTTGAAGCCAATGGGTACCCATTTCCATACGAAGATGAGGGCGAAGTTGAATACGAGTACCCAGTTCCTTGTGAAGCCAATGGATACCCATTTCCATACGAAAATGAAGGCATGGAGGGCGAGGTCGAATGCGAATACCCAGTCGCTTATGAAGGCAATGGGTACCAATTTCCGTGCGAAGAAGACAACTACCCGGTGCCCTTTGAAGCCGAAGACAATGTGGTGTACATTTCAACGGCGTTCTGTGAAGGAGATTTTTCATGCAATGGGTACCGATTTCCAGGCGAAGAAGACTACCCGGCGCCCTATGAAGATGAAGACACCGTGATGTACGTTCCAACGGTGTTTACTGAAGAAGATTTTGCGTACTGTCAGTCCCCTTACCATTATGATAAAGATTAGTGTTTAGGGATAAATTTCTCCTTTTTTTCATTTAAAACTGTTGCTAGTGCTAAAGACTATTGTAGTAACTTTGAAGTGTGTGGTTGAGGTTGAATTCAGAATTCAGTGTCAACCTGAATTAAGCTGTGGATTATTTTGTCAGTAAAATCTATTTTGAATGCATGAGTTTTCTACAATCCTTGACAAAATCTATTTTGAATGCATGAGTTTTCAACAATCCCTAAAATTGAATTTTATTTTTTCTGAAGTTGATAATGTATGAATTTTCTTTTCATCATTTTGTTAGACTTTTGTGTGCTTTACTATGTCCGTAATTGAATTCAGCATTGTCTCTGCAAAAAGAAAATTTCGTGGGAATAAAATGTTCATTATTCAATGCTTTATTCTTGGTTTACAATTATCAATTTCATATTCATTTTCTTGTGCAAAGAGGCTTACATCGAATGATCCTAAATTGATGCCGGCAATGATAGTTAAAATTTGAGAGCTGTGGGTTGTTCTGAATAATTACTGTTTTTACGGCCTGCTGTGCTGTTTCGGTTTGTCTGGTTTGGGGATTGTAGAAACGCTTCTTAGAGCTATCTTAAATTGTGTTTTTATAGATAGGCTGTATGATTTTTAAGCTCATCTCCTAGCCAAGCAACTGTTGTTTTGATATAAAGTTTGGAATATATGAACTGAAATAGTGCTTTGATGCTCCTGTAGCAACTAGATCCAATTGATGCTCCTTCGTGTTTATTTTTCCAAATGCTAAAAGTAATCTTCACCTTAAAAAGGTTGGAGTTTAATTTCTCCCGGTGGAAGTCAAGTCAGCCTCCAGTTCCACCGCTAATCTTCAGCCACCGTGAGCCGTTAAATCTCTAGTTAATTCAGCCAGTCTGCAACCAGTTGGCTAGTCATGCAAACAAGTTAATTCCATCAGTCATGCAAAGGACTGTATGTTATGATTCTTTCCAGAATTTTATATATTCCTCTTTAAAAGAAGAGATGTAAATCAATATTGAAAGCAATAAAATTATATTTTGGTGCTGCTCTTATTTTCTGTGTGTTTGTGATCTAATTGTAAATTTCTTTTTTATATGTTTTGCTCCATCCACCGTATCAAAAAATATGTGAAATTTGAAGTGGCACATCTGCAAGTGCTTTGAGATCATTTGAGAATGCTTCATATATGATTGCCGGTGTCTCATCGCCTTCATCTGTCCACAAGGATTACTCATTTTCTCATGGCCACTGATGTGGACATATTTAAATTAATAGGAGAGGTTGCGGCTTCCAATCACATGTTTCTCAACCGTCTTCCATATAAGAGAGGGACCGATTTGCCTAAGGTAGTCACAACCCTCCCACATGCCTTTTATCACAACCTCCTCCTACATGCCTTGAGCTTTCTCTTATCCTCATGATCAGGGTGCTTTTAGTTCAGTTGAAGATCAGGTCCCATCATCTTCAATGTGAAACGAATGGATGGATAACTTTTAAAGAAGAGTGGGAAGAAAAGTTTTGCATCTTTTGTGGTGAAAAGGAGTGGTTGAAATCGAATGACACTTCATCATGGAGTGCACAGTTTATGAGAATATCTGTAAGCAGTTTGAAGACAATCTGAATAAGTTGTTTAAAGAAGTAAGGCTTCACAAAACTGAGACTTTCTTAGTCAAGATTTATTAAAAAGAACTAGAGAGAAAACCTGAATTAATGTTATTTATGGAACTCTTGGTCCTTTAGTCCATTTGATTTTGTGAACATCATTAGAATCCTTTATTCATTCATGCATTTGATGGCTAGATTCTAGTAAGTTCGTTCACCTAGATCTAAAAATTTCTCCATTTTGTATTTAGCTGCCTAGTAATGAAGACAAATAAAATGTTTTTATGGATCCGGAGCCCATCACTAAAGCTGTAGTCTTGCTGGCATATGGAACCCACCGGATGATTGCGATCCTCCCTAATGAAGTAGATGAATATGGTATATTGTTATCATCTTATTGTTTAAATTTGACTACTTATGAAGATGAATTATACGCCACCCTTTTCTTTTTAATGAAGAATATAATATATATCTTTTTTACACAACATTAAATTGATAGTCTGTACACAAATAAAACACCAATACAATCCAATCTGCTTCTATAATAAATATGTAATTCTGGGTGGAATGCTTGTCAGATGGAAAATGAGACTTCTCTCCCGGGCTCTGTTTCTGCTGGTTACTGGAGGAGGCAGCCGTATAACATCCATCAAGACGAAGACGAAGATGTTCAAATCACTGAGCCGAAGGATGTGGTTTTCATGCCCACCATTCAGGTTTTTATGAATCTGGGGTTCAAAGCCTACCCCCGTCCTCTTCTGGGCGAAATGCTTGTCAAATGGAAAATGAGACTTCTCTGCTGGACTCTGTTTCTGCTGATTATTCGAAGAACCAGAAGTACCCGTACGAAGACGAAGGCAATGTGGAAGACGAAGATGAGATTGAGTACTGTTTTCCCCCTTTTTCCGCTTTCCATGATTACGATTACGAATTGTATTGGTCAGTTAAGACTATTGTATTTAACTCTGAACAGTCCGGTTGAAATCGAATCTAGAATTCAGTTTCAACCTGAATTAAACTGTGGGTTATTTTTTCAGTATACCCTGTTTTGTTAGTCTGTGTATGCATAAATGTACACTGTTGTTAGGTATTTTTCTGTGATAGCTTATAACTTGCAGTTGTTTATGTTGGGCTATGTCGGTAATTGAATTCACCATTGTGTCTACATACTTCTCGATCTTGAATGAAAATTTTATGTTACATTCTCAATTTCATTCGCATTTTCTTGTGCAAGAAGCTTACATCGAAGGTCACTCCCTTCAATTCAACTATGGGTGGTCACAACCTTCATATATGCTTTTAGTCCTGAAAGTCTCATTCTAGAATCTATGGGTGGTCACAACTTCTTATGTGCTTTTAGATAAGTTTTATAATCAAGGTGTTTCTAGAATCTATGGGTGGTCACAACCTTCTTACATGTTTTTAGCCTCTAAGTCTCATGATCAAGGTGATAACTCAATGATGAACCAATATTACCAAACCGGTACTGAGAGGGGGGTGAATCAGTACAAACAAAAATACAGTCCAAAACCGGTTTGACAACAAATACTCCAAATGACTGGCAAGCAGTGATACTAGTTGAAACAGAGTGCACCTGGCAAAACCCAGAATAACTAAAACAATCATAAACCGGTCACTGACTAAGCTTTCCTCTTAGCTCAATACTATAGTACCATTACACTCTCATGCATGAATAGGTAAACTATCATCAGATCTTTACAATAGTTAGTTCAGTATGTTTTGTAGGCAGACATAAAACACAGAACCATTATATGCTCAATAGGTAATAACAAAGCATCACAAGACAAAAGCATCTCACATGACACATATTTTTCACGTGGAAACCCAACTGGGAAAAACCACGGTAGGGATGAATACCCACAAGCTGCTTTTTGAACTCTTTAGAAGTCTGCTTTGTTAGGAGCTCTGTCCGGTTAAAGACATTACAATAGGTTCTGCTAGGAACCGATCCTGTTAGGGATCACCCAATTAAGGGATGGCTACAATACCCGGTTAAGGGTTGTGTGGGAGAAAAAGTGACACTAAGCAAACATGCCCTAATCTCACTTTCAACCACACACTTGTGGAATACGAAAGAGCCTAGAGGTATCACACAATTGGCTACTTCTTCTTGTGGAAGAGAGAGCCACGGGCTACCTATTAGGATTTCTATTCCTTTGTTGCAATTGAAAGATGAAATGATGCAAGTTCAATCCCTAACCCCAAAGTGCAAGTATGAACTAATAACAAGATTGCAGAATTGAACTTAAACAATGGAAAGCTGTAAACACAAGGACAAGACAAGAATGTAAATGCGTACCCGGAGTTAAAATCTGACTGAAAATGTTCGGGACAGGGGCGCGGGCGCCATTGTCCTGATTCTGCCCCTGAAACTGCTTCGAAAACTGCTGTTTTTGCACTTTGGAAAAGCTATCAAAAATGCTGAAAATGCTGTCTGTCAGGAGGACCAGGGCGCCCAGCGCCCTTGTCCCAGGGACCAGGGCGCCCCACGCCCTTGTCCTGGTCTTTTGCTCTGAAACTTGGTGTGAAGTTCAGTCTCCGTCTGCTTCTTCCGGATCTGTAACTTGCGGCGTCGTCCGAATTCCGAAACCTACACTTATATCTGAAAAGGTGTGGTGGGCGGCTATATAGGGTTTTGCCTTAGTCAAACCCCCGCTTCGGTGATTTCCACCTCCACGAATAGTCAAGTTGTATTGTAAAATGTATTGTGTGTGCCGACCTAGTGTGTGTGCAAGGTCCTTAAATGCAAGAAAGCAAACTAGAGCAACCTAGAAAGTAAACCCTAATTGCTCATAAATGATAATGTAAATGCTCTAAATCAAGATGCAAAGTGATCTAAAGCATGAATAAAGGATATGTTGAAGCTTATGCAAAGACATGAAAACAACATGAAATCATACCCAACCCTCAAGGGAGGAGTACAAGCCAATCTTCAGTCGGTAATCTCCTATTGTTCTTCAATGTCTTCCAAGCCTTAAATGAATGAATGAAATTGATGAATTCTTGATGGATGGATGTTGAATGTTGTTGAAGTCTTCAAAGATCTGCTATTTCGCTGCCTAGAAAGGTCCTTGAAACCAAAAATCTGGATCCTTTCAAATGAAGAAAGAGAGCTCTTATATATGAAACCCTAGATCTTAATTTCAACTTTTGGCCGACCTAGAGATTGAATATCCCGCCAATTTCTTGGGGTTAAGCTTTATTTTATGATTGGATCGCGCTCCTAAAATTTCGGGAAAAATGACCGGGACCATGTGCACGCCGGGCGCCATGGTCCCGACAACTTTTCACCAAATTTTCAGGGCCGTCGGATATGATAATTTTAGAGAGAATCCCGAAGTTACAGCTGATTTCGAGATGTTTTGACCTCCGAAATCAAGCCCCCAAGTTCAAAATAGGACCTAATTAGGGTTTTTGATTAAATGATGTATTGGAAGAATAAAATGAAAGGGGCACACTTTAATGAAAGGGCCCAGCTTTATGATATGGGAGATGATAAAATAGAACCCTAGACCTAATTAATTTAATTAATTAAGTGCTAAAGGGGAAAATGCAATGCAAAATGCAAAATGCGCCAAGGCGGGTGCTAAACTAGGTGTGAAATTGTACCACCCTAGCAAGTGCGTACAATTTACGACACTACAAGGGTTAAATCCGGTTGGGGTTACCTTGTTAGAAGATTTCAAGAACTCAATAGCTAAAGGATTTCCAGAGCTCTATAGCTTCCCATAACTCATTGACTTCGAGTTACCCGGTTAAGGGATTTGAATCAAGCCGGTTAAAGCTACCCTGTTAAGGGATTTGTATCAAGCCAGTTCAGGTGGGATTTCACAACTGTTGAAGTGGTTAAAGATCAACAGAAATTACAATGATCTGGTAACAACACTCAATGCTAATGCAGATCCGTTTTGGCTCCTCTTCACCTTCTGCACATTCACTTTGCAGGTATCTCTTCTCTCCTTTAGTCTGGCAAGAATCACGTATCACTTCCCTTGGATACACACACACAACTTTTGCCAACAACGTTAGAAAGAAACACAACAACGACCTTATAGGAAACAGATAGGTTAGTAGCAAAAACCCTAAACCCTAAACCTGTTAGGTTAAGCAATTCAAGCGGTTCAATCCTGACCGTTGATTCATACTGCGTTAAATGCAACAGTCTTGAATCGATCTCAAGACATTCTCCATCGTCCATTATCCACCAATTTCATGGCGACTGATAACCCATCACGTGTTATCACCGTTTGACAAACTTCGCACATTTTTGAGGTAGATAGGAATAGTCTTCTTCATGTAAGATCCTTCACGCGCACAGAGCTTACATGGCAACACGACCTGTTCTCCATTATACTGTTAACTCATTACACAAAGATCACCGATTGAGTCACACAGGCTTGAGGTACTCCAACCGGAAATCCTGAAGTGGAAACTACCTACCAACCGGTAGTCACACAGTACTTCCATGTGCCGGTTCATCTCGAACAAATATACCACTTCACTTTGGCATATATACCGGTTCACAAATATGCCGGTTCTCTCTTCTCACATATCACATATGTCGGTTCACTTCATATCACATATTGACATCAATGACAACATACAATATCATTATGTCCTTATACCGGTTCACATAATGCCAACAGTCTCCCCTTTTGGCATTGATGGCAATATACAAAGATATCTCTCTGCTTCACATCTTCTCCCCCATTTGCTGCAGATATCTTTTCCGCTTCACTCCTTCTCCCCCTTTGACAACAATGCCAAAGTGGAGGCACAAGCATCCTTGTTCCATTATGCTACTCCTCTTGAGGAGTAGCATCCTTCAACACATCAATCAACAAAAATTTGACTATACAATACCTGACTGATGTGGAACAAATACTTTTAGTTCACCTCCTGAAGGGGCAGTATCCCCAATTCACCTCTTAAATGCACAAATGTAGTCTTTGGAAGAGGCTTGGTGAATATATCTGCTAACTGCTCCTTACTGGAAACATGTTCCAGTGCAATCTTTTTATTCTAAACCTTTTCCCTTAAGAAATGATACTTAAACTCAAAATGCTTGGTTCTAGAATGTAAAACCAGATTCTTTGAAATATTGATAGCACTTGTGTTATCACAGAATATACTTACTGGTTCAGATACAGGGATTTTGAAGCCTTCCAGTACATGCTTCATCCAAATTGTCTGAGTGCAGTTTATGAAAGCTGCAACATACTCCGCTTCCGCTGTAAACTGAGAGATACAACTCTGCTTCTTACTCATCCATGAGACCAGTGTACCACCGAGAAAGAAAGCACCACCGGTTGTGCTTTTTCGGTCATCCACATTATCTGCCCAATCAGCATCTGTGAACACTTTTAGATTGAAATAATTGTTGTATGGGTACCACAATCCATAGTCAACTGTTCCCTTCAGATACCTAAGAATTCGCTTGACTGCAATCAAGTGGGATTCTCTTGGACTTTTCAGGAATCTTGCAGTAATGCCAACTGCATGTGCAATATCCGGTCTGCTGTGCACTACACAATGCAACTTACCAATCATTGATCGGTATTCCTTTTCATCAACCAGTGCGGAATCATCCTCTTTTGTCAATTTGCAACCAGTCATCATCTGTGTACCAATCAGTTTGCTATCTTCCATGCCAAAAGTTTTCAACACCTCTTTGACATATTTGGACTGAGTGATAAAGATTCCATCTTTCATCTGTTGGATCTGTAGTCCAATGAAGAACTTAATCTCCCCTATGAGTGACATCTCAAACTCTTTCTTCATCTCATCAGCAAACTCATGACTCATCTTGTCATCTCCACCAAAGATAATGTCATCAACAAAAACTTCACAAATCAGGATCTGATCTCCTTCAGACTTCAAGTAGATATTGCTATCTTCACTTGTTTTCTCAAATCCAATCTTCACAAGATGGGAATGTAGGTGCTCATACCATGCCCTAGGTGCTTGCTTTAGACCATATAAGACTTTATGTAGCCTGCACACCATATCACTGTCTTCAGATAGGGAAAACCCATCCGGTTGTTCTATATATACTTCCTCTTCAAGTAGACCATTTAGGAATGTAGATTTTACATCCATTTGATATACTTTGAACCTTTTAAAAGCTGCATATGCAAGAAGCATACGAACTCCTCCTAATCTGGCTACAGGAGCAAAGGTTTCTCAATAGTCTTCTCCTTCTTCCTGAGCATATCCTTTGCACACCAATCTGACTTTATTCCTAATCACTGTGCCATCCTCATTTAGCTTGTTTCTGAACACCCATTTGGTGCCAATGACATTTTTATGCTCCGGTCTAGGTACCAAGGACCATGTACCATTTTTCTCTATCTGGTTAAGTTCCTCCTCCATTGCCTTGATCTAGTCTCCATCTTTATGAGCCTCTTTGAATGATTTGGGTTCAAATTCAGATATCATACATGAGTTTTCTTTGACCTTTCTTTTCATAAGGATTCCTGCATCCTTATCTCCTATGATCTGCTTAGGATCATGATTCAGCTTGACATACTGAGGAATGGTCTTGACTAGTTCTTCTTGCTTTTTCTCTTCATCCTCGTCTTCATTAGTATCAGCATTCACCGGTTCAGGAACACTGTTACGGGTACTTGGTTGACTGACAACCGGTTCCTAAAAGATTGCAACCGATTCATTTACATCTTGCTCACTGCTGGTTTCCTCAATTTTCTCGGAGGATTCATCAATTCTTACATTGATACTTTCCATAATTCTCCGAGTCCTATTGTTGTAACACTTGAAAGCTTTACTCTTGTTGGAATATCCTAGGAATATTCCCTCATCACATTTAGCTTCAAATTTGTCCTGATGTTCACTCCTCTTGATGTAACATTTGCTACCAAATACCCTAAAGTAGCTGACCACAGGTGTCTTACCGGTTCAATACTCATAAGGAGTTTTGTCCTTACTTTTCTTGATGAGTACCCGGTTCATAGTGTAGATTGCAGTGCTCACTGCTTCTCTCCAAAAGGTGTGAGCTACCTTTCCTTGAATCAACATGGTTCTAGCTACTTCAACCATAGTCCGGTTATTCCTCTCTACTAGGCCATTCTGCTGTGTAGTCCGGGGGGCAGACAGTTGCCTTTTGATGCCAAATTCTTCACAGTACTTGTTGAATTCACCGGAAGTGAATTCCCCTCCTTGATCGGTTCTGAGACACTTGATTCTTTTACTGCTTTCCTTCTCCACTAATGCTCTGAAAGCCTTGAATTTCACGAAGGCTTCAAACTTGTCTTTCAAGAATGTGACCCACATCATTCTTGAGCAATCATCAGTGAGAATCATGAAGTACCTATCACCCTTCACACTTCTGGTTTTCATAGGACTACACAAATCAGTATGCACAAGATCAAACAAGTTGTCGGCAATGAAAGATTTACCTTTAAAGGTTGAGGAAGACATTTTCCTCAATTGACACTCTCTGCACAGGGTATTATCCGGTTTGCTTAGCACCGACAACCCTCTAACTGCTTTGATCTTAATAGCCTTCACAATGTTATCAAAGTTTACATGGCAGAGTCTCCTATGCCATATCCAGCTATCATCAAGCTTAGCCATAAGACATGTACTTATATTTGCAGTTAGATGAAACAGGTTACCTTTGGTCTGCATGCTGGTGGCCACCAATTTACCATCTTTTCCTTTGATTCTGCAAACTCCATTCTTGAATTCCAGAGTGAGGCCACTGTCGTTTAATTGGACAACACTTAGAAGGTTGTGTCTGAGACCATCAACTCAGTACACATTGTCAGCACTGCTCTTTCCATTAAGAGAGATGGACCCTCTGCCTTTGACCATGCATGGTGCATCATTGCCAAAGCGAACCACACCACCATCATACTCCTCCAAGGATAGAAACTTGCTCCGGTCACCTGTCATATGGTGAGAACAACCACTGTCAATGGTCCACTCATTGGAATTATCAAACCGAGAGACAAGAGCCTTCTTGTCTACCACATCTTCCTTTATAGCAACAAACACAATGTCTTCATTCTCCTCATCTTCTGATTCCTCATCTGTGACACCTTCATCAACAACCACAAAACAGTATCTCCGGTTTCCTCCTTTGAATTTCCTGAACTTTTCTGGTTTGTCCTTGTTATCGCCATTAGGACAGTTTATAGCAATATGTCCTATCCGGTCACAAGAAAAGCATTTCAAAGGTAGCTTACCTTTGTATTTACCGGTTCCTTTAGGAAGCTTCCTGGCAAGGAGAGCTTCAAATGCCATCAGAATCCCTTCATCATTCATTTATCTGCTCTGACTAGGTTCCCCACTAGTGCTAGCTTCTTTTCCTTTTCTGGATGGTATAGCTGAGGCTTTAAATGCTGATTCAGTCTTTTGAACACTGCCATCAAAACTATTTAGCTCATAGGCTGTTAACTTGGCTATGATGGAGTCCAAGGATACCTTAGTCTTGTCTATTGATCTCAACTCCTGGATAGCAGCAACCCTTATTGCATAGACCGACAACAGAGATCTCAGGATTTTGCTTACCATAGTGGAATCTTCTATTTTACCACCTGCATTCTTGATTTCTCCAACAACTGTTTTGATTCTTATTCCATACTGCTGAATGGTCTCACCTTCAACCATCTGCATATCTTCAAACTTCCCTCTCAAGCTTTCTTCCTTAGCTTATTTTACATGTTCATCACCACCATAGATATTTTTAAGAGCATCCCATACCTCTTTGGGATTTATCTTGTCTTGAATATCGATAAACTCAATGTCAGATAAACTACTAATGAGGGCTTCCATGACTTGCCCATTTTCTTGTATTTCTCTCTTTTGGTCATCGGTGAGAGTACTGGTAGGGACAACATAGATATTCTCAACATAACTCTAGTGTTGAGCACCCATGCTTCTGATGAATATCTTCATCCTATCTTTCCATATACTAAAATTCTCCCTGTTAAACTTTGGACCTTTCCTCTTCATCATTTGACTGGGATCTTTACCTCAAGCGGTTAAGCTTACAACATAGAGGACCTAGAGTGCTCTGATACCAATTGATAACTCAATGATGAACCAATAGTACCAAACCGGTACTGAGAGGGTGTGGGTGAATCAGTACAAACAAAAATACAGTCCAAAACCGGTTTGACAGTAAATACTTCACATGACTGGCAAGCAGTGATATTAGCTCAAACAGAGTGCAACCGGTAAAACCCAGAATAACTAAAACAATCATAAACCGGTCACTCACTAAGCTTTCCTCTTAGCTCAATACTATAGTACCATTACACTCTCATGCATGAACAGGTAAACTATCATCAGATCTTTACAATAGTTAGTTCAGTATGTTTTGTAGGCAGACATAAAACACAGAACCATTATATGCTCAACAGGTAATAACAAAGCATCACAAGACAAAAACATCACACATGACACACATATTTTTCACATGAAAAACCAACTGGGAAAAACCACGGTGGGGATGAGTTGCTTTTTGAACTCTTTAGAAGTCCACTTTGTTAGGAAACTTGTTTGGTTAAAGACATTACAATTGGTTCTGCTAGGAACCGATCTTGTTAGGGATCACCCGATTAAGGGATGACTACAATATCCGGTTAAGGGTTAAACCCAGTTGGAGTTACCTTGTTAGAGGATTTCAAGAACTCAATAGCTAAAGGATCTCCAGAGCTCTATAGCTTCCCATAACTCATTAACTTCGAGTTACCCGGTTAAGAGATTTGAATCGAGCCGGTTAAAGCTACCTTGTTAAGGGATTTGTATCAAGCCAGTTAAGGCTACCTAGTTAAGGGATTTCACAACTGTTGAAGTGGTTAAAGATCAACATAAATTACAATGATCTGGTAACAACACTCAATGCTAATGCAGATCCGTTTTGGCTCCTCTTCACCTTCTGCACATTCACTTTGCAGGTATCTCTTCTCTCCTTTGGTCTGGCGAGAATCACGTATCACTTCCCTTGGATACACACTCACAACTTTTGCCAACAACCTTAGAAAGAAACATAACATCAACCTTATAAGAAACAGACAGGTTGGTATTAAAAACCCTAAACACTAAACCTGTTAGGTTAAGCAATTCAAGCGGTTCAATCCTGACCGTTGAATCATATTGCATTAAATGCAACAGTCTTGAATCGATCTCAAGACATTCTCCATCGTCCATTATCCACCAATTTCATGGCGGCTGATAACCCATCACACGTTATCACCGTTTGACAAACTTCGCACATTCCCGAGGTAGATAGGAATAGTCTTCTTCATGCAAGATCCTTCACGCACACAGAGCTTACGTGGCAACACGACTTGTTCTTCATTATACTGTTAATTCATTACACAAAGATCACCAATTGAGTCACACAGGCTTGAGGTACTCCAACCGGAAATCCTGAAGTGGAAACTACCTACCAACCGGTAGTCACACAATACTTCCATGTGCCGGTTCATCTTGAACAAATATACCGCTTCACTTTAGCATATATACCGGTTCACAAATATGGCGGTTCTCTCTTCTCACATATCACATATGTCGGTTCACTTCATATCACATATTGACATCAATGACAACATACAATATTGTTATGTCCTTATACCGGTTCACATAATGCCAACAATCTCCCCCTTTGGCATTGATGGCAATATATAAAGATATCTCTCCGCTTCACATCTTCTCCCCCATTTGCTGCAGATATCTTTTCCACTTCACTCCTTCCCCCCCTTTGACAACAATGCCAAAGTGGTGGCACAAGCATCCCTGTTCCATTATGCTGCTCCCCTCGAGGAGTAGCATCCTTCGACACATCAATCAACAAAAAATTGACTATACAATACTTGACTGATGTGGAACAAATACTTTTAGTTCACCTCCTGAAGGGGCAGTATCCCCAATTCACCTCTTAAATGCACAAATGTAGTCTTTGGAAGAGGCTTGGTGAATATATCTGCTAACTGCTCCTTACTGGAAACATGTTTCAGTGCAATCTATTTATTCTGAACCTTTTCCCTCAAGAAATGATACTTAAGCTCAAAATGCTTGGTTCTAGAATGTAAAACCGGATTATTTGAAATATTGATAGCACTTGTGTTATCACAGAATATACTTACCGGTTCAGATACAGGGATTTTGAAGCCTTCCAGTACATGCTTCATCCAAATTGTTTGAGTGCAGTTTATGAAAGCTGCAACATACTCCGCTTCCGCTGTAGACTAAGAGATACAACTCTGCTTCTTACTCATCCATGAGACCAGTGTACCACCGAGAAAGAAAGCACCATCAGTTGTTCTTTTCCGGTCATCCACATTACCTGCCCAATCAACATCTTTGAACACTTTTAGATTGAAATAATTGCTGTATGGGTACCACAATCCATAGTCAACTGTTCCCTTCAGATACCTAAGAATCCGCTTGACTGCAATCAAGTGGAATTCTCTTGGACTTTTCAGGAATCTTGCAGTAATGCCAATTGCATGTGCAATATCCGGTTTGTGTGCACTATACAATGCAACTTACCCATCATTGATCGGCATTCCTTCTCATCAACCAGTGTGGAATCATCCTCTTTTGTCAATTTGCAACAGGTCACGATCGGTGTACCACCCGGTTTGCTATCTTCCATGCCAAAAGTCTTCAACACCTCTTTGACATATTTAGACTGAGTGATAAAGATTCCATCTTTCATCTGCTAGATCTACAGTCCAATGAAGAACTTAATCTCCCCTATGAGTGACATCTCAAACTCTTTCTTCATCTCATCAGCAAACTCATGACTTATCTTGTCATCTCCACCAAAGATAATGTCATCAACAAAAACTTCACAAATCAAGATCTAATCTCCTTCAGGCTTCAAGTAGATATTGCTATCTTCACTTGTTTTTTCAAATCCAATCTTCACAAGATGGGAATGTAGGCACTCATACCATGCCCTAGGTGCTTGCTTTAGACCATATAAGACTTTATGTAGCCTGCACACCATATCACTGTCTTCAGATAGGGCAAACCCATCCGGTTGTTCTATATATACCTCCTCTTCAAGTACACCATTTAGGAATGCAGATTTTACATCCATTTGATATATTTTGAACCTTTTAAAAGCTGCATATGCAAGAAGCATACGAACTCCTTCCAATCTGGCTACAGGAGCAAAGGTTTCTCCATAGTCTTCTCCTTCTTTCTGAGCATATCCTTTGTACACCAATCTGACTTTATTCCTAATCACTGTGCCATCCTCATTTAGCTTGTTTTTGAACACCCATTTGGTGCCAATGACATTTTTATGCTCCGGTCTGGGTACCAAGGACCATGTACCATTTTTCTCTATCTGGTCAAGTTCCTCCTCCATTGCCTTGATCCAGTCTCCATCTTTATGAGCCCCTTTGAATGATTTGGGCTCAAATTCAGCGATCATACATAAGTTTCCTCTGACCTTTCTTCTCATAAGGATTCCTACATCCTTATCTCCTATGATATGCTTAGGATCATGATTCAGCTTGACATACCGAGGAATGGTCTTGACTGGTTCTTCTTGCTTTTCCTCTTCATCCTCATCTTCATCAGTATCAGCATTCACCGGTTCAGGAACACTGTTACTGGTACTTGGTTGACTAACAACCGGTTCCTAGAAGGTTGCAACCGGTTCATTTACGTCTTGCTCACTGTCGGTTTCCTCAGTTTTCTCAGAGGATTCATCAATTCTTACATTGATACTTTTCATAATTCTCTGAGTCCTATTGTTGTAACACTTGAAAGCTTTACTCTTGGTGGAATATCCTAGGAATATTCCCTCATCACATTTAGCTTCAAATTTGCTCTGATGTTCACTCCTCTTGATGTAAAATTTGCTACCAAATACCCTAAAGTAGCTGACCACAAGTGTCTTACCGGTCCAATACTCATAAGGAGTTTTGTCTTTACCTTTCTTGATGAGTACTTGGTTCATAGTGTAGACTGCAGTGCTCACCGCTTCTCTCCAAAAGGTGTGAGCTACCTTTCCTTGAATCAACATGGTTCTAGCTGCTTCAACCATAGTCCGGTTATTCTTCTTTGCTAGGCCATTCTGCTGTGGAGTCCGGGGGGTAGACAATTGCCTTCTGATGCCAAATTCTTCACAGTACTTGTTGAATTCACCAAAAGTGAATTCCCCTCCTTGATCGGTTCTGAGACACTTGATTCTTTTACCACTTTCCTTCTCCACTAATGCTCTGAAAGCCTTGAATTTCACAAAGGCTTCAGACTTGTCTTTCAAGAATGTGACCCACATCATTCTTGAACAATCATCAGTGAGAATCATGAAGTACCTATCACCCTGCACACTTCTGGTTTTCATAGGACCACACAATTCAATATGCACAAGATCAAGCAAGTTGTCAGCAGTGAACGATTTACCTTTAAAGGTCGAGGAAGACATTTTCTCCAATTGACACTCTCTGCACAAGGTATTATCCGGTTTGCTTAGCACCGGCAACCCTCTAACTGTTTTGATCTTACTAGCCTTCACAAGGTTATCAAAGTTTACATGGCAGAGTCTCCTATGCCATATCCAGCTATCATCAAACTTAGCCATAAGACATGTACTTATATTTGCATTTAGATGAAATAGGTTACCTTTGGTCTGCATGCCGGTGGCCACCAATTTACCATCTTTTCCTTTGATTCTGCAAACTCCATTCTTGAATTCTAGAGTGAGGCCACTGTCGTTTAGCTGGGCAACACTTAGAAGGTTGTGTCAGAGACCATCAACCCAATACACATTGTCAGCACTGCTCTTTCCATTAAGAGAGATGGACCCTCTGCCTTTGACCATGCATGGTGCATCATTGCCAAAGCGAACCACACCACCATCATACTTCTCCAAGGATAGAAACTTGTTCCGGTCACCTGTCATATGGTGAGAACAACCACTGTCAATGATCCACTCATTGGAATTATCAAACCGAGAGACAAGAGCCTTCTTGTCTGCCACATCTTCCTTTACAACAACAAACACAATGTCTTCATTCTCTTCATCTTCTGATTCCTCATCTGTGACACCTTCATCAACTGCCACAAAACAGTTTCTCTGTTTTCTTCCTTTGAATTTCCTGAACCTTTCGGGTTTGTCCTTGTTATCGCCATTAGGACAGTTTATAGCAATATGTCCTATCCGGTTACAAGAAAAGCATTTCAAAGGTAGCTTAACTTTGTATTTACCGGTTCCTTTAGGAAGCTTCTTGGTAAGGAGAGCTTCAAATGCCATCAGAATCTCCTCATCATTCATTTCTCTGCTCTGACTAGGTTCCCCACTAGTGCTAGCTTCTTTTACTTTTCTGGATGGTATAGCTAAGGCTTTAAATGGCGATTCAGTCTTTTGAACACTGCCATCAAAACTATTTAGCTCATAGGTTGTTAACTTGGCTATGATGGAGTCTAAGGATACCTTAGACTTGTCTATTGATCTCAGCTCCTGGATAGTAACAAACCTTATTGCCTAGATCGGCAACAGGGATCTCAGGACTTTGCTTACCATAGTGGAATCTTCTATTTTACCACCTGCACTCTTGATTTCTCCAACAACTATTTTGATTCTTATTTCATACTGCTGAATGGTCTCACCTTCAACCATCCGCATATCTTCAAACTTCCCTCTTAGGCTTTCTTCCTTAGCCTGTTTTACATGTTCATCACCACCATAGATATTTTGAAGAGCATCCCATACCTCTTTGGGATTTACCTTGTCCTGAACATCGATAAACTCAATGTCAGATAGACTACTAATGGGGGCTTCCATGACTTGCCCATTTTCTTGTATTTCTCTCTTTTGGTCATCGGTGAGAGTACCGGTAGGGACAACATAGACATTCTCAACATAACTCCAGTGTTGAGCACCCACACTTCTGATGAATATCTTCATCCTATCTTTCCATATACCGAAATTCTCGCTGTTAAACTTTGGACCTTCCCTCTTCATCATTTGACTGGGATCTTTACCTCAAGCGGTTAAGCTTACAACACAGAGGACCTAGAGTGCTTTGATACCAATTGATAACTCAATGATGAACCAATAGTACCAAATCGGTACTGAGAGGGGGGGTGAATCAGTACAAACAAAAATACAGTCCAAAACCGGTTTGACAGCAAATACTCCAAATGACTGGCAAGCAGTGATACTAGTTGAAACAGAGTGCAACCGGTAAAACCCAGAATAACTAAAACAATCATAAACCGGTCACTCACTAAGCTTTCCTCTTAGCTCAATACTATAGTACCATTACACTCTCATGCATGAATAGGTAAACTATCATCAGATATTTACAATAGTTAGTTCAATATGTTTTGTAGGCAGGCGTAAAACACAGAACGATTATATGCTCAACAGGTAATAACAAAGCATCACAAGACAAAAACATCACACATGACACACATATTTTTCACATGGAAACCCAATTGGGAAAAACCACGGTGGGGATGAATACCCACAAGCTGCTTTTTGAACTCTTTAGAAGTCCGCTCTGTTAGGAGCCTTGTCTGGTTAAAGACATTACAATAGGTTTTGCTAGGAACCGATCCTGTTAGGGATCACCCGGTTAAGGGATGGCTACAATACCCGGTTAAGGGTTAAACCCGGTTTGGGTTACCTTGTTAGAGGATTTCAAGAACTCAATCGCTAAAGGATCTCCAGAGCTCTATAGCTTCCCATAACTCATTAACTTCGAGTTACCCAGTTAAGGGATTTGAATCAAGCCGGTTAAAGCTACCCTGTTAAGGGATTTGTATCAAGCCAGTTAAGGCTACCCTGTTAAGGGATTTCACAATTGTTGAAGTGGTTAAAGATCAACATAAATTACAATAATCTGGTAACAACACTCAATTTTAATGCAGATCCGTTTTGGTTTCTCTTCACCTTCTGCACATTCACTTTGCAAGTATCTCTTCTCTGCTTTGGTCTGGCAAGAATCACGTATCACTTCCCTTGGATACACACTCACAACTTTTGCCAACAACCTTAGAAAGAAACACAACATCGACCTTATAGGAAACAGATAGGTCGGTAGCAAAAACTCTAAACCCTAAACCTATTAGGTTAAGCAATTCAAGCGGTTCAATCCTGACCGTTGAATCATATTGCATTAAATGCAACAGTCTTGAATCCATCTCAAGACATTCTCCATCATCCATTATCCACTGATTTCATGGCAACTGATAACCCATCACGCGTTATCACCGTTTGACAAACTTCGCACATTCTCGAGGTAGATAGGAATAGTCTTCTTTATGCAAGATCCTTCACGCACACAGAGCTTATGTGGCAACATGACCTGTTCTCCGTTATACTGTTAACTCATTACACAAAGATCACTGATTGAGTCACACAGGCTTGAGGTACTCCAACCGGAAATCCTGAAGTGGAAACTACCTACCAATCGGTAGTCACATAGTACTTCCATGTGTCGGGTTCATCTCGAACAAATATACCGCTTCACTTTGGCATATATACCAGTTCACACGTATGTCGGTTCTCTCTTCTCACATATCACATATGTCGGTTCACTTCATATCACATATTGACATCAATGACAACATACAATATCATTATGTCCTTATACTGGTTCACATAATGCCAACACAAGGTGTTTCTAGATGACTAGATTCTAGTAATTTCCTTCACTTAGATCTTGAAATTTTTCTTATTTATGTTCAGTTATCTACTAATGAAGATAAATAAGAAGGTTTTTTATTGTCTAAGAGCCTATCACTGATAGCTCTAGTGTCGCTAGTGTATGGGGCATGCTAGATGATTGAGACCCTTTGAGTGGTGTAGCTTTTATTGCCTAGGCGAACTTGTTATGTTTTGTTCATCTTATTATTTGAGTTTGGCCCTACTTAAAATTCAAATGTGTGTTGTGCCATCCATCCTTTTTTAATGAATAGTGAAATATTTTCCCTTTTTCAAAATAAAAATAATATATTATTAATCTTTATTAATATATTTCCTAACAGTTTTGCAAGCCACAAATATGTAAAATATTGGAATCTATTCCCCACATCTTTGAATTTGCTAAAACATTGAATAATATTTTATCAATTTTATTTGTCGAGTAAATTCTGAGTTTAAAATTACATTACATAGAATATGCACACTATAGCTAAGGTCTAGAGTAATATATACATTCTATCAAGCTCTTTTTGTTCATGACATCCAAGAAGTTCCACCTTCTAATCAAATGTTGCATATAGAAATTTAAACTATTTAGCTATAAGTTGAACAAATTTTGTATTGTTTTGCTCTTTTAACCCAATTTTATTGCACTTGTTGTAATTTTGATGTTTATTTATTTTTTAAAGATTTCTAAGTCATAAATATTTAGAATCTTCCAATATGTTAGGCAAAATGTTCAAATATGCTTAGATTTCACATATAATTTTGATTTTTTTAGGCTTGAAGTTTGGTGTGATGCCAAGCAATGAAAAATTAGGCCACTTGAATTAGAGACCAATGTATCTTTTGCATCCTATAAGGTTATCTTTGTTTGGAATGATTTGAATGCATTTGCTATAAATTTAAATCTTTGTAATTATCAAACCTTGAATTTTTAAAAGATTTGCAAGTCACGTGAAAGCTCAAAATATATTGCTTGAGATCTTTGGATTTTATAAAATCTTGCATAAACTTTCTCTCATTTTATATAATCTAGGTTCTAAACTTATGACATGAGGTGAAAACAATTAAAATATGAATTATTCAACTATTGACTAAGGAATTGTTGCATTCTACAAGAATTTGTTCCTTTGACAATTGAAATGTACTGCCTCGATAGATATCCAAACATAAAATTTACTATAGCTTTCAATTTTTCCAAACATAAGGAAGTAATAATTCTGAAGCCTTGGAATCTACTTTTTACTATCTTTGAAATTGCTATACCTTTGGGTCCATTTACATAGACATTAAATCTCTTGAAATAGGGAGGTTTGAATTTGCAAACCAATACCAAATGGGTGATAAATTAAACTATTTAATGACCAATTGAAATAGATTATGCATTTTCAAGGTCATATTTCTTGAGAATAGTTTAAATACATTAATGGTAACTTTTAATTTAGATACTAATTAGATCTTTAAATTTAGATACATTAATAGTAATTTTGAATTTCTTTCTTTGAAATATTTATAGAAATCTTCAAAATATCTCTTAAGATCTTTAGGTTTTCAAGAATATGGCATATGTTTTGTATTTCAAATTGAAGCACCCTTCTCTTTAAGGCAACAATTTTTTTAGATAGAATATCCCTTTCAATGTTTGCAAGATGTAATGTTCTTTTTAATCTTTTGCTTCTATATTCCCGATTCCACATATTCTAAAACATAATAAAATTTTCAGTATGGAATGTCCCTTTCAACCTTTGCAAGATGGAATGTCCTTTTCAACCTTTTTCTTCTATATTCTTGATTCCACATATTCTAGAACAAATGCCAAAATACATTTCCTCAATCTTTTCATCCATTCCAATAAAAGTGCCTAATCTATTTCCAATCTCCTTCAACGTTTTGTGATCCCAATATTCTTGCACCACATTGTATAACCTAAGCCATTGCGATGCCTTGCCAATCTCCTACTTGAAGGGATTAAAATTTGATTCCCAATCTTTGATGAAAACCCCAGATCCATCCATCAAATATGGGTCTTCCTTTAGTATATCTTCCTTCTGCCCTTCTTTAAGTATACATTCCACCATGATAGAGCCTCTGAGCACCAATTTAAATAACCACCAATTTATTTATTAGTCATTTATAAGGATAAATATATTTTTTAATATCACTCGAGTGCATGTCAAAATCACGACCAATTTATTTATTAGCCATTTATATAGAGTATTTTGACTTCCATAACCTATGGAGCTATAAGAGGGAATCACTTGAAATTTTGGAGGTGTATTTAAATTTACTAACATGTATGCAAATGGTATTAAAATTTATCATTTATCAGGATGAATTTTGCCAATACCATTATAATGCTATCCTAACCATAGAGCAATAATCACCTTGAAATCACAACATAGTTTTTTGATTCTGATCCAAATTGTCCAACATTTATGTATTATTTTACAATCATGTGGGATTCACCAAAATTTTACTTCACTATTTTTCAATCATGTAGAATTCATCAAGAGTGTGAATTCATATAAATTAATCTTTACATATTTGTGTCTACTCTTGATTTAGATTGACTTGATTATTGATTCTTTACGCTCTTTTTTTTAGTTTTTTCTATGCCTAGTGCCTACTTGCTATCTTGAATTATATTTTTAGTGAGCCATAAGTAATTACAAGAATTAGTGAGTCAAAAAAAAGAAAAAAGATAAATGTTAATTTCTTTATTATTTTATAATATAAGATTCCACTTGTTCATAGAAAATGATTTAGTTTAATTCAATTGTCGGGTAAGTGCACAAAGATGGTGGTTAGACAAGTGGACACATAAAAAAAAACACATGAAAAACACCAAAACGCGTACGGGGTATTTCAAATTTAAAGAACCCCATACGCGGTTGGGCTCATTTTGCCAAGCCTAACCAAAGCTAAACTGCGTGCATGGTTTAAAACATATTAACCACATACGCGGTTTAAAAACTAAAACCGCGTACGCAGTTCTGTTTGTCAATAAAAGGCAATTCACTTAGCATTTCATTAGGTTTTTTAGTAGGATATATACATAAAATATAACATTTAAGTATAAGAAAGATAAAAGACAAAGAGATATTTTATGTATATATTGTCAGGATGTTTGAGAGTGGTTCCAGATCTCTAAGAGTTATAATGCAGATTCTAGTTTTTTGAGTATTCTTATAAATTTCAGACTTAGTCAAAATTCAGTAATCAGCATGCTCATATCAAGATTATGTCTCTCATCTCTTCCCTACATTCCCCCTCTTTCTTCCTTAACCCCTACCTTTTTGTCTCTTAGGCATCTCCCTCTCTACTTTCTTCCCTCTCTCAGGTATCTCTCCGTCTCTTTCTCATCTCCCTCACCCTCTTTCTCTATTTCATATATCCCTCTCTTTCTCTCCCTCTCTCAAATATCTCTATCTCTCACTCTCTCCCTCTCTCTTAAGTGTCTCTCTCTCTCATTCTCTCCCTCTCCCTCCCCCTCCCTTTCTCTTCCTTTGTCAAGTATTTATTTCCCTCTAACTCTCTTTCTCTCTCCCCTCTCACTCCATTTCTCTTTCTCTCAAGTCTCTCTCCCTATCTGCCTCTATCTCTCTATCTCACTCTCCTCCTCCGTCAAGTGTATCTCTTTCCCACTCTCTCCCTACCTCCCCACCTCCTCTCTCTCTCTCTCTCTCTCTCTCTCTCTCTCTCTCTCTCTCTCTCTCTCTCTCTCTCTCTCTCTCTCTCTCTCTCTCTCTCTCTCTCTCTCTCTCTTCTCATTCTCCTCCTCTCTTAGGTGTATCTCTCTCGCATTGCCTCCCTCTCCTCCCCCTCTCGCCCTCTCTAGGGTCAAAAGGTATTCTCAGGGGTCATATGGTATCCTAGGGATCCATGCATGTGTCCTAAGGGGTCATAGGACACCATATGACCCATAACGACACATAAGAGGTCATTTAGAGTCCTAAGGGGTCACAAGAAACCATATGACCCCTTAGCACACCATACGACCTATAATGACACCAAATGGTATCCTAGGGGGTCATAAAACACTATAGACCTCTTAGGACACCATAGGACCGATAACGACACCATATGGAGTCCTAAGGGGTTGTAGGAGACTATATGACCCCTAATGACACTACATGGTGTCCTAAGTGGTCATAAGGTGTCCTAGGGATCATACCACACCATAAGACACATAACAATATGACCCTTAGAATGAAATACGACCCCTAACAACATCTAAGGGGTCATAGGACACTATATGATCCCTTAGAATACCATAGGACCTATAATGATGCCAAATAGTGTCCTAAGGGGTCATAAAACACCATATGACCCTTTTGGGCACCATATGGTGGTGTTATGGGTCGTATGGTATCCTAAGGGGTCATATGGCATCCTATGACCCCTTAGGATACCATATGATGTCGTTATGGTTTGTATGGTGTCTTAAGGGGTCATATGGTGTCCTAAGGGGTCATAGGACACCATATGACCTCTTAGGAAACAATATGACCTCTAATGACACCTAAGGGATCATATGGTGTCCTAGGAGGTCATAGAATACCATATGACCCTTTAGGACACCATACGACCCATAATGACACCATATGGAGTCCTAAGGGATCATATGGTGCCCTAAGGGATCATAGAACACCATATGACCCATTAGAACACCATATGACCCATAAAGACATGTAAGAGGTCATATGGAGTCCTAAGGGGTTATAAGACACCATATGACCCCTTAGCACACCATACAACCCATAATGACACCAAATGGTGTCCTAAGGGGTCATAAACCACTATATGACCTCTTAGGACACCATACGACCCATAATGACACCATATGGAGTACTAAGGGGTCAAATAGTGTCCTAAGGGGTCGTAGGAGACCATATGACCCCTTAGGACACCATATGACCCCTAATGACACCATAAGGTGTCCTAAGTTGTCATAAGGTGTCCTAGGGGTCATACGACAACATAAAATACATAACGATACCATATGGTGTCCTAATAGCTCATAGGAAACCATATGACCCTTAGAACACAATATGACCCCTAACAACATCTAAGGGGTCATATGGTATCCTGAGGGGTCATATGACACTATATGATCCATTAGAACACCATAGGACCTATAATGATGCCAAATAGTATCCTAAGGGGTCATAGAACACCATATGACCCTTTAGGGCACCATATGGTGTTGTTATGGGTCGTATGGTATCTTGAGGGGTCATATGGCATCATATGACCCCTTAGGACACCATATGATATCGTTATGGGTTGTATGGTGTCTTAAGGGGTCATACGGTGTCCTCAAGGGTCATAGGACACCATATGACCTCTTAAGAAATAACATGACCTCTAATGACACCTAAGGGATCATATGGTGTCCTAAGAGGTCATAGAATACCATATGACCCCTTAGGACACTATACGACCCATAACGACACCATATGGAGTCCTAAGGGATCATATGGTGTCCTAAGGGATCATAGAATGCCATATGACCCGTTAGGACACCATATGACCCATAACGACATGTAAGAAGTCATATGGAGTCCTAAGGGGTCATAAGACACCATATGACCCTTTAGCACACCATACAACCCATAATGACACCAAATGGTGTCCTAAGGGGTCATAAAACACTATATGACCTCTTAGGATACCTTACGACCCATGATGATACCATATGGAATCCTAAGGGGTCGTAGGAGACCATATGACCCCTTAGGACACCATATGACCCCTAATGACACCATATGGTGTCCTAAGTGGTCATAAGGTGTCCTAGGGGTCATACGACAACATAAGACACATAACGATACCATATGGTGTCCTAATGGGTCATAGGACACCATATGACCCTTAGAACATAATACGAGCCCTAACAACATCTAAGGGGTCATATGGTATCATAAGGGGTCATAGGACACTATATGATCCCTTATCACACCATAGGACCTATATTGACGCCAAATAGTGTCCTAAGGGGTTATAAAACACCAAATGACCCTTTAGGACACCATATGGTGTTGTTATGGGTTGTATGGTGTCCTGAGGGGTCATATGACATCATATGACCCCTCAGGACACCATATGGTGTCGTTATGGGTCGTATGGTGTGTTAAGGGGTCATATGGTGTCCTAAGGGGTCATAGGACACTATATGACCTCTTAGGAAACAATATGACCTCTAATGACATGTAAGGGGACATATGGTATCCTAAGGGGCCATAGAATACCATATGACCCTTTAGGATGCCATATGACCCATAACGACACCATATGGAGTCCTAAGGGGTCATATGGTGTCCTAAGGGATCTTAGAACACCATATGACCCATAACGACACCTAAGGGGTCAGAATATACCATATGTCCCTTTAGTACACCATAGGACCCATAAATATTATCCAACCAATACATCCACACTATCCAAAGAAACCAATACGTTCATTTTCTTCAAACGTTCTACTTTATATCCTATCTTCTTTAAAAAAAAAGAAAACCGACCACCTTGTCAATCTTCTTATCACCTTATATATATGCAAACAAAAATAAGATATATTGGAGGAAGAGGAAGAGAGAGGGGATGGAGGGAGGGAGAGAGGGATAGGAAGAGAGAGAGAGAGAGAGAGAGAGAGAGAGAGAGAGAGAGAGAGAGAGAGAGACCTTGTACGTGCTTGAGAGGGGGAGAGAGGGAGACAATACACATACATACACACATGTGTGTATATATATTTAATATATTATATATTTTTTATTTTTTATATTATATATAAATTATATATTATATGTATATACACATATTATATACACACACACACACACACACACACACACACACATATATACAATATCATATTATACACACTCCCAAAATTTAAACAAACTTAGCCTGTACGTGCTATTTATAGTAAAAATAGCATGTATGCGCTTTTTATAGTTAAGATAGAACGTATGCGCTTCTTACACCATAAGTACCTCGTACGCGCTTTTTATACCATAGGTACCTCATACGCGCTTTTGTCTATTTAGGCTTGGAAATAGGCCTAGATGACAAAGCTACGGTTTGGAAGTTTGATTTCTCTCCATTTTCCTCCTTTTTGGCGTGTTTTATTTTATCAACTTGGTTTCTCGACTTTGTCATCATTAGGTTTACACATCATCAAGTGGGTATTTCTAAAATTTCCACCATATTTTCACCCATCTTCTGAGCTTTCTAACCACATATTTTTTTTAAAATTTGAACAACAATAACATATTATTATTGAATTTCTTTTACCAGTGTCTCCATACTTCTCATAGACATGTGCACAATTTTTTTAATAACTTTTGATATAATTATCCAAATTTTAAAAAAAAATTATATTTTTGTAGTGAACTTGATTCTTTACAATTTAAAAAAATAAATTGCATTTTTTGATTTTTTTAGTGCAACTTATGCTTCGCGCACGAACAGGTACCTAATTTTCAGGATGTGCTCTATCGGAAAATTCATAAAAAAAAAATACTCAACAAAAAATTACAAAAAAATACACATCTTCTAGTACTCACTCTTAGCTATCTTTGTACCAAAGGATTTGTTAAAATACTAAATCTAAATATGATTTTTTTTTATGCGCAGTCAGATACTATGTTATGTTTTTCTGAAAAAATCAGGGTCTGTTTTTCTGCGCGAAGGATTTGACCCCCTTAATCTTGTCCAATTTTGAAAAAGTTTAGCAGTTTGGAAACTAGATTCAGAGTACTACAATATTTGTTCTTTAATTATCTTCATATCTTGAGTGGATGACTTTCAAATTTTTCCTCCAAGTTCAGGTTTACCTGATTTCAGAAAAAAAAATGTCCACTTATACCCCCTTTTTGACCACCATCTTTGTGCACTTACCCTGTCTAGAAAATGGTTTATGGTTTATTTAGCCATAAGGTCCTAGTTCTCTATAGTTTATGATTCCTTTTGTTGATCTTATTTGTTTAGTTTTATTGTCACATAATATAGAGGATATTGATAACTATTGGTATTTAATCTTTGACAATAAATCGTGACATTAAAAATAAAGATATTTTATAATTTTTAATTTACAATGATAGATGTGAACTTTGACTTGTAAAATATGTAAGATGAAATAAAATCATATTAGTTACATACTAATTAATATCTAAAAAAATATCAAGTCTTTTTAAATCAAAAATATAAAAAATCACATAAATATATAATTTTTACCATTATAAATAGTTTTCATTAGAAAGGAAAAAAGAGAATTTTAATTTTGAGGTTTGATATTTCTAATTCTCTTATCTTGCACTTTTGAGGCTAATAATGAATCATAAAAAAATAAAAAAATATTAATGAAAATATATTATAATGAAATAAATACCCCTCCATGCTTCACTTTTACCCATAAAGATATTAAACTATTAAAAAATTAATTTGAAAATAATTAACCTTAAAAACTAAATTCATTCAAAAGATACTAAACTATTGAAAAAATCAATTTGAAAGTAATTACTCTTAAAAATGAATTCATCTCTAAAAATATTAAAATTTAAAAATAATAATTTAAAAATAATTAACTTTAAAATAAAATTCATGTAAAAGATATTAAACTATTAAAGAGAACTAAGGCAAGGTGGAGTAGGGGAGATAACCCAATAGTTGTGCACCCTAACTTCGTGCTTCTCAAATTCTTAGGTGAAAATTTCAAATCACTCCCAATTTTTTACAGCAACTTACTTGGCAAGTCCCCGACATAAAACTAAGCTTTCAAGGTCACATAATCAAATATGATGCAACATTAGCATGCTTTTGGTCAATGTGTCCAAAATAGCCCCGAAAAAGGTGAGATCAACAATCGTGCAAAAGGGGCCCTAATACTTGTGCAGTTGATGTGACATCACATGACTGGTTTCTTTTTACAACTAAGGGTACATTTCATTTAATTACTAGTGCTCATCATCAACAATAACAACTTTAAAGTCACAACTATTGGTGAAATGTTGTCAAAAAATCGGACATTAAATCCACAAGTATGTGTATTAAATCAACTTCTATCAAAACAATTGGAACACGTTCAGCTATTGGATCCTCTCCCCTACTGTATTTCTACGATGAGTTTGAGTACTGTCTTTCCCCTTACCATGATTGTGATTACTTGTTTTGATAGTGCTAGGACTCTTGTATTAATTGTGAATAGTCTGGTTGAGATCGATCAAATTTAGAATTCATTTTCAACTTGAATTAAACTATAGGTTATTTTGTCATTATATGTAATATTTTTTATTTTACGTTTATACTAATAGTCATACACAATTAGATAATATGATAGCTCTTAGGATAATATTTCATAATAGACTAGAAGCTAAATAAATTATTTTAACTTATTTAATTATGGAGGAAATATTAGCTAATTAAATTATTTAATTATAGTTGTTTAGGAGAAATAATGGATAGATTAATTAAATAATAAAACAAAATGCACATCAGAAGAACAAATTGGTGAACTAATTTGCTAATAAAAAACTAATGTTGGAGAAAAAGAGCACCCACAGATGGCATAGTTGGCTAAGAGTTTAGTGTTCTTCCTCAATAGTTCCCGAGGTTGATTATCAATGCTTGGATTTACCCGATACTATTGCTTGGAGATGGGGACTAGTTTCGCCCCAACTCAATATCGTGTAAACTTGAAACAAGGTGTGGTGGGTCACGAAGATACCCGTGGGTTATAAAAAAGATACATCTATGAATTTAAATGATTATAAAATATTTAACTAATGTAAATGGGAAAAAAATATTTAATTAATGTGGAGGGAAATTAAAATGAGATAATTAAATGATTAAATATTAGTTAATTTAGAGATGAAAGCGAATAATGTTAAGTTAATTATAAAAGAATTTGATGAAAAATGATGAAATGGCAAGACAAAAACACTTTAGTCATTTTTAAGTATCTACAAAATTGAATATAAAAATTATTAAAACTAGAACTTGCAGTCGTAGAAGGTGCAAGGTATACAACCATAGGTAAATAGAGGGAAAACATAAATGAATTTTTAACATTACATTTAATAATTTATATTTAAACATATAAGTTTATACAAATGTATCATTGTATAATATATTTTGGTACATAATTTTGTTTAATTTCTTCATTGTTTTGAGACAACTAGATTCCTTTGAAATTTAAGTGTTGGAGAACCACCAAGAGCTTCCTCAATAGAGTTGCATATAGTTAAGGTTCTTTTATGTAAAATTTTGTCTACTTGTAAGTTTTGAACATTATTGCGCAAAGTAATATAACCAAATGACTAAAAGATGTTTAATCTAAGTAGAGAAATCTCATTAACTTACATGTTCGAGCCCATTTATGGATAGATGATCAATAGAATCATTTATCCCCAAGTGATTCCAAAACACACACAAAGCCCACAAGAAGTTGCTAGTTTCTTGAAAACTAAAATGGAATATATGTCTTTATAGACAAAATACAATTTGGTAATGAATAAGTCTCCTTATTTTATTTCATCAACATCGACAAAAATATGAACTATCGAAATTAGAAAGGTTACCTTCAACTAGTTTTCCTAAGTAATCTAAACAAAAAAAGAATATGTTTTATAATACAAATGATAGAAAACATCAAATTTGAGTGATACAAAACTTTCAAATAGTATGACAGATATTGAAATCATAGAAACCAAATAGGTTCCTGGTCTAAAACATGTGGAAGAAAACACAAGTAAAAGGTATTAGGAAAATAGGAACCAAAATTGCAAGAAGAGGGAAGAGCAAAATGAAAATTGCACCTCAATCATACATTTTCTTCCTCGGACAATAAATTTAGGAATATGTAATTCATAATATCTAATAGTGAATTATTGTTATTTCTCAACATGTGACTAGTTTTTTTCTCTCCTCTTTATTTGTTTGAAGCACGCGTTAAGTTTTATCCATTCATAATTCATTTTTTTCCGTTTTCTAAGGGCAGGTCCCCATGCGGCTGCTTAGCTTATTTTAGCTAGCAGTCACTGCTCAACATTTTAAGGAGCATTTTGTGGAGCTGGTGGCCCCATGAAATATTATTTTTTCTGCTAATTTTTAAGCAGTCAGTTTAAAATTAATTTTTTTAATTATATAATTTCTTTTTTAATTATTGTTTATTTATAAGTATGCTAGTTTCTAAAGATACTGAATTGCATCTCTGTTTTTTTGCATTAACAATATTATGATATCTATTATATTTGTTGCACTGTTGTGGCAGAAATTGGGCACCAATCTTATGGTTTCGTGGAGGTTTTTAATATTCAGCGAGCAATATTTTTTTTAATAAAAATACACTAGAAATTGCCACTTCGTCATCACAAAAGAAAATTTTGTTTCTCATAGTTTTTATAGTAGCTTCTGGACTTTTGATTGAGCAACAAATGTATTGAACTTATGAAAAATAGAAAATGGTAATGGCATCAAATTATTTTTTAAAAGAAAAATCAATCTACAATTTTTGGGTTGCAATTTGTTGTAGCAGTTATAATATGCAAATGATTCACACCTTATCAAATTTATCAAAATTCAGTAGATAGATACACTTACTGGAATCACAGTTTTTTAATTTTGTTTTGCTTTCATTGTACTATAGGGATGAATAAATTTAAACCTCCATTATGCATGTTCAATTCATTTTTGTAGCAATTAAAATGGCATAGTAGATATACTGGCACTAATTATATATTTGTATCATAAATGAAATTAAATACTTGAATTTCAACTGGAAGCACCCTACTCTTGAAACAATATGCTACAGTTAATAACTCAATAAATTTGTTGTACTGATACTTCCAAGATCAGGTAAACTAAACTGCTGGAAGCAGAATGTAGGAAGCTACAAATGCTTTAGGAGAATTAGGAGATCTCATTATTTTATGGAAACCCATAGAAGGTGAAAATTACTATTGTAGAAAAACAACTTAATCCATCCAGTTTGATTGCAGCAGAGAATACAAGAAAAATAGACAATTTGCCATATGTCACAAGAACAATGTTAGCAACTGAGAGTACAAGAAAAATGAAAAATTTACCATATGTCACAAGAAGACAATATTGCAAAAGTAATCATTAACAGATTTTAATTAGTCTTTAGTTGTTGTGCACAACATTTTTATTACATTGGGCAATAAGATTTCAAAGAGGCTTGATCAGAATTCAGCCTTTAATTGTTTGGATGCGCATCATAATCATTACCATTAACGAATTCCATTAAGGCCATTCGGGCTAACCCTGCAATAGAATCCCTTGGTATTGCTTCATTGTTTGGTATATTATTCTCATGTTCATCCAAGTAACTAGGATCATTGTCATCTTCTTCATATGTCAACATAATATTATGCAAAATACAACACACAAAAATAGTTTTTGGCAGCATTTGTAAATTTGGATGACACATTTTTGAATTCAAAATTCGCCAAACACCTTTTAGCTTTCCAAATGCACGTTCAACAACAATGCGAGTTGAAGATAGTTTAAAGTTGAATGATTTTTTATCATCTGTTGCAGCTCCACTGAAAGGTGTGATTAACCATGGTAGCAATGGATATCCCCCATCACCAACAATGTATTCTCTTATACTTGATGAACCAATAGAAACTGACATTCCATTTAACCTCTCTCCACCTTCACATAACCTGTAGAAGGCAGAATTTCTTAGGAGCCTAGCATCATTGATAGATCCAGGCCAACCTTGTAAAAAATACAACACACAAAAATAGTTTTTGGCAGCATTTGTAAATTTGGATGACACATTTTTGAATTCAAAATTCGCCAAACACCTTTTAGCTTTCCAAATGCACGTTCAACAACAATGCGAGTTGAAGATAGTTTAAAGTTGAATGATTTTTTATCATCTGTTGCAGCTCCACTGAAAGGTGTGATTAACCATGGTAGCAATGGATATCCCCCATCACCAACAATGTATTCTCTTATACTTGATGAACCAATAGAAACTGACATTCCATTTAACCTCTCTCCACCTTCACATAACCTGTAGAAGGCAGAATTTCTTAGGAGCCTAGCATCATTGATAGATCCAGGCCAACCTTGTAAAAACATCCATGAAACGCATATTACTATCAACAATGGCTTGTAATGACATGCTGTAGTTGTGATCACGATCATACCAATCAGATGAACATTCATTAGCTGGAAGCTCAAAATCAATATGAGTTACATCTATAGCCCCACAACAATTTGGAAAGCCTTGTTTTTGGTGAAATCCTTGCTTTACAAGTTCAAGTGTTGAATGGTCACTTGGCCATTGTATATAGTTTTGAAAATTAACATGCATAGCATTAATGAACTTTGTCACAACTCTTGCAGCTGTTGACTTTCCACACCCAAAAAGTTCACTAATGTTAATCATAGACATTCCAGATGATAGTCTTAAAAGAGCAATAGCAACTTGTTTTTCAACTGGAAGTACCCTACTCTTGATTGATGTTGCTAAGGATAGAGGTATATCACCTTGCTTAAGATCTTTAGATAATGACTCACACAGAAACTGAAACAATGCATATGGTAGCCTAAAGATGCTTCGAAATCGTTTATCATCACATTTAACTTCAAAAATGTAATGGTTCCACCAATGCAATGAATGTGGCTTGACATACCACTCACCACTAATTTTCCCTTCCCATTGAGAATTTGAAAAATCTCAATTGAGTAAATTTTGTTGTTCAGAACATATTGCATGAAGCTCTAAATCTACTTCATCTTCCACCTCATCATCTAAACATTGATAAGATTGAGATAATTCTTTCTTATATTTCTTTAATATGTTTGTTGAATCCTCAACATCACACCACACTTGCAAGGTTATTTGTTGTATCACTGTAAGGCATTCTAACAAGACTCTTGTTCTGTTGTTTGAATCCATCACCTATGCTGCAAAATTAGAACTAATCAATAAAACAATGTACTAAAAAAGAAAGCAAGATCTATTCTCTAAATATACATTATAAATATTGTAATTGTAAATACAATGATACCATTTATGATAACAATATGTACCAAGACATACAAGAAAAATACAAGAATCGGTACAAAAAGATGCAAGTATTAAATATAGATAAGTGTTATTACAGTGAAAAAGGTATACTTTATTCATAAGCAAATCTATACATCTTATTTTATTTTATTTTATTTTCTATTGTTTGAATCCATCACCTATGCTGCAAAATTATAAGTAATCGATACAAAATTGAACTAAAAAAAAAAGCAAGATCTACGCTCTAAATATACATTATAAATATTGTAATTGTAAATACAATGATACCATTTAAGATAACAATATGTACCAAGACATACAAGAAAAATACAAGAATCACTACAAAAAGATGCAAGTATTATATAGATAAGTGTTATTACAGTGAAAAAGATAAACTTTATTCATAAGCAACTCTATACATCTTATTTATTTTGTTTTGTAGATGTATACTACTAACAAATGCAGAATCAATCTTCTTTTGCATATGATTGACTGATTTTTAACATTGCTTGACCAATATTATTTAGTGCTGAAACCATGCTCATTTGGACATTAATTTTCTGCTCTTCAAGTTTCAATAACTTTTCCTCAATCAAATCATCCTTATTCATGCGTTGTTCATGGCGTTTCATGCGCCCCTCTTCGGCCATTTGTAGAGTAGAAATCAGCAACTTATTGTTATCAACAATAACATCCTTCATGCCTATTACATTTGATATTGATTTTCGTTTTTTCCCTGTACATTGTTTGTCCTTTTCACTGCCATTTTTAGACTGCTCATAACTTCCCATATTTTGTGTTTCAAGTTCATCCAATGGATCATCTTCATTTGGAAGATTGTTCTCATCAAATGCAAAACTTGTATTAGAGGAGTCAATGGTGATATTTCCTGGATTGATGGATCGATCTCTACCAAATGTGCCCTCCATTGCATCATAAAGTTCAGCAACAAACTTTGTAGGAAGTTTTTTTTCAATCCTTTCTCGACTTGTCATATTCCAGTAACTGTCATGCCCAGATGGAATATTGTGTTCATAGTCTCTAATTCTTTTGTAATCAGGCTGAATATGCTCCCAACGATCTCGACATTGGTTTTTTGTGCGAGGAACACCATGAGAAGAGCAATATTCTTGAATAATTTTCCACTTTTCAGTGGAACTTAATGCTTTTCTTGTTGCACTACCAGAGGATTGTGTTTCTCTCTCAATTCTTTTAGCTTCAATCAAAACCATCGTGTTTGCAATGCTCCAACGTACTCTACTTTTTGTTTGAGGAGTTGTTTGAAGAGGTTCATTAGACTGGTTTTCTGTGACTTCAACTTCATTGGTTGGAATTTCGTTTTCAATTATCACTTCATCAGTGACCCCTTCTTCAATGTTCACTTGTGTACTAGGAACAAACTCTGGGAAATAGTCATCATTTGAGGAAATCAAATTTTCACCCATGCTGTCTTGTGAAAGCATTGAAGTGAAATTTATGAAACCATGTTGAGGAATGGGACGATATGTAGATTTATCCATGAAAAGTAATTGATGGCACCTACATTAAAAAACTAAGTTTGTGAGAAACAAAGCTGGTAGTCCTATAAAACTATTATCATTAATTCTGAAAACCTCAACAAGGAGTAAAATTATCATTATTTAACATGTTTATTGAATTCTTTTATATCTTTATTCTTTGTTTCTTCCAAAAATCCGTCTTAATTTGATATAGGATCCAAATAAAAGCCTTGGACAAAAATGTCTAATAGCACATCATTGTTCCAAAAATCTGTCTAAATGCGTATTGTTTTGAGTTGTGAAACAATAATCAAACGTCAACAACAAACTAAATTGAAAATCAAAGGTTGATAATAACTTCAAGTGGCTAGAAAAATATGAATCAGATTCTCATACGTTGACATAATCCATCAAATACATGACAAGAACAAATCTAACCAGTTTCAATCAATGTGATTTTTGATTTATTAATTAACAGCAATGAAACTCTAGAATAACAATTGATATCAAGTATGCTTGTTGATTTGTGAATGGACAACAAATATGAGGCCCTAGAACAACAATGAAATCAAGTAGTGCTTGCTAATTTGTGAATGAACAACAATATATTTTAAGACAATAATTACAATGAGCTCTGAGACAATAATTACAGTTAGATCTAAAACAATAATTACACTTAAATAACATGATTACAATTGGTAATATACTGAAATTCCACAAAATTTCTGCAAAATAAACAATTGAAAATCATTCATAAATATTGAATTGTGGAGATCCAATGGAAAGGTAGACGCTGATAGTATATTTATGACAGCTAGAAACATGATTACAATTGCTGATATACTAAAATTCCACAAAATTTGTGCAAAATAAACAATCTAAAATTGCTGAAAAATTACAATTGCTGATATACTAAAATTCCACGAAATTTGTGCAAAATAAACAATCTAAAATTGCTCAAAAATTACAATTGCTGATATACTAAAATTCCACAAAATTTGTGCAAAATAATCAATATAAAATTGCTCAAAAATATTGAATTGTGCAGATCTAATGGAAAGGTTGATCATTTGACTTTAAAAAACCAAAATGTTGATGGTATAGCAGCAGGTACAATGGCAAGACCTTGGGTAAATGAAAATACTTGTGCACAGGGTTAAGATTCAACATGGTCACGAGATAAAAAAAATCCAGATAAATTGAAAACAATTTGGGCTTTCATAAGATGGTCTAATATGCTAAATTTGTGCCAGTCCAGACAACTAAAATATTAAAAAATGCATGAAAATTTGTCAACAGATGCAAACCATTTATTTCTGTAATATTTTCTATGGTGGATTGTTTCATTTGAATTAAGTATATTTCAAATGTATATCTGTTAAGAAATGCTGAAAAAAATTCTTGATTTTTTTTGACAGTCGGGGATGGAAAACACAGTACAAATAGTTTGAAGTCAAACATTTGAAAGAAACAAACTAGACATGCTTGACTCTGTTTCCATGTGTATGAATGGTTTCTCACTGTGACTATGCAATACTTTTTATCAAACACTATAAAAAAATTAAATTTCAAAACTAAAAAATACAGAGACAAGCAATCTAACAATTTATATCATTGAGAAAACAAAATACTACACAAAATTTGGTTTTTGCGACTTTGGAAAAAATAAAAGCTATGAATCTCCAAATATATCAAACCACAAACATACCTTCAAATGATATGTATGAAATATTTTCCAGCAAGCATGCAGAGTCTCTCCAGCACATACGGTGAAATATATGTATGAACTGATGCTCACTGTAACTATGCAATATTTTTGTTCAAACAGATTAAAAAATGAATTTCAAAACTCCAAATACAGAGACAAGCAATCAAATAGTTTGTACCATTGAAAAAACACAAGACTATACAAAAACTGGTTCTTAAGATTCTGAAGAAAAAACTAAAGATATGAATCCCCAAAAATATCAAATCACAAACATACCTTCAAATGATGTCAATAAAATAATTTCCAGGCAGTCTCTGCAGCACACGGTGATGTGAATAATAAATTATTTTAATTTATAATGACATATGCACAAAAATTTTGGAGGGAAAAAAATGGAGGCAAACGTAAAAAAAGAGGGAAAAAATTCTGTGCAGCCACTTGGCATTTTTTTTAATATGCAGTTGCTGCTTAATTTCAGCCCCTCCTTTTTTTTCCAGCCTATTTTCAATAATTAAGCAGCTGCTGCTCCTGAAAAATAGGAAAAGATTCCATATTATCCTTTCCCATTAATTAAAAAATTACATGGGGACACTTTCATTGCTTATAATTAAGCAGAAAATAGACTTAAGCAGCCGCATGGGGACATGGGGTAACCATTCAAATTCATGGGCGAAATGCTCTCCTATATTTTTTTAATTTTTATCTTTTGATGCAAAGTAACATCTCAAATGATAGGTACACAAACTCAACCCTTGTTTTGAGCAAATAAAAAATTAAAAAATAGAACAAATAGTTTGCAACTAATTTTCTATTGAATGTGTAACATGCTTGCACACTCACATAAAAGTCTGACCTTTTTTTTTTCATTTCTTTAATATTTGTTATTCACATACATATCAATAGTTGGCTATGATTGTTTGACGGATCACTAAGTAGGAAAGGAAAATTGTCAATGTTTGGGGGTAATGTTTTTGTTCTTAAAAAACCTATAGAAGAACATGCATATTTGTTTATTCCAGTACAAATGTATTGGAGTTTATTCTTGCTAGGTATTTGAATAGGTATATCTAGAAATTGTATGTGAGTAACTATTGTTTGTCAATTTTATGATATTACTTCACCAAAAGTTAATTAAATGATGTAAAGATAATTTGAATACCTAAAATTTAGATTGTGAGATAAATATCTAGTGGTAGTATGATTCTTTTTAGTTTGATTGTTTCCTCTCAATATCAGACATGGTGATTCTAAGTGGCACCTTTTGTTATAGGGGAAAATATGACTTGCATACTAAGTTAGGTTAACATAAGGATAATTTTATTTAGGTTTTCTAGTTGTAGGTAAAACTAATATTGCTATACAAGAAGTTATAAAGAATAAAATTCAAATATTTTGGGCAAATTACTAAACTTGAGTCTTTTGTCTACTTATTATGAGCCATCATAATGCAAAGTCAAATGAGAAAATTATGGAACACAAGCTGATCCAAGTTGACTAAAATTTTTATAGCCTAATAGAGACACACTAATTGATTTAAATTTTTTAATTTGGGGTCTAATGATTGAAATAGATACAAGAAAGGTTAACAGTAATGAATATCAAAGATGGTTATAAATAAATATTTAGGAATAACAGATTGTCCCTATCCACTCCTCATGAGGTTAGATACAATTTCCTCACCTCTAAAGCTTTGACTTGAGGCACCAACAAAACCCTTTTGATTGTCTAAAGAGAAAAATCAACTTCATGAGTAGAAGGAAAGATATAGTATATTACCTTCCGATGCAAAGGCTTAGTAAATTGAATGCAATTGGATTATCTTGGGTTAGAAGACAATCGACCATTATCTCAAAGAAATTAACTATTTTATGTTAGTTCTTAATGTTCTGAATAGTTAAATCGGGAGAGGCTTGAACCTTTACATAACCACAAAACTAGTAAGCAACAAAAACCAAGAGCTCATGAGGAGCGAGGGCCCAAAATTAGAATGCCTACTACCAAAAAAGATAAAAATACAACAAGCATCCAACACAACTAACAAAACCCAGAAAACTAACAAGAAAAACCAAAAGGCCACAAAAAAAAATAAAACACACCCCCAATGAATGCATGAACCAATGGTCTACCTGGTGGGGCACAACTCCAACTTTTTATCCTTGACAGTTTTGATACTTAATATAAGTACAGATCCAATAGCCAACAAGATGAGAGGGGGGGGGTGAATCATACAAACTTAATCATCCATAAAAACATTAGATTCAACCTCGGTAACATATATATCAGTAATATAACCAAAATTGTTAAACATGCAAACTCAAAAGCATATGAACAATATAAACCTCATAACACCAGATTTAACGGGGAAACCCAAATAGGGAAAAACCACTATGAGATTTTGGACCCACTAAGAAATATACTCTTCTAGAGTATGCTCGGTTAAAAGCAAATTCTGTTAAAGATTACAAACACATTGCTAGATGTGACCCGGTTAAGGGATTTCCCTCAGATCTGTTAGGATCTTCACTTTATTAGAAGTGACCTTGTTAAAGGATTTCAAACACTCAATCAGAATGTCACCTTGCTAGAGGGTTTTACATATAAGACTGTTAAGTCCACTCAGTTAAGAGATTTTTTGTCACTTTCACAAAATAACAGTAATAAAAATCTATCTGCAACTTCACATCTAAAATGCTAAAGTAGATTCCTATTTGTTCAATACAATCTAGACATAGAACTAATCTTGTCTATCTGTTGGGCTTCTATGCTCTGTTATTCTAATAGGTCTTCAAGCTTCTGTGCTCGATAATCACTATGTAGCATCCCTGTGCATACACTTGCCCCCATGCATTGTTTATCAACAATTTCCTATTTATAAACAATTAGGTAACTGCTTAATCTCCTTGATCACTTTTCCCATGATCAATCATAGCCATCAGATCTTCAATCTTGTCCAGGTTCAATGCATCTTTTGATCTGAAAACATTTTACCCCACCTTGGAACTTGCATAATAGTCTTGGAACTTGTGCCAGGGTATTGCGGTTCAATCTGAGCTGTAGATCTTCATGCCGACTTTCCATTGCCTTAAGATTTGTTAACAAACTTCTTCCACGACTCACCAATCATTTGATCCGCTCTAGCTCATCAACTTCCTTCATTGAATACCGCATGTAAACATTTAATGCATTATGTTATAGCTCGGTTACAACTTGGTAACAACTCGATGAATACTAAACTCCACTCGGTAGACATTCCACCTTCATTAACCGATAGCGATAACCTTAGGGTTTACCGACTAGGTTCTTTGCTTGATAACATAGTATAGTATTAACCTTTACAATTTACAACATATGTATGATGTTAAAACAATCTAAAACATCATGATCTCATCATTGTCTGACTCGGTAGTAGTTGCCCATTGAATACCTTATTCATCCCCTTATTCATCATATTCTTTCATCTGTCTTTTACCGACATCTTTATAATATTCATATCATACTTCTCAAGATATGGCAACATCATACTGAATTAGAAAATCAATTTCTTGACATCAATGACAAAATAATAATATCAAGCTAGTAAAACATCTTTAATCAGTTATATCCATAATCAGCAACAACCTTCTCAATATCCTTAAGAAATGCCAACAATCTTTCATTGTCTGTTATAATGCAATATTGCCAACAATCTCCCCCTTTGGCATTGATGGCCAAACCAATTGATTTGACCTTAATAGATTCGGATTGCTATGATTCTGAAATGCTAAAATGCTCTCCCCCATACATTAAACTACTCCTCATTTCTTCAGTCTTCTTCCCAATATGTAGTCTGCTCAGTTTTCTCTTCGTCTTCTCTCCTTTATAGTAGTCTTCTCCCCCTTTGTAGATCTTCTCCCCCTTTGACAATAATGCCAAAAAGTAAAGAAATAAAACATAATTTCTTTCTGTAAGAAGTGATTTCCTGCTGTTGTGTATCAACTGAGTCTCGGTCAGAGCATTTGTCTTTTAATACCATGATCATTGCAGAATAAGTTGAATTCATCAGATGTGAACTCTCCTCCTCTATTTGATCTAAGACATTTCGGTTGTCTTCCTGTTTCATTTTCAACTCTTGCATTGTACCATTTAAACATTTGAAAAGCTTCAAATTTTTCCTTTAAAAACATTACTGACATCCTCCTTGAATAGTCACCCATAAATAATATGAAATACTTATCACCATAATAACTTTGAACTTTCATAGGACCACAAAGATCAGTGTGCACTATATCTAAAATTCCCTTAGAAGTGTAAGACTTACTTGTAAAGCTTGATCTTGTCATCTTACCCATCTAGCATCCTCGGCACATAACATTCTTAGGTTTTTCAAGACTCGGTAGACCTCTTACTCTGTGCTTGTTACTTATTTTGATCAGATTATCAAAATTTACATGACAAAACCTTTTATGCCATAGCCAGGTATCATCAATCTTTGCATGCAAACACTTATTCCGAGTTGAGTCAAGGTGAAATGTATTACCTTTTGTTTGTGTCCCGGTAGCAGCTAACTTTCCATTCTCATCATGAACTTTGACAATTCCTTTATGAAATTCTATTCGGTAACCTATGTTGTTTAGCTGTGCTACACTCAACAAATTGTATTTCAAACCTTCAACCCAATAAACATCATTTCATCTTGCATTATCAAGAAGTGTTATAGATCCTTTAGCTCTTAGTGGACATGGTGCATCATTACCAAATCTAACATAGCCTCCATCATAATCTTCTAACATAACAAACTTGTGTTTACCTCCAATCCAAGAATCATTAGTGTTTATGTGAGATATTAGGGCTTTTTCTTCATACCTTTCTTCATCTGAGCCATCCTTGATAGCCACATAAACTACTTCCTCTATATCAGTCTCATCTGATTTAGCATCGTTAGATTCCTCATCAACTATTAAGCATGTTTTTCTATCTCTTCTTCTGAAGTCTCAGTGTCCTCTGTAATGATTATCTTTCTGTTTGTCATCTCGGTAATATCTCTTTTCAATAAAATCTTTGTCAAGATAGTTAGAAGCCATATGTCCTATCTTATCACAATTGAAACATTTCAAAGGTAGTTTTCCTTTATACTTACCTTTGCCTCTCGGTAACCTTTTGGCTAATAGTGCTTCAAACTCTTCTTGCTTTCTGATTTCCTCATACAGTTTGTGTACTTCTTCCATGTTCTTCTAAAATCTTTCACTTGCTCCATTGTGATCTCCTTCAAATTACTTATACTTTCTTTCATTGTAATCATTAGATTCATCAAGATGAAAAGAACTAAATGCAAATTCAACTTTATTTACCGAAGATCCACTGTTATTAAAATTACTTAACTCAAATGCATGTAGCTTACCAATAGTAGAATCCAAAGAAACTGGCATATTAGGTACAGACCTTAATTCATTGATTGCAGAAACTCGGATTGCATAAGCTGGTAGAAGGGTTCTCAACAACTTACTTGTTATATCCTTTTCTTCAATAGTTCCACCTGCTCCTTTGATTTGATTGACAATCTCCTTTAGTCTTGTATTGTACTGAGTTATGTTCTCACCTTCATTCATCCTCATAGATTCAAGTTGCCCTCTCAGAGTATCTACTTTTGCTCTTTGAACATGTTCATCTCCTCCATATACTGATATGAGCTTATCCCACATTGCCTTTGCATCATTGCAGCCTTCTAGATCATTAAACACTGAATCGGTCTATGCATATGTTATTTCAATCATTGCTTGAATATGTTCTTGCTTCGCCTTTATCTCTTCCAAATTCAATGGATAGGTGCTCAGTGTAACAAAATCATTTTTCAGATAGTATACGACATATTCTCCAACTCCTGATAGATGTAGCTTCATCCTTTTCTGCCATGTAGAGAAACTTGACTTGTTCAGCTTCGGTGCATCCCTCTTATACATCTTTGGATCTTTTAACTCAAGTGCCTTTAAACTTTCCTTCCGGAGTCCAAAGCTCTGATACCAATTGATAGTTCTGATACTTAATATAAGTACAGATACAATAGCCAACAAGATGAGAGGGGGGGGGGGGTGAATCATACAAACTTAATCATCCATAAAAACATCAGATTCAACCTCGGTAACATATATATCAGTAATATAACCAAAACTGTTAAACATGCAAACTCAAAAGCATATGAACAATATAAACCTCATAACACCAGATTTAATGTGGAAACCCAAATAGGGAAAAACCACTGTGGGATTTTGGACCCACTAAGAAATATACTCTTCTAGAGTATGCTCGGTTAAAAGCAAATCCTGTTAAAGATTACAAACACATTGCTAGATGTGACCCGGTTAAGGGATTTCCCTCAAATCTGTTAGGATCTTCACTTTGTTAGAAGTGACCTTGTTAAAGGATTTCAAACACTCAAACAGAATGTCACCTTGCTAGAGGGTTTTACATATAAGACTGTTAAGTCCACTCAGTTAAGAGATTTTTTGTCATTTTCACAAAATAACAGTAATAAAAATCTATCTGCAACTTCACATCTAAAATGCTAAAGCAGATTCCTATTTGTTCAATACAATCTAGACATAGAACTAATCTTGTCCATCTGTTGGGCTTCTATACTCTGTTATTCTAATAGGTCTTCAAGCTTCTGTGCTCGGTAATCACTATGTAGCATCCCTGTGCATACACTTGCTCGCATGCATTGTTTATCAATAGTTTCCTATTTATAAACAATTAGGTAACTGCTTAATCTCCTTGAGCAAATTTCCCATGATCAATCATAGCCATCAGATCTTCAATCTTGTCCAAGTTCAATGCATCTTTCGATCTGAAAATGTTTTACCCCACCTTGGAACTTGCATAATAGTCTTGGAACTTGTGCCAAGGTATTGCGGTTCAATCTGAGCTGTAGATCTTCATGCTGACTTTCCATTGCCTTAGATTCGTTAACAAACTTCTTCCATGGCTCACCAATCATTTGATCTGCTCTAGCTCATCAACTTCCTAAACATTTAAGGCATTATGTTATAGCTCGGTTACAACTCGGTGAATACTAAACTCCGCTCGGTAGACATTCCGCCTTCATTAACCGATAGCAATAACCTTAGGGTTTACCGACTAGGTTCTTTGCTTGATAACATAGTATAGTATTAACCTTTACAATATACAACATATGTATGATGTTAAAACAATCTAAAATATCATGATCTCATCATTGTCTGACTCGGTAGTAGTTGCCCATTGAATACCTTATTCATCCCCTTATTCATCATATTCTTTCCTATGTCTTTTACTGACATCTTTATAATCTTCATATCATACTTCTCAAGATATGGCAACATCATACTGAATTAGAAAATCAATTTCTTGACATCAATGACAAAATAATAATATCAAGCTAGTAAAACATCTTTAATCAGTTATATCCATAATCATCAACAACCTTCTCAATATCCTTAAGAAATGCCAACAACCTTTCATTGTCTGTTATAATGCAATATTGCCAACAATCCTGGCTGATTTCTTTGCCTTTTTCTGAAAAGAAGAGCTTCCAATTATAAAATTCCCATAGCAGATGGTTGAGGAACCCGAGGTTGCCTTCACCTTTGACATAGATACCTCTAGCCTAGTGGTAGTGGAGGACTCCAAATGGAGCTCCTTTTTTTCTCACCGCCTCTAGATTTCATCTTGTATGGCTTGGAGAGCAGTGGAGTTCTTCTCAGCCATCTCCCTAAATTGAGAAAAAAAATTCTCCATTTTTCTTTTCATTGAGTCTTGATTATCATACAATGCCTCAACCATTTTTGTCAAATCATTCACATCATTACCTTGGTTTATTTTCTCATTGAGCTCCTTCACTATCTTCTTCAAGCCTTACCACATTTCAAGCTTGTCAACAAATTTACTCACCACCATCCAAACACCCTAGTTCTTATCATCCATATCCCAACTTAAGGCTCTAGCAACAACTTCAATGAGGGCTTCGAGTCTGTTGTTTTCGTTCTTAGCCACCTAGAATTATCCTAAAAGCCAATAAATAGTAGGTTCATTCTTATTGAACCCCTCATAGAGTTCATTCACTTTAGCTACAAAGAGGGGAAATTCCTCCTTAATCAAAGCATTCACAGGTGAATAATGAGGGGAGCTAGGGGTGGAGGAGGGGTGGTATGGGTAGTAGCATTGATCATAGAGTTGTTAGGGATCCATTCAGACCTAGAGAACCAAGAAGAAGCCATCTCCTCTGAATCTTGTTCAACAATTACCAACTTATAATCAAACATTTACCAACAGGGAGGGTTGATGGTTTTTTTGATTTAGCTATCTTAGAAGGGTTAACCTAGGTAGGATTCTTTTGGGGCTTCAGGGTTGCTTTAGAGTCAAATAGGTTGATTGGTAACTCAACACATAGGGTCAAGCCAGAAGGATTAATGGTTGGGCCACAAGTTGGGGTTAAACCCAAGTAAAAACTATACGGGCACAAAATGAGACCTTGGTGCAAGGGAAGTGTATCTTTAGATTTTACCACCACAATAGATTGGGAAATGGATGAGAGAATCTAGAAGGAAAAGTTTAATTTGATGCCATACCTTAAATGATTAAGCATGGAAAATATTTGGGAGTGGAAGAACTTAAACCACCAATCTAGGGTGAGAAATTTCATCAAGAGCAATGCCACCTCTTTCTAGATACCAAGCAGGTTGTCCCTTTTGAACCCACTTTGAAGTTGGGAAACATTCTCACCCAAGCCTAGTAATATTTTGAAGTCCTCCTTATAGTTACCCTTAGGCTTTTTGGGGAGGGACATGCCTTCAACAACCAACCTAGTGGCGACCACAATAGTCTCCATTGACACTATAAAATTTACCTTCCCCGCCGAGACTTCATCATCCTCCCAAGATTGGGCAAATTATTTTTGCAATGAGGGATAAAAGCCCTTCATGCCTTCCACATAGTTTGTTAGATTACCCTCAACCACTTTCTCCCAAAGAGCCTCATTCTCTTTGAACTTATCACAACTATCAGACTTTGTTTGAATTAAATCACCTCCCATAGTCACCTGCAGCAAAACCAGAGCTAGGGGCAGAGGCTAGATTACACAAACTAGGATTAGGAAAAACACAATGAAGGGCAGTATTAGAAATATTGCTTTCCCTTCCTTTAAAAAGGTAAGTCCACTTTATAAAATGATTGACCAATGTAAACCATGGACAAGAAATAAAGAAAAAAGGTGATTTTCTAATCTTTAGGACTCATTGATTTTAATATCCTCATTAATCATGGCACAAATATATTGCAGGAAACTTGTGCTAACCCATCTAGATTTTAATCCCCTTGAATAAAGGACCCAGGTTGGCTAACCTGTTTGCAATCCTAATGCCTTCTCCGAGGATATGTTGATATATCTGCAGTTCTTAATGTTCACTCACACTTTTTAATGCATTACAAACATTGAATTTGTAGGTGAGATAAACTCGACCAACGTTGGCATTCTACTCACTTGACTTCACATTTTGTGTTTCTATTATATGTGATCCCAAATATTTAGTAAAACAAGTTTTAAAGTTTGTGTGAGTTCTTGATATCTTCTATGCAATTAAAAACATGCAATTTACATAAAAATAAATGGTTAGAGATTTTGTTAGATTTAATTTGGAAATCAACATAATAAAACAAAAAAATTAGGACACAACTCAATCATTTAGTCAATAATCACGAATGTATCTAGGTGTGCCCAAATGAGAGACTAAAATGAGATACTGACTGCTATTGATGACACACAATATCTAATGCTCAAATTTCTCAATAGAATTATAATAAATAAGTTATTCAAGTCATTCTAAGTGTGCTAGTTTCATAGCATCAAGGTCCTCAAATTAGAGGTTGATAAGGAGAGCTCTCTATTATTACTATAGGTGGGTTAGAACCACCTAATTAAGCCTAAGAGCGACAGGAAGACAATTTTGAAGTGGATAATAGAGCTCCTATCCAAAATATATGAACAATGATAGAATTCAAATAAGAAAACAATTTTGAACAATAGAGCCTCAGTCCAAAATAGATGAACAAATGCAGTTATGAATGTGCATACTTGATGAAATAAAGGAGAAGTCTACTTTAATGGCTTATTCTACAATAGCTCAATTATAGACAATGCAAGAATATCCTATAGTGAAGGATACACAAATCTAAGAATGATAAGAGGAGCAAAAGAACAAAAAACAAAAGAAAAAAATTCAATTAAATAGAAATGCCTATTGTTTGGTTCTATGATATCCGAAGTTTTCTTTGAGCCCTGGTGGATCAAACAATTCACTCTAAGTATTTATCATTTGGGCAATGACTACCACAACCTTCCATCTTTATTACATTGACTTCTTGAATGCATTTATTCCCATATTATTTTAATCCAACATTAATTGAACCTAAATGCATTAATTACCGAATTATTCTAAACCAACATTACAAATGCAACTATATTTCTTCCAAAAGCAAGCATAACACATAAGCTAAGTGCAAATCAATTTTTTTTTTTTTCTTTTCTGTTGACTTGAAGATAGTTTGACAATTCCCATTGATGACTTGAAAATAGTTTATTACCATGAGACAATGGTATAAGGGCATGACATAGGTTTTCCGATCAATTGTAGATGGGCAAGTCCACTTACAAATATTATGAGCTAATAATAATAAAACCCTAATTATCCAAATTTATTACTCTAACATGTGAAAGTTGTTTCGTTAATAAGAAGTTGAAGATGACCAAATTTCCCTTGGTTCAAGTTCATTCAACTCTTATATTAGTGGATCTCCTTGTACAATCAAGTTGTTCAATTTGATGCCATTTTCATAATAATGTGAAAAATCCATATGGATATTATTACTTTCTCTACTTGAGAAATATACGTTTTGCTCTTTTCTAACCTTGTGAGATTCGTACCTTCAAGTTCACATTTGAAATTTAGTAAAGCATTTACTATTTTTTAGAATTCGTGTAAGTCATGAAAATGGCTATAAAATACTCAAATTTAATGAATCACTTATAACTAATTAATCAACTGATAGGCTTTTATTGTAGACTTTTGAGTCCACAATTCGCCACCAAACCTGTCTCACACCTCAAAACAACCTTAGTTTGTTCATTGAACCATTTTCAAGTACAACTTCCAAGTGCCAAGGAATCTACCAAACAACTTTTAGGTGATAATTTTTTTTTGCTACTAGCAATTAATATTGTTATCATTCCATAAAAAATTTTCACTACTAGTCGATTGTTTGCAGATTTAGAGCCTGGAGGTTTTACATTTATAGAAACACCCACTTACTTTGGGGTTTTCTTGTCCCTTAAAACATGGTCTTTTTCCATTATTAAAAATTTGACTAATAACAAGTTTCAACAACTCATAACATTATGTTCGCATACATGTTCAAAAATTGATGCTAGAAAGCTTTTTTTAGTTAAAAAAGATAAGAATTAGTTAAATATCCATAACTTCAATTTGATAGCTTGCAGTTGGATAGAATCATTGACAGTGGATTGTCCTCAACTAGTCAAACTCAAAGTTTAGGATTGTGAAAGGATTGTAGCTAAATTTTGGTATTTCTACAAGATCTAGTTGCTTCAGGTTTTGGGTGATTTGAAGGAATTTCTACTATGAAATCATTAAAAACATTATCCTTTATGGCATGCCCAAAGTTCTCACATCTCCCTTTTCTTACCATACTTGGTAGTTTTTCTAATCTTCAAGGTTAGTATTTTCTTTTGTCTTTTAAGTTATGGATATTTTGATTTTATATAAATAACCTGCACTTTTTGAAAATATGAGGACATGATAATAGGCAATAGGGTATTAACAAGGCAAGATGTGGCATTGCAAAATTTGTTAGCTCACACAATGTTTTTATAACTCTTATTATAACTATTACTTTCAATTTTTATTATATTCATTTGTTTACAAATTTGTTCACCACTTAAATTTAAATATTAGATTAATTCAAAATAATAATGCTCCATCTTTTGTAACATATCACTACAATTATATTCAATAATTCTAAAAGGGTGTTTCAATTGAGAATCATATTGTAAGACAAGGTCCCATGGAGGAGGGCTTCTTAAAAAATTGAATTGGAGCTGCTCCCCTCCTAAAAAATAGAGTTGGAGCTACTAGATTTTGTAATATGCTTAGCTTAAAAGTTTAAGCTCCTAAATTAAAGGATGCTAGTGGTCCCATTAACTTTGTTGTGCAAATCAGCTTAAGTTTAAACTCTTAAATTTAAGCAAGTTAGGCAGTGGCTCATTCAGTGGGGCTTAAGCTCTATTTTTGAAGAAGAGATGGTCACATGAAAAAAAAAATTGGTGTTGCGGGATTATTTGGAATTTTCTCCAAATAAAATAGAAGCCCCTACTTTTTAGGCATGCAAATTTGAGTGGGTGAAAAAAGGGTGGGGTTAGAAATTGCTCCACTAGCTTAAGATGTTATCTGCCACTTGTCAAACATATAAATTTAATTTCTATTAAAAATTAGTTTTGGTGGGGATATTTCTAGTCCTATCCCATTTTCACTTGCCTAAATTTGTAGACCTAAAAAGTAGGGATTCCTATATTTTAAGCAAAGATTCCAAATAATATCTCCCTTCAAATTAAAAGCAGACTCATCTATTTTGGCTCCAAAACCTTCAATTCTTACAACATGTTGTTGGCAACTTAAAAAATCTTAGCTACACACAATAAAAAATGCCTAACAATATATCACTAGCAGTTGTAGGGAAAGTGCCTGCAAGAGGAGGCTGATAGTAAAAGCATCATAGAGAAAGAAAGTAATTAAAGGAAAATATGCAAGGAATTAAAGGAATAAAAAAGTGTTGTGGCTTTGTAGAAGCATCATAGAGAAAGAAAGAAATTAAAGGAAAACATGCAAGGAGTGAAAAAAATATAAAAGTGCAATCTTTATATATATGTAAATATATAACTATACATAACCCAACCAATATTTTCAGTTGTTCTCAAAATCTGAAGTTAACCACCCACCAACCCCCATGCCGTTGAAGGCAGCATGATGTATAGTATGAAAGAGCAAAATAAAGTAGTTATTATAGTCACATAAATCTGTCCACTTAATTAAATGAATGTTTACTATTTATTTGATTATTTAACCATCAGTCACTAGTTAATTAAATTCATATTTAATTAATTTATCCTCAACCTCTTCTCCTATTAATTAAATAAATTATTTAATTTTTTTAAATTAATTCATTAAGCCACACTCACAATCAATTAAATGAATAAACATATTTATTTAATTTAACCCCCTTTCCTCTTTTAAATAAATAATTAAAATATTTATTTAAATCCCTAATCTACCCCCCCCCCCCCCCCCCCCCCACTTGCATTCTCCTACAAATGCAAGTTGCAACCACAATTGAAATAAATTAATTTTATTTTAATTAAAACCCTATTTTCCCTCACCCATCAAACCCATTTTGGATTCTTCTAAATCATTCCTAATTAGCCTAATCCCATCTCCTAAATATTGTCACATTCCTAAGCAACTTGAGGTCACTTCTCAAAGCCTCAAAGTCTTTGAAAAGCATTTAATGCTTTATGTATCCAGCAAGTTAACCTCTAAAGTCTTCCAAACCACTAATGGTTCTTACATGACCATTTGTGACTCTTACATAACCAAAAATGCCCCCCGTTTAAGTGTCTCTTTATGGTGAACTAAATTCACCCACATGGTTACAAAATTTCCCTCTAACTCAACCCCCATTTGACTCATGGGTCTCTTCAAGCATTTATTGCTTTGACCATGGTTATCCTCACTAACTCTTGCACAAGAGTTTATCCAGTGGATAAAGGCATTATTTATTGGATAATGGCTTTATTCATTCAACTCAACACTAACATTACCTCCCAAACTAACCTTCAAGTCATGTCAAGCATTTAATTCTTCTTCCCTCTCCTCTCAAGCCATCTCATGATGACATTTGTCATCCTAGGATTGGATTGAAAACCTTCACATGGATCAAAAACCCATCAATCCCGACCCTTGTTGAGATTACTCAATCTCAACCATCCTTTTTTCTATTTTCCCTATAAATAGAGCCCATTCCTTCATAATCCAGATCTAAAAATCTTGTATGCATCTAAGTTATAGTGAATTTGAGAGAGCATTTTAGAGTAAAATCATAATCCAGATTTGTCTTTTGGTTAAAATTGATAATAGCTTAATTAACTCATGTTTGCTCATTCTTAGCTTGTATTTGCATATTTTCATAATCATCTTCAATCTTGAATCTCCATAAGACTTCCATAGTAGTGCAAACCTGAGAGCTACATTCATGTAGAACTTGGAGAGGAGAGGAACAAGGGAGGAGCAACTATGAACATCTTGGTTAACATTTGGAGGAGTGTAGTTTATCTCTTTTGTATTTGCATGTTTTTCATTTCATGTTTAATATCTCTCTTGATATGCTTGCTTAGGATAGTCTTTTGTTGCTAACACTAATGTTTGAACTTGCTTCTTGTGTTGTTGTGTTTCCATCACCATTCTAATCATTTTGCAGAGCATCATTTGGTGAACCCGACGTGAATCGAACACACAACATTATGATTAAAAATTTGAAACTACTAACATTTTGCTTGTTGAAATTGACACACAGGTCGCGCTATTGAACTCGCTTTAGCGTCTTTGAAAGTTGGTGTTTTAGCGCCGTTGTTAGCTAAAGGAGCGCTATTGTCCCCATTTTAGCGTTATTTCTCTTCAAATAATGCTATTGCACTTAGTTTAACACTTTTGCACTCTCTGTTTGACAAAATTTTATTCTGTTCGACATGTTCTTTTAGTGCCTTTGTCCATAGTTTAGCATAGTTGTCGTTAGTTTAGCGCTTTTGTCTATTATTTAGTGCCTTTGTGTTAAATAGTGCATCTAATTTCACACTGAGTAGCACTATTGTAACAAAGAGTTGTAAAAAATTTTATTGTAACCGAAAATCACAAAAAATTTAGGCTTGTAGAAGCCCACCAAAAATTGATTTTTCACTAACTATTTGTTTGTGTATGCAAGCTTTTACTAACTTCATTGCAGGAATTGAAGAGACAGGTTAGGAAGTTTTAATGTTTTTTTACTAACTTTGTCTTTAAAGTTGGGTTAAAAAGGATCCACTTTCTATTTTTGGTTAAAAATCAACTTCACATTTCCTTTTGGGTCATAAAAACAATTGAATTTTTAGTTTGGGCTTTAAAAAGAACCTCACTTGGCAAAGTAAAAAGAACCACAAACTCAAACCCAACAAATTTGTTTTTTTCTTGCAAGTTAGGAACAATTTTTATTTGGGCTTAAAACAAGACAAACAAACTTTCATTTTCTTGAACAAAAGGCTAAAAATCACAATCAATTTTCGCTTTTGCAAGTTAAAAAGAACCGACAATTTGTCAAAGTTTTGTTTCCAAATCGACTTTACTTCAAGAAAACGTGCTTCATTTTGGTTGATCACGATTTCAATTTCCTAGTTAAAAAACACTTTTCCTTGAAGTTGAAAAGAACACCATGTTTGTTGGAACAACATCTCCAAATAGCTTTTAGATCACATTGCTATAAATTGGTTAAAAAGAACAAGTGTTTTTGGTGATTGGCACACTTGTGCAAAAAGTTTGTAGAGTGGTCCTACTTCTAACACACACTATCCTCTCCCTTGGCTTTCGTGGTCCTAGGTGCAAGAGAAAAGTGTTAGTAACGCTCAAAATTTTATCTTTTTAAGAGAGGCCTGCCAAGAGACACATCACTCTTGGAAACGACCTTGCGCGGTAAATCCTTCGAGCTGATATAGCAATTAGGTGAGAGAGAAAGTTGTAGCCTTGGGTATAGTTGTTTCTATAGTGTAACTTTCCCTAAGGACATATAGGCCCCACCACAAGTTACAAGGCTCTTAAGTGAGCCACTGCAAAATGAACTTATATCCAAAAATATCGAACATTACTAGACACCTTTTATTATAGAAGCCCACCCATTCTATTGATTGAGGATATTTGTGAGAAGTTCAGTGCAAGATCATAGATGGTTTTTCTTCCAAGAAACTCACCATACATATTTCCTTGAGTAGAAACAAGGCTTTTTGAAAGGCTACTTGTAGCTTGATAAAAGTGGTGACTCCCCCATCATAGAGATCATCTATCTGTTATGCTCATGCAAGACTTAGTATATCACATCCTTACCTGCTATGGCGAGATTCATAAGGTATGTAGTACCATAGTTGAAGAAATATCAAGATATGGGCTGAAATTATCACAACTGGCCATTTGACCTTAGGGATAAAGTGTGTTTGAAGTATCTTCATTTTGTGTCAGACTAGTAACAATTTGAGCCGACTTCAGGCTTTTGAAAAAACATACAAAAACATTTGAAAAGGGGTCAATAAGTTCAAAGATTGGGTTGATTTAGACCCACACCTATTTGGGCCTTTTGAGGCAAAATTATTGTGCTTGTGTGCTTGCTTTGTTTTCTTGTCAAAGAAATTCAAAACAAATTTAAACCAAGTATTCATCCAACACAATTTTCCATCAAAACATTTGACCAACAAACAAACATCAAACAAAGTGCAACAAGATATCAAATTATATGACCATCATTCAAATCTTGAGAAAATGGAATCTTCATCAACATATTAGCTTTAAGAAAAGACCATTGAGTTCAAAGGCTTTTATCAAAAAAAGGAAATTTTTCTATCTCAATAGACAAATTTTTATTTCACACAGAGCCTTCTTGCGTCATATGCATCTATATCTTCAAGGAAAATCCAACGAGTTCGATAAAGAGCCTTTGAAAAATAGAGCTTTTACTCAGTATAGAGCCTTGAGTTATCACAAAAATAAAGGAGGCAAAATCAACCCTTCTTTCTTTCCAAACATCTGCATTACATATAACATAGCTCGAGAAGAACCACCAACCCGTGAAAGAGAAGAGGAAGAAGAAGTCCCCTTTGTGACACAAAGTTTTTATTGAGGTCCATATTCTATCCATTTTCACATTCCTACATCATCACTCCATTCAACTCTCAAAACATAAAAAGGTCTCGTCCTAAGTTGTTTTTAGATATTGTTGAAATCAAAACAACACATCACTTTTAGAGTGACTCTACATCTAGGATCAATCATCCTAAGAGGTATTTCTACAAAGGTTAAAACTAGCTTATGAGTGCATCCTCTCATTACTAGGTAGGTTGGTTTGCAACACATCTCAAATCTTGCTATACCTTATCACATCCAAATTGTTGAACACAAAGAGCAATTCACAAAGAACTTTGGTAACATCCAAGCTTCAGTGTTAGAAATCCATCTTCTAAACATTTCACAAAACACTTATCTCTCAAAACATTTCATCACCATCCACCAAAACCTCAAAACTTTCAAACAAAATGGCTCACACCCAATCAAAAACTAGACAACTAGAGATTGAAGAGGAAGAAGAAAACCTTAATGATTTCCATGAGGCTGTTGGAGGAGGCACAAATGATGAAGATCCTAGCACTCCAACTCCTGAAGCTATAGAAAGAACACAACACAATCCCAAGTTCAATAGACTTTTTGACGAAATCCTTAAAAACAACGTTGATGCTGATTTTTTGAGACTTGCTCAAGAGGGTCATAAACTACCCTCTAACTTTGATACTACACATATGTGTCAGACATCAGAATAAAGTCGTAATGATGGTGGAAGAGGTAGGGATTACTACCACTATGATCTTAATCTTCAAGGGAATCCCTTGCCTCCTCTTCCTATAGAAATAGATATGTTGAGACAACAAGTCAAGAATCTCACTCGACAACTCAATAGTGGTGTGAAGACTACCCGGTTTTCACTTAATGATATTTGTCCCTATCCCTTTGATAGGAACCTACATATGACACCTTTTCTACAAGGGTTTGAAACAACTAAGTTCGAAAAGTACAGGGGCAAAGGAGACCCTCAAGATCATGTATGAGAATTTCACTCAACTTGCCTAGAAGTGGCTTATGAAGACACATATCTAATGTGCCTCTTTCCTTAGAGTTTGGGAGGCACAACCACACAATGGTTTTCCTGATTACCAGGTGGCATTAGAAAATTTGAGGAACTAATCCAAAAGTTCATCGCTCATTATTCACATAATATAGAATGAGATGTAACAATGGCAGATCTCTGCAACACCAAACAAAAACTAGGGGAGTTGCTTTCAGTTTTCCTACAACGGTGGAGGCAATTGTCTAGCAGACGTTCTCTCCATTTCCCTTAACAAGAACTACTCAAAATATTAATTTCCAACTTGAATGATGAGATGGAATTCCATTTAGACATGAAGAGCACAGAGTCCTTTGAAGACATGATCACCCAAGGATTGAAATGTGAAAGGGTTCTCATAAAAAAGGGACTTATCAAGATCTATAACGAACCTAAGGATGGCCCTCATCCACATTTTAATAGTGATAAACCAAATTTATGGAACAAGAACAAGAACATTGTCAATGATGGGGTTGTAGACGCCAGAATAGTAAAGACTGCACAACCTATGGTCAGATTCACGGGGCAAAATTCCCCTCCTAAAAACAACACCATCACTCATCGACAAAATCAAGGTTGACATATGGTACAAGAAGAACCAAGACAATGACAATATAATTATAAACCAAAACGCACATACACACCCTTAGGGGAACCCATCGAAATAATATTGCGTCAATTGGTCTCTTCAAATCTTGTGACCTTACCGAAGACAACTAACTATGAACCTCAAGTCAAACCTCCATGGTGGAGAGATAATGAACATTGTGAATTACATGACATGACCCCAAAACATCAAATGACGATCATCTAATGTTCAAGAATCCACTTCCATCGCATGATCAAAGGGGTCCTTCCACTTTTGGGTGAAACACAGATACTACAACCAATTCTACACAAGATGCCTATAATTATACTATGAATCACCTCTATGACGCTGACGAACAAGTTGAAACCCTCACCATCAAAGATCCAAATCCTGCATGCAACATTGTTACACATCGTAGCAAAATTACCATTCGAGCAACACCACAAGGAACGACACCCTTGCCCAAGAAATATAATATTGTGGAACAATTGGATAAAAATCCCGCACTCATATCCATATTAGAGCTTTTGCGCTTATCCCCCTCACACAAAAAAATCTTGGATCAAGCTCTCCAAGAAGTGTTAGTCCCCGCCAACCTCAACACAGATCAATTTCAAACCATGGTTGGTAGTCTCAGGTCATCACCATGCCTTACTTTTTCTGAAAGTGATAATGCTTCATTCCATCAACCACACAACACATCCCTTCACATTGAAGGATTTATAAACCAACATAGAATCAAGCGAGTCTTGATTGACAATAGAGTTGGCTTGAATATATGCACCTTACAGTTGGTCATAGAATTGGGATATGCGGTAGAATCAGTGGATCCCAACAAAAAGATAACCATTAAGGCCTATGACGATGCAGAGCATTCTTCCAAAGGAGCTGTTGTATTACCTATCAGAGTGGGCCAAGTGATGAAGCACATCATCTGCCAAGTTTTGGACCTTCCTTTGCCATATAATCTCTTGTTAGGAAGACCTTCGATACATGCCATGCAAGTCGTTCCATCCACCTATCATCAGTGCATCAAGTTTCCCCATAACGGTGTAGAAATCACAATCCTAGGCGATGCAAATCCATTTGCATATTGTAACAATATTAACCATCATCCAGATACCACCATACCTAACAATAGAGAAGCTATCCCTTCCACATCCTATCTTAGTCCAACCTCTCTTTCTAGTTCAATCATCCCTCTACCAAAGCAAGAGAAGTTGAAAATTAACATGGCTGAGGAAGGTCCTGGGGAATATAATCTAAGTCAACTCTTTTGTGTTGGGAAATTACCCACTTCCCCTAGAACTTATGGCAAGCCTCAAAAGTTTACACCAAGTCCCCAATGGACTAAGGATCTTACGACTTCGATTAACAAAGTAAAAGGGAAGATCACGAGGGAGAACCATGACTGACAGTAGTACGGTTCCCTCACTATGAGTCATGCAAGAAAAATACCAAAATTTTTCAAGGCAAAGCTAAGTTCACCAAGAAATTTTTAAGAATCTTGAAGAGATATGGACGGAGTGTATTGCCCCTACGTTAAAGCGATCGCACATGCCTCATCGGGGGTGATTGCTTTAAGGTAGTGATACACATAAGAAATGAGAAGGGAAAGGAGCATGTTATCACAAAGATTTAGCCCCCAAGTGTGAGATAAACCCAAGGATAATAGACACAAAACACAAATCACGAGGTGACTTCGCTTTCCTTGGGGTCAGTATGCTGTATGATAATTCATGTATATCATATGTATGTATGCATAATTGTTCTTCATTCCCCAATCAAGGAAGGTCACCTAGAAGAAGGGAACACATGTGTCTTTTGAGTCAACATGAGAGAGACCAAAAGAGATCTCAATGCTTTGCATCGTCCTCAAGTAGACAACACTAAGGACAACAAATAGAAGAATGAGAATAACACATAGAAGAAGTAACAAAAGATATCAAGAGAGGAGGAGAGAGTCTACTGTGCTATAAACTAGTCTAGCACGTCATCCACCCCCCGATCTTGCTGATCAATATTTCTGGAAGGCAGGAAACATGCTAGAGGAGGAACATCCAACACAACAGATGGAGCTATCACAAGATCCAAACAAGGGCTATGTTCATGTTCCAAGCCATGTTGTTCTTGTCTAGGAGCTAAGATAAGTGCCTTAGAAAATTTGTTAGATAAATGGTTATCAATATCAACATATTCATATTCACTATCAGAAGCAAGAGAAGTAACATTTTCATCATGAATAACATTTTCATCTATATCATCATCAAGATTTATAAAAATAGGATCTTTAACTCGCACAGGATCAAAACCATCATGCATCTTATGCTTAGGAGATTTTGGCTCGATTTTCGGCTGAGGATTGCATTTGTTAGATCTAGATCTAGATTTAGTGTGTTTCATTTAAGTTTCATTTTTTCATTAAAAAAAAAAAAGAAAAAAGAAAAAAAAAAAAAAGGGAAAAGAAAGAGTGTGTTTCTTTGTTTCTTTGCATTGTGTGTTTAAGTTTTATGCAATTTTTTTATTTCAAAATGTCAGATTTTTATTTGCAAGATGTTCATATTTATGATGATGTATGCAATTATGTTGATTATGAGTATAGCCAAGATGAATTAGATGAAGCTTTAGATGAGTTTTTGAACCCTAAAGATACCAAACCTTCATTTTACCAAAAACTCATAAACATTGTTACTATGCCATTTCGGTGTGATGAGAAAGATAAGTCGAATGATTCCTCTCAAGGGTACATTCCTATCAACTCTTCCACTAAATCTAGTAACATGGTTGTTTTCAATGATCCCCTCTATGAAGAGATGTCTCCTTTTGAATCAAAAGATAAACCTTTTAATAGATATGATCATGCTTTGTTGGATGATGCTCTTGATGACTTTGTGGCTTTATCGAAATCTTTAAACAAGAACAAAAATTCTAAATTAGTTAACATGATAAACCAGAATGAGCATAATAAGCCTCTCTTTGAAGTCCAAGGTGCTTATCCTTCTCCCACCTTTCAAGTTCCTAAATCACCTCTCCTTACTGTCCAAGGAGGGTATGGTCATGATTCCTTTCTTACTCTGAATAAACCTATCATCACTATGCAAGGAAGAAAACCTATAAGTCCTTATAGTTATGCCAAGCAATTAACTAGAGAGAGTTATCATGAGGTTGCTCATACTTATAATACTAGAAATAATAGGCAACCTAATCCTCCTCCTGTTACTCCAGTTTCTCTTCCTAATCCTCAACCAATTCTTCCACAAGCTCCACGTATTTCACAAGTTATTGTTAAGGAATATGATCTCATAGAACAACTTAAAGCTACCCTTGCTAAGATATCCCTTTGGGATTTGATCCAAACTTCTTCCGCTCATCATGGAATGTTACAAGATGCCTTGAAAGATTTGAATGTTCCTCCACCTAATACATCTAGTAATATAGTGTCTTTGGTTAACTCTGTGATGAATCCTAAAGCTCAAATTGTGTTTACTCAAGATGAATTGCCTACTAGTGAAATTCAACATCAATATGATCCCTTGATGATTGTGGTTATCATAAATGACACTGCTATAAGACGAACACTGGTAGATAATGGCTCTGGCCTTAATGTGTGTAGCATTAATCTATTGCATAAGATGAATGTGGATACATCCCTTATTGAGCCTGACTCTCATCCCATTCGAGGCTTTGATAATGTGGCTAAGTCTTCATTAGGTATTATCACCTTACCCATCACAGTGGGACCTGTTACTTTGCCTACTCCTATCCATGTTATGTCGGGAAATCTAACATACAACTTGTTATTAGGGAGACCTTGGATTCACAGTATGCAAGCTGTCCCCTCTACATTGCATAGACAAGTTAAATTTATTTATAACAATAAGACATATACCTTGATAGGCGATACTAATTTTCAAGCTTGTTTGCAAACATCTACTTCCAAAGGGAGTTCTTATAAACCTTCCTCTTCTAGTGATGACTCTTTAAACAAGATACCTATGGATGAATCATCACCCTCTGATAATCAAAATTCTTTGGATGAGTCCGAAGTTCTTGAAGAAGATTCTTCTCAACTTGAATCTACACATGAAAAGGCTTTTGATCCTGAGAAGGTTCTCGCAGAAGACGATTGGGGATCTCTTGACTTTAATCCCACCTTTGTAGGGGAGTATAGGGTTCCTCCTAGAGAGCTTAAAGTTAAAAAGAAGGAAGAAACTAAAGATCAATCAACCTTACCTGAACCTATGAACAATAATTTTGTGGCCACTTCTCAAACTTCTTCTCCTCACACCTCTAATTTTGAAGAATTTGATTCTTTGTCTTATGAAAAACCACCTTCTCTTTCTGAAATGGCTAATCGTTATGGTCGTGGTTTTCATATTTTAGCTAAGTATGGGTATAATGGAAATGGTTGTGGCACTCACAAACAAGGGATAAAGGTTCCTCTAGGGAATAATCTTTATGATGAGACCTTTGGAATTGGTTATAATCCCTACAAGCGCACTAAAGCTTCTAAGAGACCATGTATTAGTGTTAATGTTATTTCTACGTCTCTACCAATGAGACACCCTGAGTATATTGATGGGGATCCTTCGCGTGCCTATGCTTTGGATGTCTTTCCTACCGATGATTCTTTAGCTGAGTTCTTGGGAGCATATGACACTCTTCCTCGTTATCATCATAATAGGGGATTTCCTTATTGTTTGAACACTGAAGCTTATTTTGGAAGAGAGATTGATAATGATGAGATTGTGGAAGAATTCCCTCAGTTAAAGGATATTCCTCAACAAAGTAATCTTCTTATAAGTGACACCATTGATGTTACGATGGATCCTTGCAATGAAGAAAAGGTTATTAAAATTGGAAAGTGTTTGGATGAAGAAGAACAAAAACAATATGCAGATTTATTGCATGAATTCCCTGAGATCTTCGCTTGGACATACTCTGACATGCCTGGTATAGATCCTAAGATTGTTACTCATAATATTGTCTTAGTTCCCGATGCTAAGCCTGTGAAACAAAAGATTCAAAAAATGAATCCTAAGATAGCTCTGCTTGTTAAGGCTGAGATTGAAAAATTATTGGAGGCTGGATTTATCCGCCCTATTGATCATTCCCCGTGGATTTCAAATATTGTCGCTGTGGCTAAATCAGATAATAAAATAAGAATGTGTACCGACTTTTAAGATTTAAATAAGGCTTCTTTAAAAGATGATTTCCCTCTCCCAAACATTGACATGATAGTTGATTCTACAGCAGGACATGCTTTGTTATCCTTCATGGATGGTTTTTCAGGATACAATCAAATTTTCATTAATCCTCAAGATCAATTCAAAACTGCTTTCACCACTCCTTGGGGTACGTTTTGTTGGGTGATGATGCCTTTTGGACTTAAAAACGTCGGCGCAACTTATCAATGAGCGATGACCCTTATCTTTCATGATTATATGCATAAGATTTTAGAAGATTATGTTGATGATATTTTAGCCAAATCCATTCTTCGTATAGATCATATTAAGATCGTTCATCAAATCTTTGAAAGAATTCATAAATATCACATGCCCTTGAATCCCCGAAAATGTGTTTTTGGTGTGGATAGTGGAAAACTATTAGGATTCATAGTTTCGCATCGTGGGATTGAGGTGGACACTAAGAAAATAGATGCTATTGTCAACATGCCACCTCCTAGAAATGTGTCTCAACTCAAAAGCTTACAAGGAAAGATTCAAGCAATTCGTAGGTTCATATCTCAACTTGCGGATTGTACTTTTCCTTTTACTCAACTTCTCAAAAAAAATATCACTTTTCAATGGAACGAAGATTGTCAGCAAGCATTTGAAGATTCAAAAGTATATTTGGCTAATCCTCCTATCCTTCAACCTGCCGAACCTTTTAAACCCTTTCTTCTTTATACAGCTGCTTCCTCTCATGCTCTCGCAGCATTATTGGCACAACATGATAAAGATGGTAAGGAATGTATGGTTTATTATATAAGTCGTACCTTACTCGATTATGAGACCCGATATTCTGCGATAGAAAGACAATGCTTGGCCTTGGTGTTTGCGACTCAGAAATTGAGACATTATCTTTTAAATTCAGAAGTCCACGTCATGGTAAAGTTTGATCCTTTGAAGCATCTTTTCTCTAAAACTGATTTATCAGGATGCCTAGCTAAGTGGGTTATGATGTTAACTGAATTTGACCTTAAATTTGTTTCACAAAGAGCAATTAAAGGGCAAGCATTGACCGATCACTTAGTTGAGGCCCCTTCACCTTTCTCCTTCCCTAACCCTGAGTCTTTTCCTGATGACTTCATTCTTTGTATAGAGAAAGATGAAACTTGGGAGTTATACTTTGATGGCTCTAAGTGTCGTACGGGATCGGGGGCAGGTGTTGTTCTAATTTCTCTTACAAAGAAATCCATTCCTTTTTCTTATCGTCTCAATTTCCTATGTACCAATAACATTGCTGAGTATGAGGCTCTTATAGTAGGAATAAAGGTTGCCTTGGCTTTGAATGTAAAGCACATACATATTTATGGAGATTTGCAATTGATTATAAGACAAGTAACAGGACTGTATCAAGCAAAACAAGACAAATTATCACAATATAAAGACCTTACTATCTCTTTGTTACAAAAATTCGATTCTTATACCATGGAACCTGTTCCTCGAAAAGATAATTGACATGCGGACGCAATGGCATGTGTGGCTTCTCTTGTATCTTTAGAGGACCTTGTGGTTGATCTTAAATTTGTTATTCACAACCTTATTTCTCTAGCTATTGTAGATGGTTCTGGCTTGGTGACATGTTGTGACTTTATAGACTCAGATGAATGGTATTCGCATATTGTAAGATACTTGACCGATGGTACCTTTCCTGATTCCGCCAATAGGAACACTAGGGCTAGAATCCGCAAGCTGTCTGCTAGATATATCATTCTTTCTAATGTTCTTTACCGAAGGGGTTATAACGGTCTTCTCCTTCGCTATCTTAACAAATCGGAAATCCCTATTGCTCTTGAAGAGGCACATTCAGGTGCCTGTGGGGGGCATTTTGGAGGCAAATCCTTGGTTCAAAGATTGCTTCGTATGGGATACTATTGGCAAACTATGCAGAAGGATTCTTTTTCATTTGTTAAGAAATGTCATCAATGTCAACAACACAATAATCTGATTCATGCTCCTGCCCAAGAAATTCATTCTCATGTAGCTTCTTGGCCTTTCTCTACATGGGGGTTGGATCTCATCGATAAAATCTCTCCTCCTTCATCTCAAGGACATACTTTCATTATAACCGCAACAGATTACTTTACAAAGTGGGTAGAAGCTGTTCCCCTTCACTCTACTATTACTGAAGTGATTTGTCAATTTCTTCTAGAAAACATTATTTCTCGATTCGGGATACCTTCCACTATAATCTCAGATAATGGGACATCATTTAAGAACAAGGACGTGAAGAAATTCCTTGAGAAATATCATATCAAACATCAATTTTCTACACCATACTATCCTCAATCAAATGGTCAATCCGAATCATCCAATAAGATAATTGAACAAATTCTTCGCAAAACCGTGAATAAGCATGGTAAGGATTGGAGTACTTAGCTAATCTATGCTCTTTGGGCCTACTGAATGAGTGTATGAATTGCTACAAGAACTACCCCTTATAATCTTGTTTATGGTGTTGATGCTATTATGCCTTTAGAGTTAGAGGTTCCATCACTTAGAGTTTCTCTCAAAGGTATAGTAGATGATGACTCTTATAGAGAACAAAGACTTCAACAGCTTGAGTTGCTTGATGAACAACGTATAAATGCTCTTGAGCATATTCAAGCGTATCACAAAACTCTACAAGGAAGCTATAATGATAAGGTTATTCAACGTTCCTTCTTAGTAGGTGACTTAGTTCTCTATGAGAATCAGCGCAATGTGAATACCTTACCTAAAGAAAAGGGAAAATTTAGTCCTAATTGGCTTGGACCGTATATTGTTATTGAAGATTATGGATCAGGTGCTTACAAAATAGCGGATGTCGACGGTACGCCTCTTAAAGAACCTATAAATGCTATGCACTTGTGTAGATACTATGCTTAATTCCTCATTCCTTATCTTTCATTTCATCTATCTTCTTTTCAGTTCTTCAAAATTGGTTAATATGTTAGCATATCTTGGTTAGAGAAAATAGAATTAAATGATATTGTGTTTAATCTATATTGCTTTGTTCTTGACAAGCGTGTTTCTTTACTTTATAGTTTGTCTTGAATTCATTTATGTAAATTGCAAAAGATTTACATTTCCATTATGCTGGCATATTATACAATGTCTTTATGTGTTAAGTAGAATCGTATCATGTTGTGTTTAAGTTTAAAATTAAATCACATTAGTTATATGATTCTTAGGCTTAACACATATTTCTTCTCTATCATCAATGTAGTACTTGATTAAATATTTTATTTTAATTAAGTCACACAAGTATCAATTTAATCATGGAGCATTGAGAAATCAATCACATGGAAATTAAATTCAAAACATACATGTACATCTACCAAATGTATTAACTTTAATCAAAATATACATTGTTTTAGGCATTAAAGATAACACGTTTGAGACAAAGAGAAGCATATATATATATATATATATATATATATATATATATATATATATATATATATATATATATATATATATATATATATATATATATATATATATATATATATATATCTGTGTGTGTGTGTGTGTGTGTGTGTGTGTGTGTGTGTGTGTGTGTGTGTGTGTGTGTGTGTGTGTGTGTGTGTGTGTGTGTGTGGATCATGTTTTCATACATCCAAAATGTGACCTATCCTACATCATGAGATCATCTCCCATCCCTAGGGCTAGTGGCTGGAGAGTGATGACTAGACACTCCCTCCTGATCCGGCCGTGAAGGTGGACCCATAGGTGTATAGCGTGATATAGACCGTGAATGACTCCGAGAGGAATTCCTACGATCCCTATCCATAAGGATCGCGTGATACGAGGTAGCCTCGGCCTGAGCTGCTGCTAGGTCATGCTATGCCCGCTGAAGGTTCTCTGATAGAACTCTCTCTCTCTCCCTCCATATTTCCACCTGTACTCGAAATGGGGAAAACAAGTCCTCATGCCGACCCGCGTTCCCCTGAGGCCTATAAGCAACCTATGAGGAACTAGGGATCTGTGCCATCATGGAAATATTTGTCATTGCTTGCTGGATCAAGGAACGCCACTCCTGCACATTAGCTGTAGCAGTAGAATAGATTTTGTATTAGTACCATTCTATATCATCAAAACATTAATCAATCAATATAAACCTACTATACTTGGATCTCCCTCGTGCTAGTAGGGATTGTGATATGGTCTACTAGGCTCCCCACACTCAAATGATCTGTGCACGATGGGTACAGGTCTCTGTATCACCTCGTGTTCCCCCTTTTGGGGAATAAGAGGAGGGTCCAAGGCTATGGTATCATCTCCTGAATGGCGGGGAGCTACATCTGACTCCTCCTCATCATCTCTATCTGTGTCATCCTCCTCTCCTTCCTCCTCCTCCTCGGCACTAGGCTGATCTCCTATGGGTGGATTAGGATCTCCTGCCTCCTCCGATCTGGATCCCTGATCCTCATCTCGATCTCCTTGTCTCCATGGACCTGGATGGTCTATTAGGTAATCTAGTGGAAAGACAGGCCCTGGGTATGTTCTCACAAACCATGAGAGATACCTGCGCTGTGCTCCGGGATCTACGGAGTAATCAGTGACCACATCCAGATCGGACCCCTCTATATCTGTAATCTTGATATCATCTGTCGTAGGTCTTGCTACTACTTTGGGTCTGGGAAGGACTCGCGAGTGTCGAGTATAGATAGGTACATCGGCTGGAACACATTGCTCTAGCCCAAACTACCTCCATACTCGATCAAAGTAGAATGGGACTATGATATGTGAGTATCGTCCTCTCAGTAGGCGGTTCCTCTGTAGGCATGCTAGCTGCCTCTCCATTTCATCCCATCTGTGCATTCGTAGATATGGTCTCAATACTGTCACCTCAGCTGTCAATCTATCGAATGTCACTCTCCAATATAGTAGATCCCCAAATCTCCACTTGTCAGTAAGTGGATAGGCAAACACCTTAGGTCGCTCACTAGCCGCACTCATCGGATAGCCGAGAGGCCTGGTGCATGTAAAGTGCTCAAATATCCACACCTGCAGAAGTGTGCATGTCATCAAGCTACAACACTGTCCAAACACATACTCCTTGAGGTCGTGATAGAGATGTGCAAGCATACTCCGACCCCAAGCATATACTCTCCTATGTCTCTCCATAGCGCTGATGCACCATGTGAGACCCCCATGCATGTGCGTACCTCGCCCATTAGGGCAGATGACTAGTGCAATGATGGCAATCATAAGACATCTCACAAGGGGCACCTCTCCTGTAGGATGTAAGAGCCAACTGATCATGATGCAACCTCTAGTCTCACTCAGCATGACTCTCCCTATGCAGTATATTTGCTCCCTCTGATAGTCCTCCGCTGACCGATCGGTCACGTATGTCACGGTGGCTCCTCTGATAGGTAGGGGAAGTATGTGGTACACATCCTCAAGTGTAACTGTCATCTCTCCTACTGGGAGATGGAATTTACATGTGTTAGGATCCCATCGCTCCATAAGTGCCATCAATATCGCAGGATGGAATCGAATGGCCGACATGAGGATCGCATACCATAAACCCACTATCGATAACGTATCCCTCTCTGCCTGAGTCAGCCGGGAAATCTGATCTCGCAGACTGCGAAGAATCTACCCCACAGTGTGCTTTCTCATGTATGGGAGACCCTGCAATGCAAAAACATCAGTGAAATCAGTACTCAATCATCAAAATCATCTACGCGAAAAATGAAAACTGTCGCCCCTTGCCAAGTCCTAATTGGGACCATGGCGCCCTGAGAGGACCATGGTGCCCCACAGGGACCATGGCACCCTGATAGGACCATGGCACCTTGGGTGGACCCAGGGTTAGATTCTAGGGCCCGCATTCGATCACAGAAACTCAAAGTCAACAGAAATGCAAAAAGTCAAAGTCAAAGTTCAGTCAACTCACCTCGTCTACTGGCTCATCACCGATCATGGCCTGTTGTATGATCTCCATCCTTGTGGCATGCTCTAGTCATCATGAAGGCATGATGATGGCTATGTGGGCTCCGCTACAATGAACAATACTCAGAAATCAACAAAGTGACAAATGTAATAGTCACTTTCAAGGTATATATTTTCATTCCTTTACCTTTAATTTCAAAACCCTAATTTTCCTCTATCACTCATTTCATCATAACTTGAGTTTGGGAGATGCGATTTTCAAACCGTTTGTTGTGTAGGAATCGTATTTTCGTTCCCTTACTCCTGGGATGTTCCAAAACATGGTCTGATGAAGCCTCTTCAGTGAACATCTCTCATCAATAATCTCTCACACAATTTGTCGTAAGTAAACATGCTATCCTATTTCACCTCCCTAATAAGCAAGCCGAAACAGGGGGGGCATATAGCTACTCACAAATTTCATCACTTTCCTTAGTAAGCATTAGGTGATTTTGTGATCTAACGTGTGTTTTGTAGGGTGCGGTTCCTAACTGTGTACTGCAGATACCGCTGGGGGCTTCACAATTATCAACTGACTGTGAGTCAAATGGAACAAGCAAATCCTATGGCTTTGAGTGATAAGGGTGATAGTAGTCAACAACCATTTGAGAAGTTTAAACCGAACAGAGGGTTCGTCTCAATGAAAACATCATCAACAACAATGTGAATGCAACATCAGGTGTGCCTCCTATTTCTAAGTTTTTCAAGAAAGAAAGAGAGTTTACTCCTTTGAATGAATCATTGCATAGTATTATGAATAAGTTATTGGAACAAAATGTGCTTACTCTCCCTCCTATAAAGCAAATAGATCCTACAAAGATTAATTCACCCTATTTTGATAACAAATCTTTTTGTCAATTTCATCGTCAACCTGGGCATGATACTGAAAAATGTTTTGCTTTAAAGGGTAAAATTCAAGATTTGATTGATAATAATACTATCTATGTTTCAGGTGTGAATGATAAAAGCAACACATCTGTAGCTCTTCCTAACCAAAATCTTAAGATTTTTACTGATCCATTACTTTCTCATACCTCTAATGTGATTGAGACTAATGGTTCCTCTTTCTCACCTGATGGTCTTGTGTCTATGACTCTGAATGTGATTAACTTTGTAGAGCAGCAGAAAATCCCTAAAGAACCTTCCATCACATTTGATTCCAGTGAAACTATCAGGGCACCTGATGGTCCTTTATATATAGTTGCAAAAGTCAAGAATACACCTTGCCGTGGAGTGCTTATTGATCCTTCTTGCATGGTTAATGTTATTACTGAAGAATTTCTTTTTACTTTGCAATTGAATCAAGTGATCTATGACAAAACAAATGTGGTTGTGAAATTATTTGATGCATTTTATTCTCCTACAATTGGTTCTATTACATTACCTATTGAGGTCCATAACAAATCCCTTGATGTGAGCTTTGCTATTATTCCATCATCCGAACAATTTCATGTGAAGCTAGGCTATCCTTGGCTATCTTCCATGAAAGCTATTGCTTCTCCTATTCACAAGTTTTTGAAATTTCCCCATAATGGTGAAGTTGTTACTGTCAATCATAGTCTCTTTAAACCAACTGAAAGAACTTCTAGTGTTCCTATTGATTATTTTTGGTCTAAACAATTCCAATCTCTTCCACCACGAAGTGATCATCTTTTCAAATCTTATCAAAAGTGGAAAAAAGATATGATCCTATCTCTAAGTGAACCTCGAACACCCAAACTTGATATTCCTATCGTTCTTGAGAAGGAAGTTCTTCCTTTGAAAAATAAAACTAATGTCTTTCCTCAAGAAGATTCCCAACCCATTCCTATGGATGTGACTATGTCTATGTCTAATAAACTTTCTAAAAGTAGACCTATACCTCCTCATTATGATGGACTTGGTCTCCTTCCTAAACCAAATATTCCTCCTTTATATGGAGCAGTTCCTCCTCCTTCCTCTTATAAAGAGAAGAGACCTTCCTCTTCTCCTATTATCCAACCTAAGAAACCACAACCTTAACACCCAAGTGATAAGGATGAGAACATTCCTCCTCCTGAATCTTCTCAACTTCCTACTAAGACTAGACGAAATCGTTCTACGCGTGAACGCTGACGAAAGCATCATCTTAGAGCTCATGCAGCTGCTTCTCAAACTTTGCAATCCCCAAAAACACCTTCAGCTAGTATTACTCCATTTTCTCCTCAGTCGAAAATCAAGCCAAAATCTCCTAAGCATAAGATGCATGATGGTTTTGATCCTGTGAGAGTTAAAGATCCTAGTTTTATAAATCTTGATGATGATATAGATGAAAATGTTACTTCTCTTGCTTCTGATAGTGAATATGAATATGTTGATATTGATAACCATTTATCTAACGAATTTTCTAAAGCACTTATCTTAGCTCCTAGACAAGAACAACGTGGCTTGGAACATGAACATAGCCCTTGTTTGGATCTTGTGATAGCTCCATCTGCTGTGTTGGATGTTCCTCCTCTAGCGTGTTTCCTACCTTCCCGAAATATTGATCAGCAAGATCGGGGGGTGGATGATGTGCTAGACTAGTTCATTAGCACAACAGACTCTCTCCTCCTCTCTTGATATCTTTTGTTACTTCTTCTATGTGTTATTCTCATTCTTCTATTTGTTGTCCTTAGTGTTGTCTACTTGAGGACGATGCAAAGCATTGAGATCTCTTTTGGTCTCTCTCATGTTGACTCAAAAGACACATGTGTTCCCTTCTTCTAGGTGACCTTCCTTGATTAGGGAATGAAGAACAATTATGCATACATACATATGATATACATGAATTATCATACAGCATACTAACCCCAAAGAAAGTGAAGTCACCTCGTGATTTGTGGTTTGTGTCTATTATCCTTGGGTTTATCTCACACTTGGGGGCTAAATCTTTGTGATAACATGCTCCTTTCCCTTCTCATTTCTTATGTGTATCACTACCTTAAAGCAATCACCCCCAATGAGGCATGTGCTATCGCTTTAACATAGGGGGCATACACTCCGTCCATATCTCTTCAAGATTCTTAAAAATTTCTTGGCGAACTTAGCTTTGCCTCGAAAATTTTTGGTATTTTTTTCTTGCATGACTCATAGTGAGGGAACCATACTACTGTCAGTCATGGTTCTCCCTCGTGATATTCCCTTTTACTTTATCAATCGAAGTCATAAGATGCTTATTCCACTGGGGGCTTGGTGTTTCTTGCCTCCTTGACGTGGTGAAAGTCTTTCAATGTTGTTTCCTTGTACTTTACCAGAAGTATGGGCATACGCTTATACTCCCGCTAAAGTGGGGGCTAAATGTAGCATCGTAAAATTGTGACACTTGTAATTTCAACTGCATTTGGGTTTTCACGATGGCGGTGCAACGTTGAACCTGAATGGAGACCCCGAAACCTGTTTACAACATCAAAAACTGCATCTTTTTGCACTTTGGCCTGATCCTCCTTGCACCCTGTTGTCCCGGGAGGTGGGACCATGGCGCTCAATGCCCTGGTCCCTGGCCCTATTTTGGGCCCGGTCTCTTGTTGGGCATCAGGTCTTCAAGTTTGTAATTTGGAACATAATGCTCCTAGGTCGGCCTAAGGTCAGAAAAATCAGTCTCCTAACCCTAATTGACAAGTATATAAACTACATTTCCCCTCCCAGAAAAGGAGGAGGAAAAACATATGTGTGCAAGAGGCGGAAGCAATAGGAAAACATTAAAAAACATTCAAACATTCAAGCATTCCTTCAAGCAATTGAGCATTCTAGGTCTCCATTCAAGGTTAGGTGTTGCATTCAAGACAAGGATTCAACCATTGAAGAGGAGATCACCTACAACACACAACATACAACATACAACATCATTACACCTTCGCATGTAAGAATACAAACATTCTTACAACAAGGTATCAGTACTTGATTACATTACAAACATTTACATTTACAACATTCTCATTTCTTGGTTAATTCCAAAACTGGGGTTTGACTTGAAGGCAAACCCCTAATCCCTAACCCCCCAATCGTCCTCTCTTTTCTGTGTGTAGGTTGCAGGTACGTGGCTGTAATTGAAGATCTGGAATCCTTGTGTAGAGACGAACAGATCCCCCTTCGTTTCGCGGATTTTTTGGAGGACCGTGTGCACTCCGGGCGCCATCGTGCCGTCAACTTTCGCTCAAAAATGTGTAGGGAAAAAAAAAGTGAGACTAGGCTAACATGCCCTAATCCTACCTTTTGACACACATTATGGAATACGAAAGAGCCTAGAGGTATCACACATTTGGCTACTTCTTTTTGTGGAAGAGAGAGCCATGGGCTACCTATTAGGGTTTCTATTCCTTGGTTGTAATTGAAAGATAAAATGATGCAAGTTCAATTGCTAACCCCAAAGTGCAAGTATGAACTAATAACAAGATTGTAGAATTGAGATTAAACAATGGAAAGCTGTAAACACAAGGACAAGACAAGAATGCAGATGCGTACCCGGAGTTAAAATCTAAGTGAAAATGTTCGGGACGGGGGCGCAGGCGCCACTGTCCTGATACTGCTCCTGAAACTGTTGTTTTGCAACCTGAAAAGCTGTTGGAAAATGCTGAGACTTGCTGTCTGACTGAGGGACCAGGGCACCCAGTGCCACTGCCCGAGGGACCAGGGTGCCCAGCGCCCTTGTCCTGGTAGGACCAGGGCGCCCCACGCCCCTGTCCTAGTCTTTTGCCTTGAGATTTGGTGTGTAGTTCAATTTCTGTCTGCTTCTGCCAGATGTACAACTTGCAGCGTCGTCCGAATCCCGAAATCTGCACTTATATCTGAAAAGGTATGGTGGGCGGCTATATAGGGTGTTGCCTTAGTCAAACCCCCACTTTGGTGATTTCTACCTCCACGAATAGCCAAGTTGTATTGTAAAAGTAGTGTGTGTGCAAGATCCTAAAATTCAAGTAAGCAAACTAGAGCAACCTAGAAAGTAAACCCTAATTGCTTGTAAATGATAATGTAAATGCTCCAAACCAAGATGCAAAGTGATCTAAAGCATGAATACAAATGATATAATGAGGCTTATGCAAAGACATGAAAACAACATGAAATCATACCCAACCCCAAGGGAGGGGTACAAGCCAATCTTTAGTCAGTGATCCCTTATTGCTCTTCAATGCTTTCAAAGCCCTAAATGGATGAATGAAATTGATGAATACTTGATGGATGGATGTTGAATGTTATTGAAATCTTCAGAGATCTGCTCTTTCGCTGCATAGAAGGTCCCTGAAACCAAAATTCTGATCCTTTCAAATAAAGAAAGAGAGCTCTTATATATGAAACCCTAGGTCTTAATTTCAACTTTTGGTCAACCCAGAGATTGAATCTCCCGCCAATTTCTTGGGGTTAAGCTTTATTTTATGATTGGATCACTCTCCTAAAATTTCGGAAAAAATGTCTAGGACTGTGTGCACTCCGGGCACCATGGTCCTGGCAACTTCTCACCAAATTTTCAGGGCCATCGGATATGATGATTTTAGAGAGAATCTCGAAGTTACAGGTGATTTTGAGATGTTTTGACCCCTGAAATCAAGCCCCCAAGTTCAAAATAGGACCTAATTAGGGTTTTTGATTAAATGATGTATTGGAGGAATAAAATGAAAAGGACACACTTTAATGAAAGGGCCCAACTTTATGATGTGGAAGATGATGAAATAGAACCTTAGACCTAATTAATTTAATTAATTAAGTGCTAAAGGGAAAATGCGATGCAGAGTGCAAGATGCGCCAAGGCGGGAGCTAAACTGAGTGTGAAATTGTACCCCTTTAGCAAGTGCGTACAATTTTCGACGCTACATTTAGCCCCCACTTTAGCGGTCATATGAGTACTATGTGCATATGCAAGCTAAAGTACAGGAAAGTAAACATTATTTGAAAAAGGATATATCCATAAGTCTATCGAATGAAGCCCCTAGCGGTATCTGCAGTACACAGTTAGGAACCGCACCCTACAAAACACATGTTAGATCACAAAATCACCTAATGCTTACTAAGGAAAGTGATGAAATTTGCGAGTAGCTATATGCCCCCCCTGTTTCGGCTTGCTTATTAGGGAGGTGAAATAGGATAGCATATTTACTTACGACCAATTGTGTGAGAGATTATTGATGAGAGATGGTCCCTGAAGGGCGCCATGGTCCCAATGAGGACTTGGCTATATAAGGGATCACCGACTAAAGATTGGCTATACACCTATGGGTCCACCTTCACGGCCGGATCAGGAGGGAGCATCTAGTCGTCACTCTCCAGCCACTAGCCCTAGGGATGGGAGATGATCTCATGATGTAGGATAGGTCACATTTTGGATGTATGAAAACATGATCCACACACACACACACACACACACACACACACACACACACACATATACATGCTTCTCTTTGTCTCAAACGTGTTATCTTTAATGCCTAAAACAATGTATATTTTGATTAAAGTTAATACATTTGGTAGATGTACATGTATGTTCTAAATTTAATTTCCATGTGATTGATTTCTCAATGCTCCATGATTAAATTGATACATGTGTGACTTAATTAAAATAAAATATTTAATCAAGTACTACATTGATGATAGAGAAGAAATATGTGTTAAGCCTAGGAATCATATAACCAATGTGATTTAATTTTAAACTTAAACACAACATGATACGATTCTACTTAACACATAAAGACATTGTATAATATGCCAGCATAATGGAAATGTAAATCTTTTGCAATTTACATAAATGAATTCAAGACAAACTATAAAGTAAAGAAACACGCTTGTCAAGAAGAAAGCAATATAGATTAAACACAATATCATTTAATTCTATTTGCTCTAACCAAGATATGCTAACATATTACCCAATTTTGAAGAACTGAAAAGAAGATAGATGAAATGAATGATAAGGAATGAGGAATTAAGCATAGTATCTACGCAAGTGCATAGCATTTATAGGTTCTTTAAGAGGCATACCGTCTACATCTGCTATTTTGTAAGCACCTGATCCATAATCTTCAATAACAATATATGGTCCAAGCCAATTAGGACTAAATTTTCCCTTTTCTTTAGGTAGGGTACTCACATTGCGCTGATTCTCATAGAAAACTAAGTCACCTACTGAGAAGGAACGTTGAATAACCTTATCATTATAGCTTCATTGTAGAGTTTTGTGATACGCTTGAATATGCTCAAGAGCATTTATACACTGTTCATCAAGCAACTCAAGCTGTTGAAGTCTTTTTTCTCTATAAGAGTCATCATCTACTATACCTTTGAGAGAAACTCTAAGTGATGGAACCTCTAACTCTAAAGGCATAATAGCATCAGCACCATAAACAAGATTATAAGGGGTAGTTCCTGTAGCAATTCGTACACTCGTTCGGTAGGCCCAAAGAGCATAGATTAGTTGAGTACTCCAATCCTTACCATGCTTATTCACAGTTTTGTGAAGAATTTGTTCAATTATCTTATTGGATGATTCGGCTTGACCATTTGATTGAGGATAGTATGGTGTAGAAAATCGATGTTTGATATGATATTTCTCAAGGAATTTCTTCACGTCCTTGTTCTTAAATGATGTCCCTTTATCTGAGATTATAGTGGAAGGTATCCTGAATCGAGAAATAATGTTTTCTAGAAGAAATTGACAAATCACTTCAGCAGTAGTAGAGCAAAGGGGAACAACTTCTACCCACTTTGTAAAGTAATCTATTGTGGTTATAATGAAAGTGTGTCCTTGAGATGAAGGAGGAGAGATTTTACCGATGAGATCCAACCCCCATGCAGAGAAAGGCCAAGAAGCTACATGAGAACGAAGTTCTTGGGGAGGAGCATGAATTAGATTATTGTGTTGTTGACATTGATGACATTTATTAACAAATGAAAAAGAATCCTTCTGCATAGTTTGCCAATAGTATCCCATACGAAGCAATCTTTGAACCAAGGATTTGCCTCCAAAATGCCCCCCACAAGCACCTAAATGTGCCTCTTCAAGAGCAATAGGGATTTCTGATTTGTTAAGACAACGAAGGAGAAGATCGTTATAACCCCTTCGGTAAAGAACATTAGAAAGAATGATATATCTAGTAGACAACTTGCAAATTCTAGCCCTAGTGTTCCTATTGGCGGAATCAGGAAAGGTACCCCGAAACCTGTTTACGACATCAAAAACTGCATCTTTCTACACCTTGGCCTGATCCTCCTTGCACCCTGCTGTCCCGGGAGGTGGGACCATGGCGCCTAGCACCTTGGTCCCTGGCCCTATTTTGGGCCCAGTCTCTTGTTGGGCATCGGGTCTTCAAGTTTGCAATTTGGAAAATAATGCTCCTAGGTCAGCCTAAGGTCGGAAAAATCAGTCTCCTAACCCTAATTGACAAGTATATAAACTACATTTCCCCTCCCAGAAAAGGAGGAGGAAAAACATATGTGTGCAAGAGGCGGAAGCGATAGGCAAACCTTAAAACATTAAAACATTCAAACATTCAAGCATTCCTTCAAGCAATTGAGCATTCTAGGTCTCCATTCAAGGCTAGGTGTTGCATTCAAGACAAGGATTCAACCATTGAAGAGGAGATCACCTGCAACACACAACATACAACATACAACATCATTACACCTTCGCATGTAAGAATACAAACATTCTTACAACAAGGTATCAGTACTTGATTACATTACAAACATTTACATTTACAGCATTCTCATTTCTTGGTTAATTCCAAAACCGGGGTTTGACCTGAAGGCAAACCCCTAATCCCTAACCCCCCAATCGTCCTCTCTTTTCTATGTGTAGGTTGCAGGTATGTGGCTGATTTTATTGAAATTTGCTACCTCTAAATTCGAAAATAAATTCAAAATTCAAGATTTCAATTTTCAAGATAACAATTAAAATTAAGAGCTACCCCCCTTGGCCCTAATTTTTCAATTGTGCCTACCTTTCTTGGAAGTTGTGTTTCCCTCTTCTTTCACAAAGTTCAAATTGGATAATCATTATCTCATTGTTCAATTTTGCCAACTTTATTTTCAAAATTCAAAATCTTCTCTCTCTCTCTAGTGCATGAGTTTTACAACAATAAGCCCTACTTACACTATTCTTGTTAGACGAAGCCTTAGAATTAAGTCTTTCCAAGGTTTAAGTACCGAGGAGATGGAACCTAATTTGAATGGCCTTTTTAACGAGGGCATGGGTAATTCCTCTAATCCTCTTAATGATGAAGAAGCTCTCCATGAGGTTTCTGTAGAACAACTTTCGAAATTGGATAACCAATTTGATGATTTTCAGCAATGGATGTCTCAAGAATACCCCGATAGTCAAGCTCTTTCATTAATTGAGGGTCTAAAACGTATGGTTCAAAGTGATAAGAATGGAATTGATATTTTGCATAGTATTGCACACATCGTGGATTCGGATGTGATGCCTATGAAGAGTTGTGCCGAAACTTTAGGTTATACACAACCTCCTACTCAAGTCAATCATTCTATTCCTTTGACAACTTCTATTGCTAGTATACCTACTTTTACATCAAACATAATGACTACTTCAATACAAAACATTCCACCTATGATCACCAATCATGGGGGCAATCCTTCCTCTTCAATCAACCCTCTTCCTTCATTCAATCCAACTTCTTCATTCATTCCTTCAATGAGTGTCCCTATTAAATCTCCACAAATGAACATCACGCAAGGGGGCAATTCATTCAACCATTCCATTCCTCCTTGTAGTGCTCCTTTTTTCCAATCATCTCCTATGACTAACTATCATAGTGTCCCACCACCTTACTCTGAATCAATACCTTCTTTCAATAACATAATACCTCCATTGGAATCTAACATGTCTAATATGAACTATTCGACTGAAGCGACCATTAACAATCTTGCACAAACTGTCTGATGTAGAGATATGGTTCCAACAACTTGAAAATGCTCCAAGTTGCTCACTTGCTCAATAGGCAACACTACCCCTTTGGACAAAGAGGTTCTCCCAACCAGATCTCACACCTTAAAAGAAAAAATATAATATCACAACACATATGTTTCCTTCCCCATAACCCCCCATTGAGACATTTTACAAAGATTATCAACTTTCGTTTGTCAACCCCACAGGCAAAGTGCTCAAAAGTTGCTCAAATGGCTCACACCCCTCTAAAATGGTTCTACAAGTCCACAAAGACTCAAATCAGGTTTATTAGGATCCAAAAACCTCCAATGATGGTAAACAACCCTCAGATTTGGTTGATCAAGTTTAAAAGGGGTCAAAGTGCAAAATGGCTATTCTAGCCAACTAGCCCTCAAAAGTGACTTTTTGGTTTCTCTCCCAAAAACTACAAAAGACCAAGCAATTTTATTTTATATTCACCATTAAAAACCTAGGACAGCACTTTTCCCAAAAGGATTTGATCTGGAACCTTCTACAACTACCATTTCTAGTAAACCCTCAACTAGGTTAAATAGGGCTAAATGAGCACTTTAACAAAGGAACTACCCTCAAAATTGGAAATTTATCAAGGGAAGAAATTGGAACACATTGGGGAACTCAAAAAAACACCAAATCCAAAGTTACAAGTCTTGGTTTGCATCTGATACAAAATTATGGGGAAATGTCAAAACCTTCTTCACCACCATATGCCAGTCACATGGGGATGCCTGGCTTCAAACTTGAAGAAAATAATCTCCAACTGCATTCTCTTGGTATGAAACCTCTTGAATATCATAGTACACTCCCTGATCTTCTATCCAACCAAGTTTTAGACTTTTTGCATGATTAGATTGGAAGAAAAGGGAAAGAAAAGATGAAACTCTTGGTTTATGCCCTTTTCACAGGCTGTTTTGGACTGTTACACAATAACTCACTCAAAACTCCACTTCAAAACCTCTGGTTGGACTCAAAAGAAAGGTATTTCACCCCTCTAACTCCTCATGAAATAATTTTTCCATTTGGAGGTCTATAAATTCCGTACCAACTAAAAGAACAGTAAATTTTCTGGAAAATACAGTTTTTTTTATTGATTTCAAATGTCAAGTTTCATAAATTTCGACCACACCAACCCCCAAACGAGTTTGTTGAGGCCTTTTATAGTTTTCCCAACATGTTAAAACTTATTTTAGATGGTTATGAACATTGGGAACTAATTACAACAACTTTTTTTAAAAGTTGCTTTACAAATTGACAACTTTGTCAATTTTTGACAATGCTTTGACAATTTTTGTATTTTGTCATTCAAACTAATTTATCATCAACCTAGGGACCTAAACACATTTAAATGCATATAAATAGACCAAAACAACCTTGACTCCCTAAATCTACTCATCCTAAGTCCCTTTGACCGTAGTTGACCATAGGGTTTATAATGCACCCTAGGCCACTAGGCCTTACAAAATGGACAATTAGGACCTTATTACAAAAAAAACATAAAAAAAAGGATTCTTTGATCCTTCCCAACACATTTCTATCAAAAAAATTAAGTTTTCAAATAATAAATTATGAAATTGAGGCTTATGACCCTGCACCACTGTCTCTTCTTTACAACAACAAATTGCCTCTATGAATCAATCTAAGTTTAGTGTGCCCACATTTGATGTTGCGAGCCCACTTTCTCTTGACATTGTTTGAGCTATCCCCCCTAAGCATGTTGAAATCCCACAGTTGGAGCTTTATAATGGAAAAGGTGATCCTCTAACACATGTTAAGACCTTTCAAACAATATGTACTGATTTTGCTCATGACCAAAGGTTGCTTGCAAAACTGTTTACTAGAACATTAAGAGGTAAGGCTCTACAATGGTATTACTCATTGCCTTCCTATTCTATTACTTCTTTCCAACAACTTGCAAATTCTTTTATTCAACAATTTCAAAACAATATAAGTCCTAAAGTTACTTTGATTGATTTAATGCATTGTAAACAAGGTGTTAAAGAAAAAGTGACTAATTTCATTGGTAGATATAAGCATTTGTGTGCTCAAATTTCTTTTCCAGTACCTGACAATGATATTCAAAGAATCTTTATTTCTAATTTGCAAAAAGATATTAGAGAAAAACTTTTGTTTTCTGAGTTTACTTCTTTCCAACAGTTGTGTGCAACTCTTCACAAATATCAACTGACTGTGAGTCAAATGGAACAAGCAAATCCTATGGCTCTGAGTGATAAGGGTGATAGTAGTCAACAACCATTTGGGAAGTTTAAACCGAATAGAGGGTTCATTAAGTTCAATGAAAACATCATCAACAACAATGTGAATGCAGCATCAGGTGTGCCTCCTATTTCTAAGTTTTTCAAGAAAGAAAGAGAGTTTACTCCTTTGAATGAATCATTGCATAGTATTATGAATAAGTTATTGGAACAAAATGTGCTTACTCTCCCTCCTATAAAGCAAATAGATCCTGCAAAGATTAATTCACCCTATTTTGATAACAAATCTTTTTGTCAATTTCATCGTCAACCTGGGCATGATACTGAAAAATGTTTTGCTTTAAAGGGTAAAATTCAAGATTTGATTGATAATAATACTATCTATGTTTCAGGTGTGAATGATAAAGGCAACACATCTGTAGCTCTTCCTAACCAAAATCTTAAGATTTTTACTGATCCATTACCTTCTCATACCTCTAATGTGATTGAGACTAATGGTTCCTCTTTCTCACCTAATGGTCTTGTGTCTATGACTCCGAATGTTATTAACTTTGTAGAGCAACAGAAAATCCCTAAAGAACCTTCCATCACATTTGATTCCAGTGAAACTATCAGGGCACCTGATGGTCCTTTATATATAGTTGCAAAAGTCAAGAATACACCTTGCTGTGGAGTGCTTATTGATCCTTCTTGCATGGTTAATGTTATTACTCAAGAATTTCTTTTTACTTTGCAATTGAATCAAGTGATCTATGACAAAACAAATGTGGTTGTGAAATTATTTGATGCATTTTATTCTCCTGCAATTGGTTCTATTACATTACCTATTGAGGTCCATAACAAATCCCTTGATGTGAGCTTTGCTATTATTCCATCATCCGAACAATTTTGTGTGAAGCTAGGCTATCCTTGGCTATCTTCCATGAAAGCTATTGCTTCTCCTATTCACAAGTATTTGAAATTTCCCCATAATGGTGAAAATGTTACTGTCAATCATAGTCTCTTTAAACCAGTTGAAAGAACTTCTAGTGTTCCTATTGATTATTTTTGGTCTAAACAATTCCAATCTCTTCCACCGCGAAGTGATCATCTTTTCAAATCTTATCAAAAGTGAAAAAAAGATATGATCCTATCTCTAAGTGAACCTCGAACACCCAAACTTGATATTCCTATCGTTCTTGAGAAGGAAGTTCTTCCTTTGAAAGATAAAACTAATGTCTTTCCTCAAGAATATTCCCAACCCAATCCTATGGATGTGACTATGTCTATGTCTAATAAACTTTCTAAAAGTAGACTTATACCTCCTTGTCATGATGGACTTGGTCTCCTTCCTAAACCAAATATTCCTCCTTTATATGGAGCAGTTCCTCCTCCTTCCTCTTATAAAGAGAAGAGACCTTCCTCTTCTCCTATTATCCAACCTAAGAAACCACAACCTAAACACCCAAGTGATAAGGATGAGAACATTCCTCCTCCTCAATCTTCTCAACTTCCTACTAAGACTAGATGAAATCGTTCTGCGCATGAACGCCGACGAGAGTGTCATCTTAGAGCTCATGTAGCTGCTTCTCAAACTTTGCAATCCCCAAAAACACCTTCAGTTAGTATTATTCCATTTTCTCCTAAGCCGAAAATCGAGCCAAAATCTCCGAAGCATAAGATGCATGATGGTTTTGATCCTGTGTGAGTTAAAGATCCTATTTTTATAAATCTTGATGATGATATAGATGAAAATGTTATTCATGATGAAAATGTTACTTCTCTTACTTCTGATAGTGAATATGAATATGTTGATATTGATAACCATTTATCTAACGAATTTTCTAAAGCACTTATCTTAGCTCCTAGACAAGAACAAAATGGCTTGGAACATGAACATAGCCCTTGTTTGGAGCTTGTGATAGCTCCATCTGCTATGTTGGATGTTCCTCCTCTAGCGTGTTTCATGTCTTCCCGAAATATTTATCAGCAAGATTGGGGGTTGGATGATGTGCTAGACTAGTTCATTAGCACAGCAGACTCTCTCCTCCTCTCTTGATATCTTTTGTTACTTCTTCTATGTTTTATTCTCATTCTTCTATTTGTTGTCCTTAGTGTTGTCTACTTGAGGACGATGCAAAGCATTGAGATCTCTTTTGGTCCCTCTCATGTTGACTCAAAAGACATATGTGTTCCCTTCTTCTAGGTGACCTTCCTTGATTGGGGAATGAAGAACAATTATGCATACATACATATGATATACATGAATTATCATATAGCATACTGACCCCAAGGAAAGCGAAGTCACCTCATGATTTGTGTTTTGTGTCTATTATCCTTGGGTTTATCTCACACTTGGGGGCTAAATCTTTGTGATAACATGCTCCTTTCCCTTCTCATTTCTTATGTGTATCACTACCTTAAAGCAATCACCCCCAATGAGGCATGTGTGATCGCTTTAACGTAGGGGGCATACACTCCGTCCATATCTCTTCAAGATTCTTAAAAATTTCTTGGCGAACTTAGCTTTGCCTTGAAAATTTTTGGTATTTTTCTTGCATGACTCATAGTGAGGGAACCATACTATTGTCAGTCATGGTTCTCCCTCGTGATCTTCCCTTTTACTTTGTCAATTGAAGTCATAAGATCCTTAGTCCACTGGGGGCTTGGTGTATCTTGCCTCCTTGACGTGGTGAAAGTCTTTCAATGTTGTTTCCTTGTACTTTACCAGAAGTATGGGCGTACGCTTATACTCCCGCTAAAGTGGGGGCTAAATGTAGCGTCGTAAAATTGCGACACTTGTAATTTCGATTGCATTTGGGTCTTCACGATGGTGACGCAACATTGAACCTAAATGGAGACCCCGAAACCTGTTTACGACATCAAAAACTACATCTTTCTGCACCTTGGCCTGATCCTCCTTGCACCCTACTGTCCCGGGAGGTGGGACCATGGTGCCTAGTGCCCCTGTCCCTGGCCCTATTTTGGGCCCGGTCTCTTGTTGGGCATCGGGTCTTCAAGTTTGCAATTTGGAAAATAATGCTCCTAGGTCGGCCTAAGGTCAGAAAAATTAGTCTCCTAGCCCTAATTGACAAGTATATAAACTACATTTCCCCTCCTAGAAAAGGAGGAGGAAAAACATATGTGTGCAAGAGGTGGAAGCGATAGGCAAACATTAAAACATTCAAACATTCAAACATTCAAGCATTCCTTCAAGCAATTGAGCATTCTAGGTCTCCATTCAAGGCTAGGTGTTGCATTCAAGACAAGGATTCAACCATTGAAGAGGAGATCACCTACAACACACAACATACAACATAAAACATCATTACACCTTCGCATGTAAGAATACAAACATTCTTACAACAAGGTATCATCACTTGATTACATTACAAACATTTACATTTACAACATTCTCATTTCTTGGTTAATTCCAAAACTGGGGTTTGACTTGAAGGCAAACCCCTAATCCCTAACCCCCCAATCATCCTCTCTTTTTTGTGTGTAGGTTGTAGGTACGCGGCTGTAATTGAAGATCTGGAATCCTTGTGCAGAGACGAATAGATCCCCCTTTGTTTCGTGGATTTTTTGGAGGACCGTGTGCACTCCGGGCGCCATCGTCCCGTCAACTTTCTCTCAAACTTGCAAGACAGCATCGTCTTGACATTTTACTGCTAATTTCAAGTCCGTAGCTTCATCCCGTGTCTCTATCTCTATCTACAAGAGAATCTTTCCTACTTTTACATACACTCCTAGTTCAATCCTTCTATCTACATTCTTTACAAAAGAGGGTATCCTCGTTGTCTCAACCCTTGAAACTCATTTAGGATTCAATCTTGCATTGTGTGGGATTGGATCTTGTGAGTTTCAACCCCTCTTTTGAATGTAAAGTCTCTCCTAAGTGAAAACCGTCAATCGTAGTGACCTCCTTTCTCTCTCCTTGGTGTGGGGGAACACCTAGGGTTCGATTTTTCGCTTTACACCAGTATGTACTTTGGTGCAATTCATCCCTGGAAAAAGTCAGGAAGAGCAAACCAGAGATGAGGACCTAGCAGAATGGATCTACAAAGACCCTATCAAAGATAGTCCTAAGGCTAAACTACGTACTGTTAAATATGGCAAAGGCCTCACTATCATGCAAAGAATGGGTTATGATGGCCAGAGTGCTTTGGGACATTGCAAACAAGGATGACACGAGCCCTTGCAGCCTGATTTGAAACCCAAAGATAACACTGGATTAGGTTTTCAAAAAGAATCTCTTCCTAAGCTCAGATTCAAAGGTAAACCCAACAAACCCATGTATCAAACAGTTACTCCAAGAAGGCCATCCTTGATTATCTCTGTGACACCAATAAAACCCACTACACAAACAAAACTGATAATCCCATCAGTAGCAGCAGTAGAAACAATAGCACAAACAAAACTGATCATCAAATCAACAACATCACTCACACCCACTGCACCAACAAGACTAATAATCCCATCAGTAGCAATAGTAGCACCAATTGCACCAACAAGACTAATAAAACCATTAGTAGGAGCAGCAGTAGCACCCACAACATCAACAAACCTCATAACTCCATCATCAACATCAGTACCATCGGCAACATCAACAACACTGATAATTCCATCAAAAACAACAGTAGCACCAACAACACCGATACTCCCAGCAGCAACATCAACAACACCAATACTCACAATAGAAGCATCCCCAACACCAATAATCCTACCAGCAAAACCATCAATCCCACCCATAAAAGTGCATAAACCCATGAACAATGCACTATTCAATACAAAAGACGTCCTAGCATGATACAATAATCAGATGTTAGAGAGTGATTCAGAGACCAGCTCGCATGAGTGGGAATTTGATTCAGTGAATCTAAATACTTTAGATGAGGAAGACACATTACCTCCCCCACCTTGTAAAGATATACCAGTTTACGAGGAGGCTTGGATCAAAACCTTTTGGGTTCGTTAGCAAGAAGCACCTTCCACAGGTCCTACATCAAATCTGACACCAAAACTTGACAAGGAGAGTACCATTGATGAACTTCACTCATCTATATTAACCCTCACTAACACCTCCTCTGAGCTTAACCTAATTGATGAGGTAATGCCTATCATCCACCCTGAACTAATTGACTAGAACCAGCCAAATCCCCCATGTCTTGATCACTTCAAAAATGATGAGGCACTCATTGACTTTTTAGAAATATGGGATCACATACCAAGCGGGGATCACAAAGCTGGATTTGCCATTGAACTTAATAGCACAACATACTTTGGGGCAGATGTCAAACCTTTCAGTTGCAAAAATATCACTATAAAACATGGATCTTCCAGTGAAAACCACACTGTGCCACTTGTTGATCCCAAAAAAGTAAAAAGAAAGAGTGTATCCAATGGTGAAAACCTCTCTGAGGCGCCTATGGATGAAAGGTTTGACATCCTCCCCTCTAGTACAAATTAGGAGAGATTAATGATCCTAATTGAAGACAACAAAATTCAATGTGGGGACCCTTGAGACTCCTCACCAAATACATTTGGCATCTCTACTAACTCCAGAGGAACAACCAAAGTTTGTGGATTTCTTCCAGAAGCATCAAATCAACTTCACATGGTCTTATGCAGACATGCCTAACTTAGATCTTGATTTAGTCATGCATCACCTAACTGTGGGATGCACCCACAAATTTCTATACTTGTCAAGGCAAAACTCAAAAATCTCTTAGATGTTGGTTTCATCCGACCAATCGATTATGCATATTGGATCTCCAATATTGTACCTATCGGTAAACCTAATGGGGTATTTGGATCTACACAGACTTCAGAGATTTGAACAAGGCATGCCCTGAAGATGACTTCCCCTTACCAAACATCGATATGATCGTTGATCTCAGAACAGGTCATGCAATGCTTTCTCTTATGGATGGTTTTTCAGGGTACAACCAGATCAAGATTGCTCCAGAGGATCAACATAAAACTGCTTTCACATGCCCATGGGGAACATACTGTTGGAATGTGATGCCATTTGGTCTGAAAAAATGCATGGGCAACCTATCAAAGAGCTATGATTGCCATCTTTCATGATATGATGCACACCATAATAGAAGATTCTGTTGATGATTTACTAGCTAAATCATTAACAAGAGAAGGTCATCTGGAAATGCTAGGTCAAATATTTGATAGATTAGAGCAATATCATGTCTGTCTTAATCCAAAGAAATGTGTCTTTGGAGTGACCTCTAGGAAGCTCCTAGGATACATTGTCTCAAGAAAGGGCATTGAAGTAGATCCGGTGAAGGTCAAAATAATCATGGACATGCCACCTCCCAAGAACATCAGTCAGTTAAGGACACTACAAGGGCGTTTACAATCAATTCAAAGATTCATTGTGCAATTGGCTGATAAGTGTCATCCCTTCATGCATCTATTACACAAGAATATCCACTTTCAATGGGATACAAAGTGCCAACAAGCATTCCAAATGCTTAAAGATTACCTGATGAATAAGTCATTGTTGGTCCCACCAGATCCAAGTAGACCTCTATTGCTATATATTTGTGCTACTAATACAACATTAGGAGTACTGCTGGCACAACACAATGCAGAAGGAAAAGAATGTGTTGTATACTATATCTCTCGCACATTGGTAGGCTATGAACTCAATTACACACCTATTGAGCAAGCTTTCCTAGCAGTATCTTTGGTAGCCACCAAGTTGAGGCACTACATGTTAACACACAAGGTACAACTCATCACTAAAATTGATGCACTCAAGTACCTACTCAACAAGGCAGCATTGATAGGCCGCTTGGCCAAATGGGCTATGATTATGAGTGAATTTGACATTGAGTACGTGGATCGCAAGGCTATCAAGGGGAAAGTGATTGTAGATCAGTTGGTTGAGGCACCCCTCACAAGTGACCATCCTCTTGTTTTCAACTTTCCAGATGAATAGATATTCATGATCACAACAACACAACCTTGGAAGCTATACTTTGATGGCTCATATACTAGGCATGGCTCGGGGCCATGTATTCTTTTCATTACACCTCAAGGTGACAACATCTCGAAGTCATACATGATCACTTTCCCATGCACTAATAGTACAGCAGAATATGAGGCCTTGATCACAGGACTCAGACTGGCTATCCAATGACATCTCAAAGAGCTACAAGTATATGGATATTCTCATCTAGTCATCCAATAAGTTACCGATGAGTACCAAACTAAGGATGATAAACTCATGCCATATAAAAGGATGGTGGATAGTTACAAATAATCATTTACAACTATCACCTTTGAGAAAGTACCTAGAGATCAGAATCGAGCTGCTGACGCAATGGCTACAATTGCATCTCTCTTGGATCTTCCATAAAATTCAACACGCTATGAGTTCTTGGTAGAACAACTTTGGATCCTCACGTATGATATCCCCAAAACTAAAATGATATGTCACTTTGTCGGTTTCAAATACCCATGGTACAGTGAGTTCTTCATTTACCTCCACGATCACACACTCCCTCCTAACTAATCCAATAACCAACGCAAAACCTTCATTCGCCAAACTGCTCGATACACCATCATTATCGAAACCCTATAACGACGAAGTCTTGATGGTACTCTCCTTTGATGTCTAGAACAAGACAAGATAACAAAGGCCTTGGAAGAGGTACATGAAGGCATTTGTGGGGCTCACTCAAGCGGTCCTTCACTCGCAAATAAGATCATGCATGTTGGATACTATTGGCCATTTATGGAAAAAGACTCCTACTATTTTGTCAAAAAATGCAAGCAATGCCAAGTACACAGAGACCTGATACATGCACCAGCATAGGAATTACAACCAATCATAACACCATGGCCCTTTTGTCAATGGGGACTTGACCTTGTGGCTAAAATCCATCCATCATCATCCAACGACCACAAATTTATCATTACTACCACTAAATACTTCACAAAGTGGATCGTAGCCATTCCACTTACCCAATTCACCGACAAGCAAATTGCTTCATTCATCCTTAATTACATCATCTGTCGGTATGGTGTACCCATGTCTGTTATCATAGATAACGAGCTTCCTTTCAAAAATCAGGATGTCTGTGAGCTTTGTGAGAAGTTTCACATCCAACACAACTTTTCCAATCGCTATTACCCACAAGGCAATGGTTAGGCCGAAGCATCGAACAAAAACATATTGAGAATCCTCAAGAAGATAGTCAATGATGCTGGTTGTGATTGGCACGTTCAATTAAATCCAACACTATGGGAGTATTGAACTAGCATACGAACCCCTATAGGCACAACTCCCTACTCACTGGTCTATGGAGAAGAAGCAATTCTTCCTATTGAGGTTGAGATACCATCTCTACGGGTTTCCTTGCACAATCTGATAGATGATGAAGCATAGCGAGTCTCACATCTTCAATACTTGGAACTACTTGATGAAAGGCGACAAGCTGCATACAACCACCTCAAGTCCTATCAACAGCGAATGAGTAGAAACTATAATAATTGGGTTAAACCTCGTACATTCGAGGTAGGTGATCTTGTTCTCCGAGAGAATCCTCATAACCAACCAAACAGAGAACATCAAGGCAAGTTTGAATCAAACTGGTTGGGTCCATATGTTATCATTGTTGTATTTGGATCTAGGGCATATCAGTTAGAAACTTTAGAAGGAGAACTGCTAGCAGATCCGGTCAACAGCATGCGCCTCAAATGGTTTCATACATAATCTGAGTAGAGTATTAGGCTCCAATATATCATAAAACACCAAAAACATTCAGAAAAATATCCTGAAGAAAATACAAAAAAATAAAAAAAGTAGAGAAAAATCATGCATCCAAATGGTGAGCAAACCACTCCGGTGGCACCTTGGGTAAGTACAATGGTGAAAACTTGGCAAACAAGTGTCACTCATAAAGGCTATGGTTCCATTGTCTTTCAAACTTGTTGCGATCACATTCATTGCATCCATTTATCCATCATTCAAACCATGACTTGTTATTGATTTGCAATCAAGGTTAGTATTTCATGCGTCCTGCATCCCACTTTTCATAGAGATGTCTAAACTGGGAGAAATACTCTTAACCTATTTGATGGAAGTGGATTCTAAATTACTTGTGACTCATGGAGTTCTTCATTCAAAATTTAGATGAAAATAATCCCCAAAACATCCGTAAAAACTCAGAAAATACCAAAAACATTCAAAAACACTCACAAAATCCAAAAAGCATCATAAAGCATCCAAAATCAATCAAAAACATGGAAACACATCAAATCCTTTTTACATACACAGACACCAAACAAACATTTTGAGCTACTCAAACAAAGATCGCTTATCAAATCAACCAACCAATCGAAAACATCTGCACACAATTGTCTTTGCAAGGATGCATCCTTCCTTACCAAGACAAAGACACGGTAACATTTTCTTTGACAAGAAAATTATGTTTCAGCTCTCATGTACTTGGTCAGTTTGTTAGTTATTTATTCATATATATCAAGTTCCTATGCTACTCCGAGATATCCACAAGTGATTAGAGTAGCTGGGATGATTCCTAAATATCATTTTGTTTTCTATCTGTGGATTGTTCCAATGAAGTTCTCGGGCATGTACTAATGGTGTCTACGTAGGAAGTTCACTAAGCTATGTGATCATATGCAAAATCTAGTGATGGATCACTATGGCTTGGTGACTACAGCATATACCTCAACCATTTGCGCATGAACCAAAATGGAGGGTCACTTGTCTTTATCTATAAATGCTTGCTTACAGATACAATGCTCAAACTTTGGTTCCTACTCTCTTGGTCAAGAACGATACTACCATGCTCAATGAGGAAAATAACGCACTATGAATACTCTATGGAACATCATTTCATCTCATTTGTTTATATTGCATTTAGTTGCATATCACCCATCCATTTTGCTCATTCATTATTCATATCAATTTTTGCATGCAAAGAAATTCAGACCTATATGAGAAAACACCAAATAAGTTTGTCTTGGGTACAAAAATCGTGACGGAGTTCTCTGATACATCATTTCACATCTGCATTCTACATCTGCAAATTATCACCAACTTGCCTTCATCAATCATGAAGGCATACCATTATCACTTAGTTGCATTACATGCATTCAGCTCATTATCATTTACTTGCATTTAGATTCATTTAGATATTTATTTAAGTGCATTCATTTGTTCATCCCATTGAGGTATTTAACACATCATATGCATTTATTATCATTTACTTGCATTTTCTTTAAGTGCATTTTATTATCAAGAACATTCATTCATCCATATAGTACATTCATTTTAACAATATTCAGTATGCATTCTTATTCGTTATCATTTTAATTGCATTAAGATGCAGTTATTCGTTATCATTTTAATTGCATTAAGATGCAGTTATTCGTTATCATTTTAATTGCATTAAGGTGCAATTATTCATTCTCCTTTAAATTGCATTAAGGTGTAGTTAATCATTATCCCTTAATTCAATTTGTTTGCATTATCATTTCATCTCATTTATCACTTAGTCACATTTTATTTAGAATCATACATAAACATTTGTATTCACATTTGTTTATCCATTTTAAGTGCATTCATTTAGAATCATACATAAACATTTGTATTCACATTTGTTTATCCATTTAAAGTGCATTCGTTTAGAATCCTACATAAACATTTGTATTCACATTTGTTTATCCATTTTAAGTGCATTCATTTAGAATCATACATAAACATTTGCATTCACATTTGTTTATCCATTTAAAGTGCATTCATTTAGAATCCTACATAAACATTTGTATTCACATTTGTTTATCCATTTTAAGTGCATTCATTTAAAATCATACATAAACATATGTCTCAACATTTGTTTATACATTTAAAAGTGCATTTATTTAGAATCATACATACACATTTGTATTCACATTTGTTTATACATTTAAAGTGCATTCATTTAGAATCCTACATAAACATTTGTATTCACGTTTGTTTATCCATTTTAAGTCCATTCATTTAGAATCATACATAAACATTTGTCTCAACATTTGTTTATACATTTAAAAAAAAATTCATTTAGGAACATAAACATTTGCATAAACATTTGATTCATTTTAGATTCATCTTAAAAACAAGCATTATCAATCTCATATTCATCATCATTCACTCATCATTATGCATACATAAGTCATTGTCATTTACTCATCATTGCATCACATTCATCAGCATTACAACAACACATCATATATCTACCAACCTGTACTCACATATTAGCACAACATCCATCACATGCATATAGAAGTCATATCATCATCCATGTACATCGAAAGCCAATCATCCATAACATGAATCTAAGCATAAATCATAATCATCATCCTGCATAAAAAAACATACATGCCATCATACCTATGCATATCATATCATAACAAACCATGGGATCTCCTCATATATGACATCATATGTCACATCAAAAAAGAATACATGTATCAGAGTATAATGATGTCAAAATATACCGGCTACCAAGAGCCATCCAAGTCACAATCCAAAATAACAAATGCAACAAGTACATAGAATCTCTCTCAAATGGCACTCTAGCTAGATGCTGCACCACCATCACCCCCTGCTCCACCACTACCCCCTGCTCCACCCACACTATCTCTCCATGGAGGACCCATAACACCCCCACTACTTTGTACCCTTTGTGACCGCCCTAACCTCGCCCTCCGCATATGAGCGTATCTCATAGATCACTGGCTACTAGGCACAACCTGCTCATATAAAACTTGCCAGTAGTCAATCTCCCCCCTGCCCGCTGGAGCGCACTCAATACTGCCTCCAACAGACCCTGTTGTTGTGCTCCCTCCAAGACCCAAACTCTCTCCTATAGTTGGATCACCCTATCAACCGCATCATCCTGCTCTCACCTCACTACTGTCAACTCCGACTCCCATGCAAACCGTTGAACATCCCTAGCTGCAATCTCTGCATCCCTATCCTCTAACTGAGACTCGGTTGCTATCAATCCAGTCTGCAAATGTAATATCATATACTCCCATAAATCCTCATCTCCACCACCTCTCTCTCCCCTTCCCATCTCCATAGGATCCTCTCCTCCACCTATAGCTCCCTCTCCCATCTCCATAGGCGCTACAGTGTTCCCCAATATCCCTGCCTCCTAATTTGGCTGCCCCCTATATCAAAGGACCCTGTGACAATTGCAATGGCTGCCCGCCTCTCCCTCTCCTCTGTAATCGACCCCCTCCACCACCTCCACCTCCAAATCCACCTCCACCCCCAAAACCCCCAACCCCACCACCTCTACCTCCTCCTGCTCCACCATAACCTTCCCAACCACCTCCCTCCCCCCCACCTCCTCCTCCTCCTCCACCAACACCACCTCCTCCTCCTCCACCCCTACCTCCTCTCCTCTCCTATCCCCACCTCCTCTCAACCTCAAAAGATGGTATTGGCCCGGCTAGATCTTAAATCTGTGCAATCAAATGTGTGGTACGATACTGTGTGTACTCATCCGTCACCCCTGCATCCACAATCCCAGGCCTCATATGCCATGGCCTAGCCTATAAGGTCCAAAACTCCGCCCGAGCTTGATCATATGGTAATGCTAGTCCAAACTAAAATATCTCCCATACAACTTGTGCATACTCACTTGACCCCCTCAGCAATCCCTGCCTCCGTCCAAACTGTCTCATCACCCTCCTTGGCACCTGTCTCTCTAAAAGGTAGGTTGTGTGCCCAATCATAAACTGTGTCATAAATACATAGGGAAGGGCCTTTGCATCATCATCCCAGGGCTCACACTCGATATATGGCCTCCATATCACTGTGTCTAAATCATCTAATGTCTGTTGCCAAAACTCTAACTTCCCTAGGAGGGGTTGGCTCATCATCCGTCCATACATGCATACATAGAGCTGATCTATTTCCCTGAATCTCAAGTAAACTGGTTGCATGACTGGCAAGTGCTCCCACGCCCAGACATGTAGCAATGTGATCCCTACAAATGTGTTAACACACATGGTCCCCAGACATAGCAGGTCCCCTCCGTCATCATCTACTCGATCACTTGGCCCCAACCAATGGCTAGTCCATGTGAGCGCCGATCTAGGCACAGTAAACCTTCGACAATCCCGAATAACACTACTAGTAATAGCTCATACAATGTATCTATGTCCTCCCAGGCTATCGACCCATCCTCAATATAAACATCCTCCTAAAAAATCCTCTGTATTGATGTTGTCCCTAACCCTCGATCATAGGTCACTAGCTCTCCTCGGATCAGGATATGCAGTATTTGCCACACATCCTCCAGAGTTACTGTCATCTCTCCCATTGCAAGGTGAAAGGTACAGGTCTCATTGTGCCACCTCTCAGCTAGTGTTGTCAGTAGCTCGTGATTTATCTTAATCACGGGCATATACATCATATCAAACAATCCAATCGCTGCAACACAATCTCTCTCTACCTTGGTCAACTGCTCCTGCAGATGTTGTGTGGCAGGATGTCGCTCCCACATTTGTAAGATGGGAAGGTCCTCCTAAATACATCAAACAACATCATCAATTATTTTGTTTCAAACTTTCTTAAGTTTAAACCTAGACTATCAACATATACTTTGATCAAGTATCTTCGGGTCTCAACAGGTAAGCGATCATGGCAAACCTTGATTACAATAAATATTTATCATAATGATCTAGTCTCAATGGGGCTGCTGTGATTCAAAACAACTCACTCATCCATCCACCCAACACAGGCATTAGGAGATATTTTTCAAACACTGGGGTATCTTTTTCTGACAATCATGCTATTTTGCTAACAATAACACTGAAACCATTACACAATAGCGCTAAAACCAAACACACTAAAACTACTACCCAATAGCACTATTCCAAGACAATAGCACTGGAATAACTACACCATAGCACTAAAAATACAATAGCGCTATTACTGCTAAGCAAACGTGCTAAACCTATCACTAGCGCTAAAACTACTACCTGTTGGTATTATGGATATGTTGCATTGGTTTTGTCATTGATGTCAACACTTATCAACACTTATCCATCTGGAGATCTTTGGTTATGTTCACCGACAAGTTCATTGACTTATGCACAGTCACCGGTATTTGGTTCACCGATAGATTATATTGTTCACCGACACTGAGGATGACTTGTTATCATCTAGAGATCACTTGGTTATGTCGAAGACATGGTTTGGACACTTAGTTTTGGTTATTTGGTTATTGGTCTAATCAGGTTGATGTATTTGTTGTTACCAGTAAATTGATCTAGGTTATGGATTGTCATGCATTATCTATTCTAGATCAGCACGACACGTTATGGAGATGGTTTAATCAATCGGTATTGATGTTGAGCCAACATGATGCATCGCATCTTGACTTACTTGTAATATTCTTAGTGAGCCGACCTACACATTTGGTATTAGGTTTTGGTATATATGTAAGATCTCATTTGTGAGATAAGATAATAAGGTTGAAGGAAGATAACGGTATATGGTTATGGTATTGTAACATGGTATGCGTGAATATTGAAGATCATATGAGAAGACCATAGAGAAGGTTCAAGGAAGTTTTGAAGGAGATAATCAGAGCTTAATGGGTACTGAATCTAGCATTGGAGATGCTACTTTGAGTAATACATTATCATTGGTTTTAATCATCCAATTGTAGTTAGTGTGACTCCCTTCTTGTGATTGAGTAGTGAGCTCTAGGCAGCTAGTCTTTCTGCATGTGCAGACCCCATTTGTACGCACATACTATCTACAATAGTATCATCTGATTGTGGGTAAGGTTTCCCACCGTGGTTTTTCCCCTTACAGGGTTTCCACGTACAAATCTCTGTGTTATGTGTTGTGGATGTTCTTTCTCTTTCTGTTTCATACATTAAGCTTCACTGGTATTAATATTAACTGTTAATCTATTAACCGACATTAAGTTTGGTTTACAGATATTAAGTATCAAATTTGATTAAGTTATATTTGGGTTGAAATTATTAGACAATTGATTCACCCCCCCCCTCTCAGTTGCCTTCGGGTCCTAACACTACCCAATAGCGCCATTGCGGCACAAAAGCGCTATTTGAGCTGACAAAAGTGCTAAAACACAGTTTTAGTGCTATTGTCTTGATTGGACTTGGACGCTTGCAAAAACATATCAAAAAAGCATTAAATGCAAAAATCCAAATTTGCGTACCGCTGGTCCGTAGTCATCTAGTAGCTGGAATCGATGGATCCGCTCTAGCCGATGATCTGCTATAGGTACCGACATGATGATCATTGCTTGCTCCTTCACCATAAGTCACTATCAAAGCTTTGAATTGCTAAGGAGATAGGTGCAAATGAGTCTATTTTTACCCCTTCGCCCCCATATATACCCTCCAGCCCTAACCCTAATTCACCCTGCTCACTGTCATGGTCCCTGGGAACTTCCAACACCTCTCATTTATCCATTTTAACTCCGATTTCTTCTATTATTTCACCATTATTGCTAATTTCTTCTATTCTACCTCTCCTCCACTTCTCGTTCTTTTTCAATAGTTCGCCTGATTTTTTCAAAACATTTCGGCCCATCTCTCGAGGGGGCATACCACCCACTAAATTAACATTTATGAGGCATATTTCTTCACACCTATCTTTCTTTCTTTGGAACGTAGCGATAAATCGTACTGTCTCAAAGAGGGGTAAATGTAGTCACATAAATCTGTCCACTTAATTAAATGAATATTTACTATTTATTTGATTATTTAACCATTAGTCATGAGTTAATTAAATTAATATTTAGTTAATTGATCCTCAACCTCTTCTCCTATTAATTAAATAAGTTATTCAATTTATTTAAAATTAATTCATTAAGGAACACTCACAATAAATTAAATGAATAAACATATTTATTTAATTTAACCCCCTTTCCTCTTTTAAATAAATAATTAAAACATTTATTTAAATCCCTTATCTACCCCCCCACTTGCATTCTCCTACAAATGCAAGTTGCAACCACAATTGAAATAAATTAATTTTATTTAATTAAAATCCTATTTTCCCTCACCCATCAAACCCACTTGCATCCTAAACCCATTCTAGATTCTTCTAAATCATTCCTAATTAGCCTAATCCCATCTCCTAAATATTGTCACATCCCTAAGCAACTTGAAGTCACTTCTCAAAGCCTCAAAGTCTTTGAAAAACATTTAATGCTTTAAGTATCCAACAAGTTAACCTCTAAAGTCTTCCAACCCACTAATGGCTCTTACATGACCATTTATGGCTCTTACATAACCATTTATGGTTAAATCAACTCACCCACATGGTTAGAGACTTTCCCTCTAACTCAACCCCCATTTGACTCATGGGTCTTTTCAAGCATTTATTGCTTTGACCATGGTTATCCACACTAACTCTTGCACAAGAGTTTATCCATTGGATAAAGGCATTATTTATTGGATAATGGCTTTATTCATTCAACTCAACACTAACCTTCAAGTCATGTCAAACATTTAATGCTTCTTCCCTCTCCTCTCAAGCCATCTCATGATGACATTTGTCATCCTAGGATTGGATTGAAAACCTTGACATGGATCATAAACCCATCAATCCCGACCCTTGTTGAGATTACTCAATCTCAACCATCAATTTCTCCATTTTTCCTATAAATAGAGCCCATTCCTTCATAATCCATATCTAGAAATCTTGTATGCATCTAAGTTATAGTGAATTTGAGAGAGCATTTTAGAGAAAAATCATAATCCACATTTGTCTTTTGGTTAAAATTGATAATAGCTTAATTAACTCATGTTTGCTCATTCTTAGCTTGTATTTGCATATTTTCATAATAATCTTCAATCTTGAATCTCCATAAGACTTCCATAGTAGTGCAAAGATGAGAGCTACAGAGGAGACGAACAAGGGAGGAGCAGATAGGAACATCTTGGTTAGCATTTGGAGGAGTGTAGTTTATAAAATTTCTGGTTATGAAATTTGCAAACAAGATGGGAAGTATAAATAGAAGTTGGCATCATTGAGCACAAAGGTCAAAGAGATTGAGATACCCTTGTAGCATGTGTGGTTTAAAATGATTTCTTCTTTGAAAAGAATAGGAAAGGAAGGTACGTACAATTGTTGAAAGCATGATGGACGATATGTCTGGAAAAAAATTTTGGTTATGAAATTTGCAAACAAGATGGGAAGTACAAATAGAAGTTGGTATCATTGAACACAAAGGTCAAAGAGATTGAGATATCCTTGTAGCATGTGTGGTTTAAGATATGAGATACTATAATTGTAGGAAGTAAACATTAGAAGGAGGGTAAATAGAAGCAACTAGAACAGTGTGAAGTGTTAGTGGACATGATGCGCGAACCTATATTTTTTGGAATGTGAACAAAAGTGAGAAAGGAATGTTCTTGTTGCGATGGAACCTTTTACATTTTTTAGCTGACCTTGCAAGATGCAAGAGTTATAATGTGTGGCAATGCATGAAAGAAGATATATGGTATGCAAAAGGGTATAGATGTTGTCGTTCTAGTACCTGTGTTGGATTTGTTTGTAAGTAATTTTTTTTGTGATTTGAGAAAGCTTAAATAAATGAGCTTCTTCATTCTTTCTTGAAATGGTTGATGGACCACCTTGCAATTTTGAGTACCTCTGGTAAGTGAAAGATGGGTGAATTCAGATGTGTTCAATTGATTTTACTTGAGAAAGTGTTGTAAACATAAGACCTTGTTTCTCTATTTTACCAATGTCAAATTTAGCAAAGTCTAGTGTCAGACCCTATGATTTGTGAGTAGTAATACTCCATGCCATCATTAGTGGAATCTACATGCAGTTTCCTCTTGTAATTGGTGGAATGGGAACATGTTTTGATTTGCAACATCCCATGGTGGTTCAGTGTAATGTTGGAAGAGGACAACAACATATTTAGGTAAATCTGGTGGTTTAGAACCTGCAACGTAGACAATCATTTTTTTTTGTCCCAAAGAACCATTCACAAGACGAACTTCTATCCATAAATTTGCAATGAGCATGACTTGCTGGTCTATAGAAAGAAGAATTTCAAATGAGATCTTCTCATCTTGGTGAGTTTTTTTTTCTTTGTGATATGCAATGATTGTTGTGGCATGTGCAATGGGTGAGTGCAATTGCTTTAGCATTTTAATATTGTGTGAGTTTGAAGATGCATTGGTTGCAAACAAACATTTTTTTGGTCAAAGTGGTTGTTTTGATAAAGTGTCAAACCATAGGTTGAGCACATATGTAGACTTTCCCAGTCTATTTGCAATGGTGTTGTGTTGCGTACATTTAGCAAAAGGTCACTGCATCTATGATGGGGATGCACCTTGTTGGTGGAAAGGAACATCTAAGGTGACAACATCAGTAAAGGAGTTCCATAAAGCGAGTGTTGTTGAGTGGGATGCATACAATGGTTTGTCCATAACTGGGGGTAGCTGTGCAAGATCACCAACCAACACAACTAAGAGGCCTAGAAATGGTTCGTGTTGTCTATGGTAAATGCTTGTCACAATCTGTTATCAAGCTTGATGAGTAATTGTGGGGTTGTGGGGCAAGGAAGCTCATTTCATCAATCAAAATGTACCGTAAATGTTTGCATTGCTCTTGAAACATTAATAAGGAATGTCCTTTTAAAGGACAATATTCTTTAGTAGGTATGTGGGGGGCAGTATGGATTGTTGTAGCTTTAATGTTATATGTGGATACACTTGTTGGTGCAAGCACAAGCAATGGGTATTGCTTTGGATCTAAATAGAAATTTAACTTATTCCGTATATAGTCAAAAAGAAACTATTTCCCAGTACCTGTTGTGCCTTGAATAATTAATCGTAATGGTGAGGTATTCAGATTTTGTGTAGTGTGGGAGGTTATAATATCAAGTGCAATTTTTGATTTGCTACAAGCTCAAAAGTATTAGGGGTACTTGAGTGAATCTTGCCAAGGGTGCCAACTGATTAGCTTTTTTTTTTGAAATGAATTGAGGGGCTATGCTATCTAGGAATTCATTAGGTACGGGTTCACTCCAATTAAAGTGGAGGCCATAATCACATCTGCCAAGCATTTGAAGAGTAGCAACATCAAAGTTGTTTGAAGCTCCCATTTGTGATAGGAACTCCCAGTCGTAAAGTTCCTAATCAGTAGATTGTGGAATATCTTGCAAATGTAGGTCTTCATTATTTTTAGTAGTGGAATGTTCTTCAATTCCATTTACATGTCATCGGGTGTAATGAGTGCTTTGAAGTTGTTTCCAATTCAATATAAATTTGTCACTTGATCTGCCTATGTGTAGAGGAATGTTGTGAAAAGGCTTGTACAAAAGAAATTCACTGCAACAGATCTGCAGGCAAGGATTTGAACTGGAGAAAGACATTTACAATCGGTGTTAATTTTGTTTTCTGCAATTTATTTGTTTTGTGTTGTTGGTTGTATGTATATTGCTGGGTTGAATGAAGCAAAGTTAGGTTTGATAACTTTGATGGTCTTTTCATGTAACTAGAAATGAAAGAAATGCATGGTTGAGAAGCTTCATCATAGTTTATTATATGCTGGAATTTTTTTTTGCCAACATTCAGGGTGACAAATTGACGTGTCTAGGAGATCAAGGGGAGTTTTAGCAGCATATGGCAAGTTTCCTGAGCACTAATATCCCTATCAGCTATAATTCCCATCATAAATCTTTGATATGCTAAGAGAATTGTATCTTTTGTATTTGTTGATACAACAATTCATTTTAACATGTCAATATAGCTCTCTAATTTGTGTTCAATTTTTTATGTGTATTTAGAAATATATTGGAGAACTGCCTTTTTTGAGAAGATAGTCTGGCAATCAACATTAGCCTCCATATGGCTAGCATGGTTGGGTTGTGAACATTGAGAAGACTATCATTCCTTGTTGGTTTGTAGAATGGGCATATTATGGTCTATTGTTAATGTTGAGTTTTATTGTTCAGTCCAAGGTGCTTTGTAACGACATTCAAGAGTTGTGCTCTTCTTTTTCAAGCACGTAAATTCTGAACACTTTATATGAAGTTGAACAACATTCACCAATTCAATGTAGTTTGTGGAAGGATCAGATCTAAAAATGACATATGTGTTTGAGAAGCATGTATCTAAAATTGCAGGTGTATACTGCCAATTTGATCTCTCTACTTCACTGTGTGGATTCCATGCTGTGATCTATTGGTCAAAGAAGGTTTAACTGATTGAATGCTTTCATGATCTGTCCAATCAAGATTGTCAATATTAGTTGCACATGTGGCAACCATAGAAAGTCATGAATGTGTGCAGACCCTCGATGTTGCCATTGATATATGTACCAATGGTCGATTGCATGCAACAGGTTGATAATTACTTCATCATGAAAGATCTAAAATCTTAGATGCAAATATAAAGATGTTATATGTGGGTTATTGGCTAAATTCTCAATAGATTATTTTTTAGTGGGTTGTAAATTATTTGAGGGAGTGTTTGGAAACATTTTGTGCAGATCAGGCCATTTGGTAAGGTCCCTATGGGATTTTCTCCAAAATGCGTGTGTGTTGTGCAAGGAGCCAGCATATCGCATGATGTGGTTAGACAATTCATTTGAAGGTGTGTTTTGTAAGTGCTCCCTCAATGCATGAACATTGGTTGGAAGAGAATCTTCTAAATTTATCTTTATGAAAACATCAGCTGATTGTTGAGACTGATGCCTCATCATAAGAATGTAGATATAATATCTAAATCAGACATGCTGGCCAAATCTTTGATCATAATATTTTATCAAGTGCAAAGCATGTTCATGCAAATGTACATGTTTTGTTCTCTCTTGAAGTGGTAAATCCAATCCATTAGGAAATAATGTTGGGAATGCCATTGTAAATAAACCTTCTGTATTGTATTCATTGGTAGGTGATGAACTGATTTGTGGCCAAGGGACAACATTGTTGTCGATACTATCCAGATGTAGGATTGTTCTAATTGCATCTAGTTCAGGCATTGAGGATGGAAGTCATTGAATAAATGAAGAAGTACTTTCCATTACTTCTTTGGCATGGTTCGTGGTGGCTACATCATCATTTTCTTATATAGGTTGTTCTTGAGGTGTATCTAGTGGATATAATAGATCTGAAATGTCAATACTGGATTCAAGCATTAGTTGTAGTGCGGCTAGATCATTGACTACATCTTTATAATAATGGTCATGTTAAATTTTGTAATAATGCATTCATGACGTGATACCTATTAATGCAACAGTCATAACTTAACCCTTCCAAATTAGTTTTGCGGACAATAAGGATTTCTAAATCTTGAATTTTTCATGGCAAGGAAATGGAAATTTCTAAAATATCCCGTGGGAAGTTAATTTTGTGGCCTGAATATTTATGTTGGCCTCTCCTTGCATGAGTAACTTTCAAAACAAGAGCAATCCTTGCTATGAGCATTTCTTCTACTTGGAAAAGACACTTTAAAATATAAGGTTGCTCACCTGGGTCCATATTGTTTGATGAAGAGAAATGGTGAATGCCTCTTTCAGTAGAATATCTCATGCAAACAACTACGTGGTTTGCATGTTTAATAATCATGCCCACATAGCTTTCTCTACAAACAAAACATGCCTCCATGAGCTCTAACTTGTCAATTTTTTTTTTGAAAGTTAGATAATGTGTGTTGGAATGTAGGAGTCTGCAGGATGAGCTCAGGAGCAGTACAATGTGTTTAGGGAACATTACTTGGCTGAGGGTCATTGGTTTGCATTTCTAATAGTGTGTGGAAGTCACTATTAGATGCTTGGTGTGCGCGTCATTTCATTTGTCATTTGTTGGAGATATTGACCCTATTCTTTGCATAGTAAGTTCTATTTGTTTGCTTTCTCTTGGATTTGATGACATCACCTTGTTGTGTGGAAGGTTGAATAGATATCTAGTAGTTGTAAGAGAACACAAGTGTATTATAATTCTAACAATTGAAGAGAGAAGGCATTGAAGCATGTATGACAACAAGGATATAGTTGTACATTGTCTTGTATTAATAGAACTGCAAGAAAATCAAGGCATATGCATAGGCATATAATATATATCTCTATAGTTACATGTTTCTATATAGATAAATATGTGTGTATATATACACACATGAAAATACATATACATACATACATACATACATACATAGATATACGTATGTATGTAAATACATATATAATTGTACTGAAGCATATTCATATATATATAAATACATGTGTATCTATATAAAAGTATATAAGAACAAATATATGCATTTTTGTGGATATATTTAGATGTATACAGACGTTTTTGGATTATGGTGTGTGTCCTTTGCTCGAATCTTGGTGAAGTGGTGAAAAGAAAGTGAAGCGTACTGAAAACCGGTTAATCCTAATCTATAATTTTCTTCTTTTTTTCTTTTCCGGTCCTCATTTCATTGTGAATTGTATTTGCTCTGCAAGATTTTAGTTGATTAGTGTTTACTTTGGTGAGTGACTTTAGGTGTGAGATCCTTTGCTGAAGTCATTATGGAAATATATATATGCATAGATATATAATTATATATACATACATATGTATGTATATATATACACATGTATGTATACATATCAATGAAATATGTGTATATTTGTATAGATATATATGCACATATATAAATACATGTATATGCATATATAACTGTAAAACTATTTATATATATTTATTTGGACATATATGCATATATATATACATATCTATATATGGTATTTTTTATATATATGCATTTGGAGAAAGTAATTATGGATATATATATATATATATATGTATATGTATATATATATATATATATGTATATATATATATGTATATATATATATATGTATATATATATATGTATATATATATATGTATATATATGCACATGTATATATACATATGAATAAAAATATATGTATATTAGTTTTCATGTATAGATTACTTAAAATGAGGTAACCATAATCTATAATTTTCTTCTGTTTTGTTTTCTGGTCTGCACTTTCCCGTGAATTATTTTTGGTTTGTAAGGTTTCAAATTATTAGTATTTATTTTGTTGAGACTATGCTTCCGCTGCAAGAGCATTTTGAGAAAGTGATTATGGATATATATTTTTTTATATATACATACAGATGTAAGTATAAATATGCACATGTATGTATACATATGATTGACAATATGTGCTAGACACACACACACACGCACACACACACACATACGTGTATATGTTTATATAATTATATAACTTTGTATATATTTAGTTAGAGATACATATATATACATATCTATATATGGTAATTTCTATATAGAAATGTACATGACTAGATATACAATTTCACACACACACACACACACACACACACACACACACACACATATATATATATATGTATGTATGTATGTATGTATGTATGTATGTGTATATTAGTTTTCATGCAAAGACTACTTTTTGATGTTTTCTATGTGTATGAACAGTTAGTACTTATATATGGAAGAAATCTCAAATAAATCAAATTTATTCATCAAGGCAACTAACCAACATAGATGAGTATGTAGTCAAACACATTGTGCAATGCAACGACGAGTGCTTCAGTAGAAGTTAAACACTTTGTATATTTAGAAGTACATGTACATATGTATTTATCTATATGTAGAGATGCACATTATTAGTGTTCAATAGGTGAGTGTAGACATAAATATGCACATGGGTGTATGTATATAAAAACATGTAAGCATAGATGCATATTCTAGATATTAATATTGGAGACATTGATATAAAGAAGTTACTTATTTAATAAATAAGTGGAAGCCTTTTTCTATTACAATATGTAAGTGTACTTAAATGAACTAATTTAAATTGTAATATGATGTGCAAAACTAATAAGCATGACATAAGGAAAGCATTTGCAAAGAAATAACATTTAATTATTTAATGCATGCACAACAGGGTGGCAATACCAGCATGGAGGTTTCAGATTTGTTAGATAGAGTAAAATATAGTGACATAGAAGCAAGTATTTAGAAATGTAAGAAATATATATATATATATATATATATATATATATTTGCTTGACCATTTAGAGAAAGAAACTAGACATATATGCACATACAATTATGCAAACATATAAACAAAGGTGTAGACAATGTAGGATTGAAAGGAAAAATGACAAGCTTATATACAAACATCCAAATATATAGCTAACTATAGGATTTTAAGTATATAAAATATGTAAAATTGGAAATGTAATATGTGTTGTATGAATTGAAAGTATGGTAAATAGGCAAGAGGTCTAGTATAGGGCTAAGGCTATGCAAAGAGGTGAGCAATCTCTACAAGTAAAGCATTGCACTCAGCTTTATAATCAATACCACAGATTTAGTTAATTCTAACCTTCATCTAAGGTTTAGAATTGTATGTGTCACTAGAAACCAACATAGTCAACGTGTAGCAATGTGAAACAAGTGTATTAATGACAACACAAGGTGTTTGTTCTATGGTGGCATCATTTTGCAATATGTAAAGTTCTTTTGCAATTTTCTTTATCAAATCAGTTCCCACCTCATCAAAAGTAGTTGCCCAAACAGTTCCTTTTGCATCTTGCAGTTTCATTGGTTAAAGGTAACTGCAATTGTATTCTGCCATGGTCATTTGACATCTAGGACAAAACCATGAATCGTCAACCTGTTGAGTGAATTTTTTTTACAAGGTTTACCATTAACTTTTAGTGGACAAGCTGCGTAATAGAAATCATTATCTATTACATTCACAAATCTTATAAAAACAACTATAGTAGTTTGAATTGTTTCTGGTTTGACACTCATGCGTTCATGGATTGATGCAATAGTCACCCTAGTGTATCTTCCATCAATATGAGTAAATCCTAAAGAGAAATCATGAGAATGCAATGGAAGACGTCCTCTTAGCATGAGGGGTCCTGCCTCTCGGAAAGGAGGATTAATATCTAATGTTGTTGTAGATGTCATATTGACAAGCTTTCCTTTAAAGTACCCTACACGGACATTGAGTGCAACAAGTATAAGAATATCATCAGGGGTTGACATATTTTTTAAGTCATGGCCTCTTTGTTCTAATGTTGAACCGAACAAATCATTAATTTTATCAATTCGCTTCTTTGTTTCACTGCCATCCTTCTTGTGGATTGTGATGACATCTCCAACATATACAACAACACCAATGATGTCAACCAATGTATTATTAGTCAACTAAACCACTTCACTAATTTGGGTGAAAGAGGAGCGGGTCTGAGAAGGATCAACATCAGGGGTGCAACGTTTCAATATTGAAGCATCAGATAGGAAGATCTCTAAATGGCTGTTTAATTTATTGTATCTTGTGTTTGCCTCCTTTATGGGCCCCTTAGAAATAACATAGTGAGCACCTACCTCCACATGATCACAATGTAGTTGATTTATTTGATGAAAACATGTAACCCTAACTTCACAACCCTTAGTGTCTACAATGTCAAAGTTGAAGACTTGCCTATTCTTGGTAGGTGCACTAAATGACCATATTGGTCGTTTGTCAGTGACTTTTCCTTGATTGTCCATTTGTTTTGGTAGGGATTTAAACTTTTGATAGGGCTTATGTTATCAAAGGTCATACTTTGTGGGGATGGTAGTGCAACAACAAATTGAAGGGAACGTTTAGAGGATGATGGTGTTTCTTGCCCCAAAATTTTTGGTTGTTGTTCTTTGAACATGTATGTAGGTTGACCAAAGAATTGACATGCTTTATTTGATCGGTAAACTAAGTATTATAATAGTCTTATAAAATAAAATAGTTTTGTTTAAGTTTCTATGGATTGTTGCTGGAAAGATTGACTATCAAAGAAGGATATTTTAATAAACATAGTATATTTCCTACCTTGTGTTCCATACATATCTGCAAGTATAACTTGTTAATAGAACTATAGAACCTATTTTTAGAGCATCTGAATCTATCAGATCTGCATACTTAGAAGGCAAAATCGCTAGCTGCATGTATGTGTCATCAGACAACAGAAGTTTATATATGTCCGTGTCATCTTTGGCACCCTGCATTTTCTAGAATGATAAAACTTGGAGCAATGCTGAAGGAAGTTCATCCCCAACATTGATAAATTGAATTGCACATGGGGTGGGGGCACAGTCTTGGGCAAGTGCCTACAAAAAGATAATATCAACACTGAGGACTTAATGTGAAGGGGTACTAAGACATATATATGATGATCCCTTCACGTATAGTTGAGTGTTTTGGAGTGCATGCAATTAAATAATTTTGAACCATTAAATGTGGCAACGATATAAATATGCATCAATTACAGAATGCTTAACTATATTTGTGTATGTTAGAAAATAGGGAGCATTTCGAAATGGAAGGCATGGAATCAATTTAAAATGTATTATGAATGAGGGATATTATGAAAGTAATGACGACAAAGTTGTGGTTTTGAAAAGGTAGGACGTATTAGCTTACCAAAGTGTCTATTGTGGATTGCTATAGAGATTCAGAGGTAGCCATTGGAGATGATATTTTGCATTGAGTTATTTAAATTCGAGAGGAATGGAAGCATTAAATGTACATGGTAGTATAGGTTATTAACAAACTATTATAATTTTTTGTGAGTATATGTTTATTTTTTTTCTAAAAATGTAATATTCTATAGGTTGTCCTGAAATAAAGCTATTGACAGATAAATACATGTGCATAAATGAATAACTTAGCGAGATGGAAATAATTTTGCATGTTTTAATGAAACTACAGAAAAGAAGGCATTCCATCTATAAAGAAGACAAATGTACATCGCAAGAGAAGCACGGTTTACCTGACTTTTAGTGTACAAACGGTTTCAGTTTCAGTGTAAGGAAAGGAGTGTTGTCGTCTAGACTAGTATATTTCCTTGGAGGATAAGGTTGATTTTGATCCTATTATGAGGTTGAAAATATCCTTATTAGAATACATAGAATGACATAATGGATTGAGAAATTATGTGTCGAGGATAAGCACCAAACTAAACCCTAGTGAATCAAAAACTTGCACACCAAAAATAATGGACACGAAAATGAGGAATGAAAATGAAAAGACAACAAATTTGTGGTCAGTTATTTCTTTTAATAATTGCTTTAATTATGATCTTATTGGGAGGTGTATCATAACGTTGGTAAAGATATCATCTCATGTCTATATGATTCTAGTATGAGGTTGGAAATTCTTATTAAAAGACATAGAATGACATAATTGATTGAGAAAGCCTATGCCATGGACAACCACCAAACTAAACCTTAATGTCTTGAAAACTTGCACACCAAAAACAATGTAGCAAAAATGAGGAATGGACAACAAAAAACAGTGATTTCTTTTTTTAAAAGCAAAAGTGGCAAGCCACTGATATATATACTAATAAGAAAACTGATTCAAGAGCTCAATAGGAAAGAATCAGGAAGAAAACCCTATATCCTTTCTTAGATACAATGAAAAAGAGGAAAGGAGGCTATGAGGAGAAGCCCCCCGAAGATCCGGAGAGATAGATAGGACTTGCCCATAGAATGAGCCTCTTGGACGCCAAATTTAGAGTAGTAGGTCAAAACAAGACCGAGTGAAACCTTAAAAACATGACCCCCACAACTGGTTATCATGAAGAATGAGAAGTGGAAATCTGGTTATTGGAACACTGAAAAGCTGCCATGACTGGTTTTCGGTTGTGTTGTATCGGAACTATGAAACCGGTATGTTGTCCTCATGACCGGTTCATAGAAGAAAAGCCTCCATTACCGATGCTAGCCGATAGGCTAAGAAGATGGCTCCGCAACTGGTTCTAATATACCAGTGAAAATAAACGCCTAAACCAACACCGGTAAACAAGGGGCAGACAATTTTTTTTGGGTCATACCGTTTGCCGTCAAATTTTCCACCCGTCAAAAAAGGGCATATTGTAAGTAGCAAAAAACAAAGCCAAAATAACTTTACTCATCCATGGCAACGTCCTCCTGGGACTGAATTACAGGGGCGTCAAAGGTGGGCCATCCCATGGCTTCATCCTGCACCGGTGCGTTGAGGTCTAGCACCCTATCTGTAGCCCATCCCCTTTCCACCGGTTGTGAAATTGGCAAATAGGTTTCAACGTTTTCTATTTCTAGGATCACCATGAGAGCCCCAACTTTAATTTTGACTCTGTGCACAATGTGGTCATCTAATTATCTGCCGAATTGATGCAGGTCGTTCTTCACATGGCGAAAGTTTTGTCGTTCGAGGGCATGTTTTATTTGGTCATAAAGTAATATGTAAGCATGGCTGGATTGAATAAAGTGACGAGGAAAGAGGCCCCCAAGGAGAGCCGACCCCTGCCATAGATTATATTTTACCAGGGCTTCATGGAACGAGGCTGGTGCAAGCACATCTTGTCTTGAAAGCTTGAAGAACACTAGTTCAAGCAGAGGAATAGATTGCAAGAGATCCAGAGCATTTGACAGAAAAGAACTAAGAAGTTGATAGGGATAAAGAATCCTTTTGGCTTGAGGGGATAAGGTCTCCTCACTGATGAAGTCTTTGATAGCTCTTCTCAATTGTTGATTGTGCAGAAGAAAAAGTTGGTCGAGGTCCCTATCATTGATGTGTCCATGAAAAACCACCGAGGGTTCTAAAATTTGCACTGAAACCCGATTGTTCCATGACATGTACTCCCAATGAAACGAAAAAACTTACAAAACCAAAACAATTCATGGGAAAATGAGGGCCGGAAAACAAAATAGAAGAAAATGACAGATTAGGGTTAACTAGTTTTCATTACCCACCATTTATCATTTGTAAACCCCAATCAACCAAAAAATTGTAGAACAAATCAACCGCAAACTTGAAGAGCAACAAAAACTCATGGGAAAATGATGACCAGAAAATAAACACAAGAAAATGACAGATTAGGGTTAATTGATTCTCATTTTGTATCCATCACTGTTCGTAAACCTTAACCAACTAAAAACTTGCAGAGGAAAAGAAATTCACGGAATTTAAATGAGGACTGGAAAATAAAACACAAGGAAATGACAGATTAGGGTTAACTGATTTCCATTGCCATTCATTTACCATTTTCCACATCTATGAGATTCATGCAATACACATGACACAATCTATGGCAAAATGGAATTGCCCACGTGTCGTCGCTGCGAACAAGTCACATTCACTAGGAAAAATCTGTGAGTAACCAGAAATCAATGCTCATTGGAATACCTTACACTTCGACGGGAAAAAGCCCCCACTAAAAGCCTATTGACTTACTAAATCAACTCCTAACTAAAGTGCATATTTATAGAAATAAGGTCTAGAGGTTAAAAAGGACTAATTCACTGCTCACGACAACCACCAAAGTAAAACATAATCAATTGGAAAGTTGCAGGGTAGAAACAATTTAGAGGAAAATGAGGACCAGAAAACAAAAGAGAAGAAAATTATACAAATGTATTTTCTTTAATAAATTATAAATTTACTTAACATTACAAGAATATGAAAATTAGGTTCAGTAAATTATAAACTCGGTTAATATTACAGAAAGAAAGCTCTTCTAGGCGGTCAAAATAGTGCACCTCAACGAGGTATAATGCACCTGTTGTAGGTGGTCTAAATAACGCACCTCAAGCAACTCTATTATATTCAACAAATACACTTCACAGACAGTTAAACTCAACCAACGAGAAATGAAACCGTAATAAACATAAGGTGCATAATTATCAATGGTTGACCTCTTCTTAAGACAATATTGAGGCGAGTATGGTATCACAGAGATACTTAAAAGTTACGAGTAAGAAATCAAGTCTCAGGTTATAATGTAATGAAAACAAGGTGTTTGTTTTGTAATGGCCACTTACTTTATCGTATTACATGCCCATTTTCTCTACCTATCCAAACTTTAAAAGAAAAACAAATCCAATATACATTCCATTTTACTTTCATATTCGCAATGGATTCTAATAGTATACCTTGCAAAGAACTTCAGTATTGGACAAGGCTGAGAATAGAGTGCAAATTTCTCTGTCTATAGAAATAATTAGTAGTAACAATGTAGGAACAAGATAGCCTTAAAATAGAAAGCACCATGTGTGTGGTTCATTCTGTGGCCTCTATTCTTTCCAAGGCTTAGTAGTGCAGGAGCACCTAGATTTCTTGATGAATTTTCACAATTTTGGAGTGAATGATCCTCAAGAGGATCAATGAGTGAATAAAGGACCATTGGTAGGTCCAAAAGTGTGTTTGAAGGTTATTTGTAGTTTGGGTGTCTCTTGTTTTAACTTATTTTCTTAGTTTTGGCCAATGTGCCTTTGTAAGCCAAAAAATGCCATCATTTTTGCAAAATTGGGTAAAACCCCTTGTAAGGCCTCATAAGGATTTTGGACATGTTGGTTTGATGTTAGGGAGCTATCCTAGGAGGTTTATAATGAGTAAATATGTATAAGTTTCAAAAGTGCATGGTGGAGCAAAAGTTATCATTATTGCTTGAAATCTTTTTGCAACTTTTGCAAAAATGATCAAATCAGTGGTTAAGGAATTGATGGGTGGTTGGTTGTGAGTAAGTAGGAATATATAATGCTTTAAAAATCATTGTGAAAGGGTTGGAAGTTACAGAGAGAAAATTGTGAATAACAATTTGAAGCAATTTCCAGATTTTGCATAAAAAACTTGTATTTTGCTTATTGCAGTCCATACCAGATGGATTGATCTTGGTAATTTTATTTCATGGTGGATTAGGTTTCATTATTGTGGTGCTTTAGAAGTATTTGTATTCCTTTATTGTGTAGGTTTAGTGTGGTGTTTGAAGATTTTCTTGTTTGCACTGCTCTTGGCTTGAGCAAAGGGATTAAGACCCTAGAAATGGCTCCAACTTGAAATCCTGTTTTGTTTTCTCAATGGTCTTTGGGATTAAAGTCATAGAGCCCATGTATAGTGTAAATAATCAGTGTGGTGTCCTAGAATTTTCCTTGGGTTAACTTTCTATCATGTCCTAGGCGAGCTCTGCCATAGCCCAATTAGGAGACATGACTGCTAATTTTGTCATTGCTTGCAGGGGTGTTCAAATTTGATTGATCCAAGTGATTGGAAAGGAATATGGTTGTCTAGAAGAGTCTCAGAGAGAGTATGGAGGTGTGACATGGTGTGGAGAACACTCTTAATCTTTAAACCCTTAAAAAGAGCCATTTTAAGGTTCGTACTTGTATGGACGTATCAGGCAATCTAACCTCCTGAATCTCAAATAATGTCCAAAAGGGTATTCAGATCACTGAAGCTTTTAGGAGGTCTTTTGGAACCTTTTTGATAAACTGGGAAAAAATTGTGAAGGTAGGGCTAAAAGGGGCTCATAGGGCTACTAGGCCTAAAAAATAAGAATCCTTGAAAGTGATGAAGAAATGAATGGAAAAAATCACAAAACCACATGATGGGAGTTGTTACATCGTCTCAACATCCTCCTATTCCCCTGCAAGTGAAGGTTAAATATTTTGACATCTTGATGGTTGAACTTACCCTAGTGAGTTCTAGCCTTGATCTTGAGTAATTGGAGTAAACTAGTTGATAGAGAGTTTCCCAAAAGAGTTTAGGTGTTGTAATTGATTCAAGAGTGAGCAGGGTGTAAACAAGCATGGAAGCCCACTATGACACCTCTTTCTAATCTACAAACGAAATTGTAACTCTTTTGTGAGATCCTCCCTATCACTTAGGTTGGCTTTGCACCTTCTTCCTTAGTTTGGTAATTTAAAGTTATTGTGAAGATCAATTTGTTATTAGTACATTTATCTTTAGAAAAATCTATGTAAAAAATGTTGGGAAATATCATTTTTAGATCTCTATCTTGTTTTATAATAGAAATAGTTTTTATTAACATACTCATATCATTACATTCACCTCTAGCTCACTCTAATTAAATATTTCATCATAATAGAAATAGTTTTTGTTAGCACACTTACATCATTACATTCACCTCTTACTATCACTGTAATTAGACGTCTCAACATAATTAAATCCCCATTCATCATCATATAATTTAATATAGTGAAAGAACTATCACTTTCCTTTGAATTTTATGATGTCTTCAATTTTAGGGGCTCTATTTATCATATAATGCAGCTTAAATCCTCTTGAATCTCATTAAGTTTAATTCCTATTATCTTTCATTTCATAGTTACCTATCTTATGTTAGCAAGTAGTTGGACTCCGTTTCTGATATATAAACAAGGAAACAAGCAGTTGGCCTATGTTGACATATAATAGTGTGTTGATTCTTCAGGGGAGAGAGACTTGTGACAAATGGGTGGATATGATTGAAAATAACACTTCGAGCATTCAAATAAAGATTTTGCAAGAAAGGTTGCAGAAGTTAAGAAGCAAATCTGAATTAAGGGAAACTGAAGTCAAAGAGGTGTGTCGTAGAAATACATATCAAGGAGCCATTTGAAATGTTGCAAAGTAGGTGAAAGCCGAGAGTGGACATTTGTGGGAGATGCAACTTCTTTTAGGTGTTTTGGATAAGCAAGTACAGGTAACAAATAAAGTCTCAGGTTATAACATAATGAAAATAAGGTGTTTGTTTTGTAATGGCCACTTACTTTACCGTATTGTGTTTGTCAGTAGAATGTTAACTATTGGTTGTGTTTTGTTGATTATTGATTATGTAAATACTCATACTTTCATTGCAATAACAAACTTTTCAATTAACATACAAACTACTATGGTATCTCACAGATACTAAAAGAAATACACATAACTAGTGTATATATATATATATATATATATATAGACATATATATATCTACATATATACATATATATGTATATACATATATGTATATGTATATGTATATACATATATATGTATATACATATACATATATGTATATGTATATACATATACATATATGTATATACATATATGTATATGTATATGTATATACATATATATGTATATACATATACATATATGTATATGTATATACATATACATATATGTATATTTATATGTATATACATATATGTATATGTATATGTATATACATATACATATACATATATGTATATATACTGGTTGTTATGCTAATATTAAGAACATCTAAAACAATGAAATCAACTCCTAACTAAGGTGCATATTTACAGAAATCGGATCTAGAGGTTATAGCCTAATGAAAACAAGGTGATTTTGTAAATAGTGCGACATTGATTGCAAAAACAGACTTTACAGTTAACTTACAAAACATATAGGTTTGAAAAATTACCTGAGAATGTCTATTGCCACTTCCACTTCATCTCCCACTGACTTTCACAAACTTTGTTAATGGGGGTTAAAATATTGTACCTCAACCACCACAAAACCCTAATAAACAAAGGAAAACAAACAAAAAATGAAGCAATATGTTAGATTCCAAAAATTACAAACTGTAAAAGCACTTAAAGAGGAAAAACTATTTTGGGTTAAGGAGTTATAAAAGTTCACCTCCAACTACGCTAATGTATTCACCAAAACCAGTCCCAAGTGAAGAACGAAACCCTAATCAACTGGAAACCTGCAGAGCAAAAACAATTCACAAGAAAATTAAGAATGTGAAACAAAATTATCTCCTAACTAAAGTGCATATTTAGAGAAATCAGGTCTAGAGGTTATAGCCTAATGAAAATAAGGTGGTTTTGTAAATAGTGCGACATTTATTGCAAAAACAGACTTTACAGTTAATATACAAAACATATAAGTTTGAAAACTTACCTGGGAATGTCTCTTGCGACTTCCACTTTATCTCCCACGGACTTTCACAATGCTTGTTATTGGGGGTTAAAATAATGCCCCTCAACCAGCACGAAACCCTAATAAACAAAGGAAAACAAAAAAAATGAAGCGACCTGTTAGATTCTGAAAATTACAAACTGTAAAAGCACTGATAGAGGAAAAACTATTTAGGGTTAAGGAGTTAAAAAAGTTCACCTCTAACCGTGGTAATGTATTCACCAAAACCACTCCCAAGCGAAGAACAAAACCGTAATGAACCAGAAACCTGCAAAGCAAAAACAATTTATGGGAAAATTATGACTGGGAAATAAAAGAGAAGAAATTTGCAAATTAGGATCAATTGGTATAAAAAACTCACCTGAAACCACTGTAATGCATTCACCAAATGCACTCATAGCCGAAGAATGCAACCTTGATCAAGCGAACAAACCTAGGGTCCAAAGATTAAGGTTAAACAATTTTTATTTAAATCGTAATGAAACGAAAACTTACAAACCCAAAACAGTTCACGGGAAAATGAGAAAACAGAAGAAAACGATAGATTAGAGTTAACTAGTTTTCATTACCCATCACTTACCATTCATAAACCCCAATCAACTGAAAATTTGCAAAACAAATCAATTGCAAACTTGCAGAGCAACAAAAATTCACGAGAAAATGACGGTCGCAAAACAAACACAAGAAAGTGACAGATTAGGGTAAACCCTAAGCAATCGAAAACTTGTAGAGAAAAAGCAATTCACGAAAAAATTAGGACAGGAAAACAAAATACAAGGAAATGATAGATTAGGGTTAACCAGTTTCCATTGCCATTCATTTATTGTTGGCTACTTCTTCAGGATTCGTGCAATACACACATCACAATCTAAGGCAAAACATAATTACCCACATGTCATCGCCACAAACACGTCACATTCATTAGGAAAAATCTGCTGACCACCAGAAAACAATGCTCGTCAGAATGTCTTACACTTTGGCAGGCAAAAACCCCCACTAAAAGCCTATTGACTTAAAAAATGTATATAAATTTTAATTATTTATGCCGAAGGTGTATCCTATCTGAAGTGGACAAAGCTAACTTTCTACATCAACGGTGTGCAACGTCAGATAGGCATGCAAGACGATTGGAAGCAAGATGGCCGTTAGATTTCGTTGTTGGATTTGTGCTACTTTATATTTTTATCATTTATTTTTTCATTTTTTTAGTTCGCTCTATTATTTCAGGAAATGTATTTCCCTGCGTGGACAAGAAGCTTGTTTGCACCAATCCAAAACACTGAACAATCTCTATGCAAAAGTATCAATGTGAATTGGTTCATTTTTGCGAGTTGTCTGACACTATTACATTTATCATACTGCACTAAATAGTTTACTTCATTATTTAAAAGGTAGGAACGAAAGACAATGTGAATATTTTGTATTTCGTTTCAAATTTGTCTCTCACTTTATTTTGTTTGTAATACATTATTACTAATACGAATTTCTACATTAAAAATTAACGCAAGGTGTGGATGCAAATTCTGACACATAAATAGAAATATAGATTTCTATTGCTGCATAAATATGAATTATAATATTAATATTGTTTAACTTTAAATTATAGATAGGTAAACAGTAATAACTTTTTAATTAATGATATTATTTAACTTTTTATTATAAGTAGGTAAATAGTAATAAATTTATACTTAACATAATTGTTTTTAAAATAATAATATAATAAATAAGGAATTAAATAAAATATGGATTCGCTTTTAATCTTATTTTGTTTTTAATTTTTAAAATTTAGTTGTATTTATAATTTTTTGATATGAAAGTTAAAATTTTAGATTGTCATTTGAATATAATTTGTTTTTGTTTTAAACATTTTATTATAATTATGATTTTAATTATTTAAGAATTTTTTCCTATGTACTTTTCAATTTATAATAATTTTTTATTTGTTAATATTAAGTTTATCTTTTGATTAATATATGTCAATACTATGTGTATTATATTAATTCTAATTTTAGGTATAATTCATTAATATTTGAATTCCAATAAATTAAGAACTAGTTTTACTTTTTTATTTAATTATTTATTAACTTAACAATTTTATTATTCATTATTACTTTTTTAAAATCATTATTTTATTAATATTTAGTTTTTGATATTCATGGTAAATGCATAAATATCTCATCTTGTACTATTATTCTTGATGAATTCCTTCCCACTATCTGGTGCAAGAACACCTAGTGAAGCTCATGGAGCACTTCATCAAATTTTGGTTTGAAATGGCCTATGTTGGTCTCAATTGAATAATGGACTTGTTGTATTCCCAAAGGGTGTGTTTAGTGTGTTTAAGTGTCCTTTGTATCTGAGTTTTGTTGTTTGTTAAGTTTTTGGTCTATTTTTGACCTTTTGTGCTTTGTAAGCCTAGAATGGGCAAAATGTGGAAAAATGGTGAAAATGCCTTATAAAGTCTTGTTAGGCATTGAAATATGTTTTTGTGGTTATATTAAACCATTTCACTTAGTGGAGTTAAGTCTGTTTGGCTCACAAGTAAAAAATGCTAATTGTACTAAAAATTGTCAAAGTTGTCAAGCAACATTTTGACAATTTTTGGAAAATTTGTAAAAATAAGGCAAAAGGTGGTTATTGGTCTATACCTAGGCATGAGTTGGGTGGTGAGTTTCTATTTAAATCCTCACACAACTTTGTATCGGGTTGGCATTCGAAAACAAGAAGAACTCAATATAAAAACTAAGAATTTTGTCACTTTTCTTGCATTTTTGCTTCATATGCTATAGCAGACCGTACTTCCTAAGCATTTGGCTGTACTGTTTTCATTTGGGAAGTTGTGTCATGTTGTGTTAAATATTTATCACCTAGGTTTGTGTGTTGGTGTGAAGTTTTAATATTGTATCAAAATTATTTTGTTTTAGCCCGGTTCTCGGTTGAGTAAGGGTTTGGTTTCAAAAATGGAAGCAACTTGATTTTCTTTGGCTCTTTCTCCATGGCCTCTGAGAGTCAAGTTCTTGTACATAGCCTTCTTGTATATACAATTTTTTTTTTGATGGCAATGACAAAGAAAATGGTTTGTTTTGCATACTAGGCGAGCTCCTATAGTCGAGCTAGTGAATTTTCATGGTGTGAAACAAATCTTCTTTGCAAACCCCCACCAAGTGGACCTCATTTTCAGTTTCCTAAGGTGGAATAAAGTTTGGACAGATTTTTTAGACTAGATGGGAGGATGTTTCAATGAATAGTTGTTGGAAATGCATTTTGAGTAGCTGAAGTGTTGAATACAATGGTTTTTGAGCACTTTTCCTTTTAAAACTTGGTTGCACATCAAGTGTTTGTCTTTATACTTGCAGAGAAGGAAGTTGGAAGGATTAATAATGATGGCACAAACCTTCTCAAAAGATTTGGTGGTCTGGAGAAGAGTTTGGAATGGTGATAAGGTGTTTAAAGACTCACAACCCTTGAAAACCCTTGTTTTTAGGAACATTTATAGGACATCAATTGTACGGTCTTGTCAGACCTACTCATATCACAAAATTGAAAGATATCCATAAAGGGTATATAGATATTCAAGGTTTTCATGAAGTGTTTTGGCATTTTGTGGAATTATTAGCGTTTTAGCAGTTTTGGAGGGCTAATTGGGGCTCTTTCCTTGTAGCTCTGTTTTGAGTTTTTCTTCAAATCAGGTAAGAAGACAATTGAATAGATCACCAAACCAAGTTGAAATACACCTAATAGGATGTTAGAAAATTCCCTAGACATCCTACAACTCTTGGTGAGTGACGTTGGTGTTTGGAGTTAGGAAGCAAAGTTGCACTTTTGAGAGTCTTGAGAGCAAGTATGAATGAAAATAAGAACTAACATGGTAGGAAGATCTTAGGGTTTGTATGAAGAATAAAGTAGGAAAGACATCAAAGAAAAAAAACCTAAACAAGTGGAAAAACCTTCAACAATCACCTTTGAGGTAACTTGCAAGCCAAATTGATTACAAACACACAATTTGAGCCAATTTTTGAGTTTCTCCCTATCATAGTGGTATTAGAGCAAGAAGTAAGTCTTGGGTAGAAGTGAGTAGTTTCAAGATGGTTACCAATGCTAACTTAGCCATGAAGGTAGAATACCAATAAGAGGAAAATAGAGCACTAAGGGAGAGATTGGAGTAGCTAGAGACAAAACTTAGCCAAGAAGGTAGAATACCTGAACTTGTTCTTGAACAAGAACCTTTCTTGAAGGCCTTGAAGGCTTTGAGTGGAAAAACCTTAGAATGTGTAGCTCTTTTTAGTGGCAAGATGGATCTAGATTGATTCATGGAGTGGATTGAAGGCCTGGAGAATCACTTTGAATGTGATGGGGTGACAGAGGCCTAGAAGGTGAAGGTAGCTAAGTCTAGGTTGAGAGAGGCTACCTTAACATGGTGTAAATTCATTCAAGCTGAGAGAGAAAAAGAGGGGAAACAAACCAGAGCAACCTAGAAGGGAATGGTGTCTAAGATCAAGGAAACCTACATACTAGATGGTTATGAAATCCAACTACATAAGAAGAGGCAAAATTTGAGGCAAAGGGAGTTATATGTGAGCAACTATACAAAGGAGTTTCAAAGACTATGTTTGAGGTCAAAGGTTGTGGAAGATGAGAACATAAAAGTTTCAAGATATCTCAATGGCTTGAGATGGAATATACATGAAGAGTTGAGTTTATTGTGTCCAAATACAGTGCAGAAGTGTTACCAACTGGCACTCAAAGTGGAAGAGAAAAGTAGGAAGAAGCAAGAACAAAGCAACAGAGGCAGAGGTAGGGGAAGAGATGGTAGAGTCCATAAAGGCAATTTTGGTAGAAGAGGAGCTGATCAAAGGTCCCAAGGAGAGTCCAAACTTATAGAGAAAAGTGGTGATTCTAATAGAAAGAGTAGCTATAGAGGAAGGGGATCTAGCAACCTAGGAAGAGGTAGATCTAGTGGACTAGGAAGATTGTCCTACTTCTCCACCATGAAGTGTTACAATTGCCAAAAGTTAGGTCATGCCGCCTATAGATGCCCTGAGAAATATTCTTCATCTCAAGGAGGTGAAAGAAGAGTGACATATGTGCAAGAAGATGTAGCAAGTGGTAAGGCACAAGAAGTGAGTTTAGCTTCAGAAGATGGGGAAAGTTTAATGTTGAGGAGAGTCTCGATCAAGGATCCAACCAAAGAGGAACCAACTCAAAGAAGACCTTTATTTAGAATCAAGTGCAAGATCATGGGTAAGGTTTGTAGAGTGGTGATGATTTAGGGTCTACAGACAATATTATGTCAGAGGAAGCAACAAATAAACTTAAATTGGAGAGAGTTCCACATAGTAGTCCATATAAGGTCACTTGACTCAAAAAGGAGAAGCATGTGGTGGTGAATGAGAAAGCTTGGGTTGAGTTCACAATAGGGGTTTATAAGGATAAAATCCTGTGTGATATACTCCCAATGGATGCTTGCCACCTACTTCTAGGTAGGCCATGGCAATTTGATAGAAAAGCCATTCATAATGGTGAGAAGAACTCTTATTCTTTTCAAAAACATGGAGTCACATATAAAATTCAGTCCTTAAATGATGAAGGAGAGGGCAGCAAGTCCAAAAACCCAAATGCCTTGTTGGTGAGTGAAAAAAAGTTCATAAACACTCTTGAAGAGGGTGAAGGAGTGGGATTTGCTCTCATAGTGAAACCAAAGGAAGACAAGAAAGAAAAGAAGGTTCAAATACCTCATGAAGTGCAACAAATACTAGACAACTTAAAAAAAATCATAAGTGATGGAGCACCAACAACCCTACCACCTACTAGAGCCATAAGCCATCAAATTGACTTCATTCCTGGAGCTTCATTAACCAACAAAGTAGCCTACAAGATGACCCCATAACAAAATAAAGAAGTGGCTAGTCAAATACAAGAGTTGTTAGATCAAGGTTTGATAAGGAAGAGTATAAGTCCTTGTGTCATACCTACAGTGTTAGCACCAAAGAAAGGAGGAACATGGAGGCTATGCACATATTCAAGAGCCATTAACATAATCACTATTAGATACAGATTCCCTATCCCAAGGATTGAAGATTTGATGGATTGCTTGGGAGGTGCAAAGTATTTCACAAATATTGATCTCAAGAGTGGTTACCACCATATCAGAATAAAGGAAGGTGATGAGTGGAAAACAACCTTCAAAACTAATGAAGGACTTTATGAGTGGCTTGTTATGCCATTTGGTCTCACTAATGCTCCTAGTACATTCGTGAGACTCATGAATGAAGTGCTTAAATATTTTATTGGTAAATTTGTTGTTGTATACTTAAATGATATGTTGATTTTTGGTAGAACTAAAGATGAACATCTAAAGCATCTCAAATTTGTATTGCAACAATTGTATGATGAGAAACTAACAATAAACTTGGAGAAGTGTGAAATTATGCAGCAGGAACTAGTCTATCTTGGTTTTGTAGTTTCAGGTGGAGACTTGAAAATGGATACATCAAAGGTGGAAGCAATCACCAATTGGCCAACACTAAAAACAACAAGTGAAGTGTGAATCTTTCATGGTTTGGCACAGTTCTATAGGAAGTTTATAAGGGGATTCAATGAGATTTGTGCACCTATGTTAGATACTATTAAAGGTGGAGTCAAGACAAAGTTTCAGTGGACCAAAGAGGCTAATAAGGGGTTTGAACTCTTGAAACAAAAGGTAGCTACACAACCAATACTTATTCTTCCTAGTTTTGATAAGTTGTTCACTATTGAATGTGATTCAAGTAACATAGCAGTTGGTGTTGTTTTAAGTCAAGATAATAGACCAGTAGCTTTCTTTAGTGAAAAGCTCAATGATGCAAAAAAGAAGTATTCATCCTATGATCTTGAATTGTATTCTCTTGTCCAATCTCTTTGAAAATGGAGGCACTATTTGCTGCCCAAAGAGTTTGTTGTTTACACAAATAATCAAGCTCTTAGTTTTTTGAATTCACAAGATAAGTTGAGTCATAGACATGTTAAATGGGTTGAGTACTTTCAATCATATACATTTTCCATTAAGCATAAAAAGGGACACTGTAATAAAGTAGCAGATGCTTTGAGTAGAAGGCTACTAATAGTGCAAGAAATGTAGATTTAGAGTATTGGAGTTGATTGCTTCAAGGATTTGTATCCAAATGATGAAGATTTTGCAGCCATTTACAAGGTTTGTCAAGAATTTCAAAACCATTTTCATAGTGAATATGCTGACTGTACCTTGCAAAATGGTTTGTTGTTTAGAGGTGGACAGTTGTGTGCTCCCAAAGGCTCAATGAGGTAAAATCTGGTCCAAGAGAAGCACAATGGGTGTTTGAGCAGTCATCTTGGTCTAAACAAGACATTGGAACTTGTGCAACGTTTCTACTATTGGTCAAGAATGCAAAGGGATATCAAGAGGTATGCTGAGCAATGTATGGTTTGCTAAAAGGCAAAAGGCACATCTACCAATGCTAGTCTTTATTAACCATTACCCATTCCTACAAGGCCATGGGAATGTGTGAGTATGGAATCTGTGGTTGGTTTACCCAAAACAAAGCTTGGTTTTGATAGCATTTTTGTTGTTGTTGATAGATTCAGTAAAATGACATATTTTGTTCTTTGCAAAACTACTCATGATGCTAGTCACATTACACACTTGTTTTTCAAAGAGGTTATTCGAATCCATGGTTTTCCTATTAGTATTGTTTTAGATAGAGATGTCAAATTCCTTGGACAATTTTGGAGAACTCTTTAGAAAAGATTGGGCCCTAACTTGTCTTTTGGTGAGCCTATCATCCCCAAACCGATGGCCAAACAGAGGTGATCAATAGGACACTTGGTAAACTCTTAAGGTGCTTGACAAAATAGTATGGATAGAGCTGGGATCAGATTTTTCACCAAGCAGAGTTTGCCTACAATGACAATCTCAACAGGTCTACTGGTAAGAGTCCTTTTGAGATAGTGAATGGTATGCACCCAAGGGGTGTTATGGAGTTGAGAAACCTTGGTAATGTGTAGCAAAGAAGTGGTCAAGATGATGATGTAGCTCATTCTATGAAGGAGGTTCATGATCAAGTGAAGTAGTCTCTCCAAGATGCCTCACAAAAGGTCAAAGCTAGAGTTGATGCAACAAGGAAAGATGTACAATTTTCAGTTGGTGACTTTGTGATGGTGCACTTGAATAAGTCTAGAATTCAAAAATGAATTCCCAAAAAAATACAAATGAGGAGGATAGGTCCTTGTAAGGTTTTGGCTAAGTATGGCTCTAATGCTTATAAGGTTGATTTGCCTAATGATGTTGCATTGTCTCCTATCTTTAATATTGCAGATTTGGTTGCATACAAAGGGAAGCTTCCCAAGGAGGATGAGAGAGTTTCATATGTTCACCAATCATTTTCAGACTTGACTCTTCCTTCTACACCCATGCCTCAAGCTGAAAAGGTTTTGGATTCTAGGATTCTCAAAAAGACTCGACACCATGTCTATATGAAGTATTTGATCAAGTGGAAGGACAAACCAGACTCTGAGGCTACTTGGGTACCTAAATTAGACTTTCTTCAGTCTGTAATTGATCCCTCATTTGTTCCCAACTGAGTCACTTGACTTCTTTGTCTTTGGGGGAGTATGGTGCAGGAGCACCTAGTGAAGCTCATGGAGCACTTCAACAAATTTTGGTTTGAAATGGCCTATGTTGGTCTCAATTGAATAATGGGCTTGTCTCATGTACAAAAGGTGTTTTTAGTGTGTTTAAGTGTCGTTTGTGTCTTAGTTTTGTTGTTTGTTGAGTTTTAAGTCTATTTTTGACCTTTTATGCTTTGTAAGCCTAGAATGAGCAAAATATGGGAAAATGGTCAAAATGCCTTATAAAGCCTTGTTAGGAATTGAAATATGTTTTTGTGATTATAGTAAACCATTTTAGTTAGTGGAGTTAAGTCTATTTGGCTCACAAGTCAAAAATGCTCATTGTACTAAAAATTGTCAAAGTTGTCAAGCAACATTTTGAAATTTTTTGGAAAATTTGTAAAAATAAGGCAAAAGGTGGTTATTGGTCCGTACTTGGGCATGATTTGGGTGGTGAGTATCTATTTAATTCCTCACACAACTTTGTATCAGGTTGGCATTCGAAAACAAGAAGAACTCAATACAAAAACTAAGAATTTTGTCACTTTTCTTGCATTTTTGCTCCATATGCTATAGCAGTCCGTACTTCCTAAGCACTTGGCTGTACTATTTTCATTTGGGCAGTTGTTCCATATTGTGTTAAATATTTCTCACCTGGGTTTGTGTGCTGGTGTGCAGTTTTAACATTGTATCAAAATTATTTTGTTTTAGCCCTGTTCTCGGTTGAGTAAGGGTTTGGCTTCAACAATGGAAGCAACTTGATTTTCTTTGGCTCTTTCTCCATGGCCTCTAAGAGTCAAGTTGTTGTACATAGCCTTCTTGTATATACAAGTTTTTGTTTGATGGCAATGACAAAGAAAATGGTTTTTTTGCTTACTAGGCGAGCTCCTATAGCCCAACTAGTGAATTTTCATGGTGTAAAACAAAGCTTCTTTGCAAACCCCCAGCAAGTGGACCTCATTTTCGGTTTACTAAGGTGGAATGAAGTTTGGACAAATTTTTTAGACCAGATGGGAGGATTTTTCAATGAATAGTTGTTGGAAATGCATTTTGAGTAGCCAAAGTGTTGAATACAATGGTTTTTAAGCACTTTTCCTTTTGAAACTTGGTTGCACATCAAGTGTTTGTCTTTATGATTGCAGGGTAGGAAGTTGGAAGGCTTAATAATTATGGTATAGACCTTCTCAAAATATTTGGTGGTCTAAAGAAGAGTTTGGAATGGTGATAAGGTGTTTGAAGACTCACAACCCTTGAAAACCCTTGTTTTTAGGCACATTTATAGGACAAAAATTGTACGGTCTTGTCAGACCTCCTCATATCACAAAATTGAAATATCTCCATAAAGGGTATCCATATATGCAAGGGTATCATGAAGCGTTTTGGCAATTTGTGGAGTTATAAGCGTTTTAGCAGTTTTGGAGGGCTAATTGGGGCTCTTTCCTTGTAGCCCTATTTTGAGTTTTTCTTCAAATCGGGTAAGAAGACAATTGAATAGATCACCAAGCCAAGTTGAAATAAGCCTAATAGGATGTTAGACAATTCCCTAGACCTCCTGCAACTCTTGGTGAGTGATTTTGGTGTTTGGAGTTAGGAAGCAAAGTTGCACTTTTGTGAGTCTTGAGAGCAAGTATGAATGAAAATAAGAACTAACATGGTAGGAAGATCTTAGGGTCGGTATGAAGCATAGAGCATAAAGACATCAAAGAAACAACACTTAAAAAAGTGGCAAAACCTTCAACAATCACCTTTGAGGGAACTTGCAAGCCAAATTGATTACAAACACACAATTTGAGCCAAATTTTGAGTTTCTCCCTATTACTATCACATAATAAAAATATAGGTGACTTGATAGATAGACAATATGATAATAAATATAATGTAGAATTAGATAATTATATAATTAGAAAATAATTGATTTTAATAATATTATTATTTAACTTATATATGTCCCCCTCTATCTTTCCTATCTATCTCTTTTCCTCTCTATCTTTATCTCCCCAAATTCCTACTTCTATCTTTCCCTCTATCTATCTCTAATTATCTTCCCATCTCTCTCTACACCTATATCTCTCTCTTTCTCTAACTCTATCTAGATATAATTTATTACCTATATTTTTATCTTTGTATATGTCCTTGTCTCTCCCTCTTAATTTGAGTTATCTCATATATCTCTATCCTTCTCTCCTCTCTCTCTCTCTCTTTATATCTCCATCTCTGTCTCTATCTACCTACCCCCACTATATCTCCATCTTTATATCCCTATATATTTCTCTATATCTCTCTATTTCAGACATAACATGATACTATTGGTAATGAAGCCTATTGATCTTCCTAATTTAGAGGTTTTGTTTCATTTGTGTTTAGATCCCTATAAGTGGATGCATAGTTGCTTGAATTAATCACCTCTCTATTAAGGCATTTTTTTGCACAAACAACACGAATTGTTAAATGGCCTACCAATTGACCTGCGAAATTATTTTTGGTTTCTTTCTTATATCGCTTCAGTAAAGTGTTGTAAACACTAATTCAATATGCAACAAAAAGGAGGAAAGATATTCACATGTTATAGTTTCGTTTAAGTCTTAGCAAGCGACTCAATCATTGTTTTTAGCATGGTTTCAACAAATTTGTATGATTAACTTTATTTCTTCTTAATGTAAGTCTTTAATATTTTTTACTTTCTAAACAAATCTCCATCTTCCTCTCTCCCCCTTTATATCTAGACATGTATCCCTCTATCCATTGATCTATCTCTTTATCCCTCTCCCTCTTCCTATACCTCTATGTCTATATTTATTTGCCCCTATATCTCTATATTTGCATTCTCTCTCTCTCTCTCTCACACACACACACACATCCCTCCCTCTTCTCTTTGTTTATTCTTCTACCTCCCTTTCCTTCTCTTCATATCTCTGTCCTTCTCCACAATTCAAAGGTTCTATTTTAGTTGTGTTTAGAACCATGTTTGTGAATGCAAAGTTCATTTGAAGCTATCACTTCTCCATTGGGATATTTGTTGCACAAACAACATTATTTGCAAAATGACTTATCAATTGACATTCTGTAGTATATAATTGTATACAAAAAATATAACAAAATTTTCCCTAATTGAACTTCCACATCTATTCGACGTATCCATTGCACACCAAGATGCAATTGCTAATTATAACTAATTATACAATATTAAATTTCATTTAATATCCTATGTCATACCCTTTGAAGCTCCTACAAATAGGAGTATTCATTGCATTTATATTGTGTCCGACGCCCCACAGCACTCCGTGCGGTGCCCCTGCCTATTAATTGAGAGACTGCTGGTGCTCAACGCAGAGGAGAAAATGGCTTTTAACAACAGGTACTCCGCTACAAAACGCTTTCTGGCGAATCCCCAGGATTTGAGGTTCACCCAGCTCGACATCAAGTCTACTTTCAGTGATGGCACATACCTTACTGTCAGAGACATCGCTTATTTGTTGCGCCATGGCCCATTGAGTCCTAATGCGTTGGGCGATCTGCATGTATCCATAGACCAACAGGGCCGTATGTGGTGTGGTAATAACCGACGCCTCTTTTGCCCTAAGATCGGCCGGTGTTGATTCTGTAACTGTCGTTTCTGATGGCACTCGACGCCCTAAAATTTCGTTAATAAATAAGTTGAATGATCCAGACTTCATGCCCAGAATCAGAGGCGAAGCATCGAGGGTTCAAATCCCACCGCCGCCCACTTCTGGGCGGAATGCTATTCAGCTTCAAAAGGAGCCTTCTCTCCTGGGCTCTGTTTCTGCTGGTTATTCGAAGAGGCACAGCCATCAAGACGAAGAAGATGAAGATGAGCTTGAGGATATGTTCAGCCACCTTGATATTAAGTCTACTTTCAGTGGCCCCACATACCCCACTCACAGAGAATTGGTGTCTGTAAAACAATGGGGAGAAGTGAATCCTGATGACCCAATCTTTATGCCCTGCATCAGAGGCGGAGCATCGGGGGTTCAAATTTGTAAGCAGAAGGATGTGGTTTTTATGCCCACCATTCTAGATCGAGAATCGGGTGTTCAAAACACTAAGCGGAATGATGCGGTCTTTATGCCCAGAATCAGAGCCGGACCCCCAATTCCACCACCGCCCACTTTCAATGAAGACGAAGGGAAGGTGGAAGATGAAGATGATGTTGAGTACTGTCTTTCTCCTTTGCATGATTATGATTATGAATTGTATTGGTAGTGCTAAGACTATTGCGTTATCTCTGAACAGTCCGGTTGAAATCAAATTTAGAATTCAGTTTCAATCTGATTTGAAATTTGGGGATTTTTTTTGGTCAGTATACCCTATTTTGTTGGATCGCGCATACAAAAATGTATACTGTTACTATTTTCTGTGATAGCTTACGCGCAGTTGTTTATGTTGTGCTATGTCGGTTATTGAATTCACCATCTTGAAAGAAAATTTCATGGGATTAAAATGTTCATCATCCAATGCTTCATTCTTGATTTAAATTCTCAAATTCAGACTCATTTTCTCGTGCAAGAGGCTTACACGAAGCTTCCTAAATTGATGCCGCCTATGGTGGTTTTCCTATGGTGGTTTTCCTTTTGTCTGGTTTAGGGATTCTAGAATGCTTCTTAAAGCTACCTAGCTTGAATTGTGTTTTTACGAGTTTTTAACCCATCTCTTAAACAAGCAACTCTTGTTTTGATATAGAATTTGGAACATATGAATTTTAATTTGGCATTGAAATGTGAGAGTCGGAGTTATTTTTGAAGTAAAGTGTTTAATATAGTGTCAAAATGAAGGGCTTAAAATAATAATAATTTTTTTAACTAAATTAATAGGAGGGGAGGTTGCGACTCCTCTTCCAATCGTATGCCTTTCTAAGTCCTTTTGAGATGAGGTAGGGATCAATTTGTCTATGAGTGGTCACAACTTTCTTATATGTTTTGAGAATCTTCAAAATCTTGTGATCAAGGTATTTCTATGTGGCTAAATTCTATCAAGTTCCATCACTTAGATCTTCAAAAAAAAAATTATGTGTGCTTAGTTGTCTGTTGATGAAGATAAATAAGAAGGTTTTTTAATTGGCTAGGAGCCTATCACTAATAGCTCTAGTCTCATTGATGATTGAGACCCTTTGAATGGTATAACTTTTGTTGACTAGTGAATTTGTTATGTTGTTTTCACCTTATTATTCGAGTTTGATCCTATTTAAACTTTCAAAGTTTATTGTACCATCTACCCTTTGTTTTTTGGTGAATATTGTAATATTTTCCCCTTTCAAAAATAAAAAAGAACATAACATTAATCCTTATAAAAATCTTTCCTAAAAGTTTTGGAAGTCACAAATTTATAAAAAGATTGGAATCTATTCTTCATATCTTTGAATTTGGTAAAACAAAAATAACATTTTATCAATTTTAAGTGTTGAAGAACATCTGACTTTGAAACTACATTGCATAGAGATTTGCACACTGTAGCTAGGGTCTAGATTAATATACATTTTATGAAGCCCTTTTTGTTCATGACATCCAAGAAGTTCCACCTTCTAATATAATGTTGCATATAGAAATTTAAATTATTTAGCTATAAGTTGAACACATTCTATATTGTTTTTCTCTTTTAAATCAGTTCGATTGCTTTTTTTGTAATTTTTATGTTTAAACATTTTTTAAGACTTTTGAGTCATAAATATTTATAATCTTGTACCCTGTTTAACAAAATGTTCAAATATACTTAGGTTTCACATGAAATTTTGATGTCTTTTTTTAAGGCTTGAATTTGGTGTGATGTTGAGTAATGAAAAACTAAGCAACTTGATTGGAGACTAACGTATCTTTGCATTCATAAGTTTGTTTGCAACAATTTTAATGTATTTGCTATAAATTTAAATCTATCTAAAGATCAATTTCATAGACTTAAATGTAGCCTTAAATATTTTTAAAGATTTGCAAGTCATAAATATGTGAAAGCACAAATCTATGGGGCATCAGATCTTTGGATTTTCTGTAGTCATAAAATCTCTCTCATTTAGTATAATTAGTTCCAAACTTATGACATGAGATGCAAACAATTTAAATATAAATTATTCAATTATTGGCAAAGGTCTTGTTGCATTTTATAAGGTTTTGTTTCTTTGACAATTGAAATGTATTTATTATAAATTTGATTGCCTCAAAACATGTCCAAGCATAAATTTTACTATAGCTTTCAATTTTCCTAAACATTTGGAAGTAATAATTATTAAGGCTTGGAATCTACTCCTTACTATCTTCAAAATTGATATAACTTTGTGTCCATTTGCATATACTTTGAATCTCTTGAAGTAGGAAGGTTTGAAATTGCAAGCCAATACCAAGTGGTGATTTTAAACTATTTAATGACAGGTTGAACTAGACTATGTGTTTTAAATGTCATTATCCTTAGCAATAGTTCAAATGCATTAATGGTAACTTTAAATTCCTTTCTTTGAATAATTGTAGAGATCCTCAAAATATCTCTCTTAAGTTCTTCAGGCTTTCTAGAATATGGCATAAGTGTTGTATTTGAAAATGAAGCATCCTTCTCTTAAAGATAATTCTAAAACTCAATATCTTGATTAACCACTTAAATCCATTTATCCACAACACGTAGAATTAAACAACAAGAGCATAAGCACTCACACAGGCACACCAAGTTTTATACGTGGAAAACTCAAACAAGGAAAAATCGTGCCATGGGAGTCAACCCAAAAGATAATCCACCATGTATGAAAAGATTACAAAGATAGAGCTAACTGCTCTCGACTTGTACACCAAGGCTAATTTCTCATGGGACATGATACAAAGAGGACATGCAAAACTTGAAGCTAATTGCACTCAGGGAAAGATACAAAAATAATAATTTGAAAAGAAGGATCTCCCAATCATGAAGTTATCTTTGAACTCTACATCAAGCGACCAACATCAACACACACAACTCTCATCTCAACTTCCAACACTCTATCTCAACTCTTTGTCACAATCACAACACAACTTACATATCATTCCAACACAACTTTTCTCCGTTGCTCACACTTCTTCTAATCTTTGCACTTCACCACATCATCTACACTCTCTCATGTCGAATTGCCAATAACTCAAACATTCCAATGCATAATTTACAAGATAGATCATCAAAGCATAAAGCAAGTCGGCCTAAAACAAATGTATACTTTTTGAACCAAAAACACAGATGTTGATCCACTCCAGAAGAAAGAGAGGACCAAAACACATTTTCCAAAGATTAATTCACTGATCCACAATCACTAAATCCTAACCAATAACATATCCACATGCTACGCAACCATATAAGCAATTATCAATCAAAACATACTCTCCAAAGAAAATAACTCAAGTCTGGATCTGCACACGCTACGGTGAGACCCATAAAACATCTAACACGCTTCCATAGATCCTATCTGAACCTAAGGATAGGTCAAACATAGAATCTCACAACCAACAACGAACAATACCACACCATCCAAAGAACACAAAGATGCTTCCAGACCTCAGAACCAATATATCCACGATACCAAAACTATCTCTAATGAAGATAAACAATAATATTCAACACCAACAATAGATTCTTGACCCAAGCACTTCCGGAACCACCAACACAGCAACACAACAAGATAACTCTGCACCACAGATGTTCAAGACCAAAATTGGAACAACAAGTTTGACTTCAGTGACAACCACAACAACACATCAACTCATATTTCCAATGTTATCTTCTTCACACATTCAATATCAAGATAAATCATAACATTTAACACATTTTTAGCAATGATATATTTTTCAATTATAGTCATAAGTTTGGAAAAGCATAAACAAGTTTGATAATGTTTAGAGGATTTAAAAGATAAACAAGGTAACTATTAAGTCATTAAAAAGGTCTATTAGGCTATTGCATTCATGTTAGTTCATTCAGTAGTTGTTGGATAAAATAAAATAAAGAAATATGGCATAGTGAATGTTGAATTAGAAGACATGGGCACAATATAGGCTTATTTTCATGTGCATTAATGACAAAAGGCAACAAGAGTATGGTGTAGCCATGGGCACCACTCTCAACATTATGACATGTTTTAATGGGAGAACCACAAGGGAGGAAAATTGAAAAAAAGGAGAAGAACAGAGGAAAATGTGAGGAGAAAGGGGAGACCTTGCAGGTTGCGTAGAAAAGACATTTTCTGGTAGAGAAAACTATAGAAAGAGTTTGTATACATGCTCTACTAGTGAAAACGCGAGGAAGGAGTAGAAGTGGGTAGGCACATTGAGGAGAAAAGGAAAAATTGCTCAAGATGGGAGGAGTACGCGAGAAGAGATTGGAAGAAGCCAAAACATGGAAAGGATATGAAATAAGTAAGTGATGGAGGAGAAACAAAAGAAAAATGCATGATTTTTAGTAGTTAAAAATAATTATTACCTTCATGTCATACAAGAATAGGTAGAATAAAACTACAAGGAAGGGAATAAGAGAGTTCCTTGGTGGGGAAACAAATAGGAACATCCATCAAAGCATTAAGAAGAGAGGTTTGCTAAATGTTGTAATTGTAATGACTCTAATAGACATGTATAAAAGATGCACAAGAATAGATGAATCACGTGAATTATTCGACACAATACTCAAGAAACAAATATTGTCTTACAAAATCTAATGGTCACAGGACATGCACAAATTAGATTTTTAGAAAAGGCAATTTTGGGAGGCGTAAGAACATAAGAAACTACATAATGTTTGATAGAGTCCTCCATGCTTACATCAAGGGGGCTTTCTTTTAAGGAGCAAGAGGCATCAAATGGAATCAAAGGAAAAAGAATTCTTGGGTAGTTTGCTAGCAACCCACAACCCCACCCTAAAGGGGATTCAAATTTCTTGGTAAGACAAATGTGAGGAGAGAGGAATGTAGGGGACGAATATTTGAAGAGTTCAAGAAATATTTTAGCATGTTGAGATGAGGTGTGAGGACGGAGCAGAGTAGTTGCCTCTCTCTCACCATGGTGTAGTTAGTACTGTAAATATGATCAAAAGGTAGTTCATTGCTCCAATGATCTTTTATAATGGAACCATTATTTTTCCTTATGGGCTAGATCAAGCTTAAACCTAGATGAAGTTTAAAAAATGGATTTAGCATTTAAGTCCGTTCTACTTTGTGTATTAAATATTGAACCTTAGAATATTATAATCCCCAAATTTCTAAACTATCGTATGAATGAAAATGAGAGGAAGTGTGTCTTATTTAACTTATTAAAAATAAATTGGACTCATGTTTTATTTAATCATCAATAATAGTCCATATACTCATTGTATGTAGTTAATAATGTTAATAAACAAATTCTTTGCATGGTTATTATGGATTGGACTACTCAAAAACACTAACAATTAGTATGCAAAGTGTACATATTATCCACGATAATTAAAACCAGGGACCTAGTAATGGGATTCATTTAAGAGTACAACCCTCAATTACATCTTGGTTCCATTTGGTAATCGAGACTGATATACTTATATATATAAATTAAAATGGTTTAAATGGTGCATCGAGGTTATTAATTTTGTCACAATATTCATATTGGCAAATGTTGATTTGTGTTTAATAGTAACATAAAGATAAAACCTATGACTGAGTTGTGGAATTATGCATAGACTCAACCGTGTAAGGGAAATCTAATAGATTAGAGTAAGGATTTTTTAACCACAATGAAAAGAGTTGATTGCAAACATATTGTTAGTATATACAAATCACTTATTATTGACAAATAGTGATATATTTAGTAGGAATAAACAAGGAAAATATTAGCTAGCATATAAAATAAAACCATAATGTAAATTCATATTTTAACATTGTTATAATTTGACACTTTTAGGTAGTTTGCTTCTGATTTTAGACTATAGGCTTCATAAATATAAGAATCATAATATTTGAACTATCATGTGAACTAAGGGAAGGTACTATAGTTGTACCAAATTTATTGCATGATTCTATAAAAGGAAGCTATCATTTATTTCAATTGATGGAGTTAAGAACTATTTCCAACCATGTAGTGTAGCATTTATTGATATTTTATTGTTAACAATGTATATCATAATCAAATTATAAGTGGTGAATGTGAATATTATAGGGCCAAAGAACTATATTAACAAAAGAATGTGAAGTTTAATTGTAGGGTAAATGAAATAAGAAGGAGGGTAAGTGCATCAAGATGAACAAAAAAGTGCCCACTAGTAAAAAAAAGGCCTAAAACGAATGAAACGCATACGTGTTTTTAATAAAATCAAAATCACATACGTGTTAAGGATAAAAAAATCCTAGCCAAAACATGTATGCATTCTTTAAATTTAAAACATGTACGTGTTATTTAAACTAAAATTGCATACGTGTTTTTAAAAATAAAAAATGTGTACATGTTTAAAAAAAATAAAAACCCGTATGTATTTTTAAAAATAAAAATGCCCATGTGTTATGTTTAACAAGAATTTTCTTACATTAATCTAGATAAGGAGCATGGACTTAGATGACATAAAGTATAAATTATATTTTCTCTTTGTATTTTATCTTTCTTACACTTTAAGTTTTATTTTATGTATATATTATCAAGATCTTTGACAGTGGTTTAAAATCTCTAGGAGTTATAATGCAGATTCTAGATTTTAGGAGATTTTATAATATTTCAGACAGTCAAATTTTAGTAAACAGTGGGCTTATATCATCACTCTCTTTATATCTCTCTATCTCATGCTCTTTATCTCCCCTTAGCTCTAGACCTATCTATTTTATTATCTCTCCTTATTATCCCTATCTACCTCTCTCTATCTCACTCTCTCCTCTCTCCCCAAGCTCTAGATCTTATAATTTCTTAGACAATCAAATTTCAGTAATCACTAAGCTCCTATTATCATTTTCTCTCTATTTCTATTTCACTCTCTTTATCTCCCTCCATCTCTAGACCTATCTCTCTTCCTATCACTCCCCCTCTCCCCTTATCTCCTCCATCTCTCTATCTCACTCTCTCCTTTCCCAAATATTTAAACCTATATCTCTCACCCTTCTTTATATCTCCCCTCTATTCTCTAAATACTTGACACATATTTTCTCCAATCTATCTCATCTCTCTTTCCCTCTCCCGAAATCTCTCTCTCCTTCCCTCTCTTTACTTATCTATATCTCTTCTCTCTGTCTCCCTACATACGTCCCCTCTCCAATCTCCCTACCTCTACTTCTCTGCATACCACTCCCTATCTCACTCTCCCTTTCTCTTTGTCCCACCCTCCCATGCTTTGTCTTGACTTACCTATCTCCCCTCTCACTCTCTCCATATTCTTCTCTCTCTCTCTCTCTCTCTCTCTCTCTAGTGGGGAGAGAGGTGAGATTGATATAAGTGGAAAGGGCAGGTTTGGGAGATAGAAGAAAAGATAGAGATAGAGGTTTGGTATAGAGGGAGATATATATAGAGAAAGAGAGAGAGGATGAGGGGAGATAGTGATAATTTGAGAGGGGGGATATAGATAGAGAGAGGTGGAGAGGGAAGGAGAGAGATAGAGAGAGATGAGATAGACAAAAGTGGAGGGGAGAGTTGGAGCGAGGGAGAGGTATTTAAAGAGAGGGAGGGAAGGAGAGGTATTCAAGAGAGGTAGGGTAGATAGACATAAGTAGTTACAGAGAGAGAGAGTATGGAGGTGGAAGGAGGGAGGGAGAGAGAGAAAGGGAGAGAAAGAGTTAGGTGAGATAAATAGTAGTATGGAGGGAAGTAGGTAGAGAGCTAGGGGAGATAAACATAGAGACAAATGGAAAGAAAGGTAGGTAGAGAGAGGGAGAGGGGAGATAAAGAGAGGAGGGAAGATAGATGGATAGAGAGAGAGAGAGAGGAGATAAATGTAGAAAGAGAAAGGTGAGATAGACAGTATAGATGGATGGGTAAGTAGAGAGGTGGAGGTAAGGAGGGAGGGATGTATGAATAGAGAAAGGGTGAGGAGATTTATTTAGAGAAATAGAGGTAGGTAGGAAAGGAGTGAGATGTATGTATAAAGAAAGGGAAAGAGGAGATAGATATAAGTAGAGATAGAAGGGGAGAGAGAGGAGGGAAGTAGGTCTATGTAAAAAAATAAAGGGAGTAAGAGGGAGGTATGTAGATATATATATATATATATATATATATATATATATCTTTTTGTGGAGAGGAGATTGAGATAGAGAGAGGAGAGAGGGAGAGTGATAGGGAGAGATATGTTAGATAAAGAGAAATAAAGAGGGACAGAGTGAGAGAAGGATATTTATGTATACAAATAGAGGTAGGGAGGGAGTGATGTACATGTATGTAGAGAGAGAAAGGGGAGATAGAGGTTAGTACAAAGGGAAAGGTTGAGAGTGAGATAAGTAGAGAGGAATTATGCAAGAAAGAGAGAGAGTTATGTAGAGAAGTAATTGAAGGGGGTGAGGGGAGGTATGTAGGAAGAGGGAGAGAGAGTATAGAGATAAATAGAGGGAAATAGAGAGATAGGTGAGGAGGGGGAGAGAGAGGTGAGATAGAGAGGAGAGAATGTGTGTGAGGTAGGTAGAGAATAGAGGGGAGATCCAAAGTAGAAGGGTGAGAGACATAGGTTTAGAGATTGGGAAGATAGGAGAGAATGATATAGAAAAATGGGGGGGAAAGAGAGGGAAAGTGATAGGAAGAGATAGGTGTAGAAATTGAGGAGACAAAGAATGAAATAGAGATATAATGAGAACGATGATAACAACTTAGTGATTACTGAAATTTGACTAAGTGTGAGAAATCATAAGACCTAGAGCTTTAGGAGAGAGGAGAGAAAGGAATAGAGAGAGGTAGAGAGGGAGGAGAAGGAGAGAGATAGGAAAATAGATAGGTCTATAACTTGAGGATGAGATAGAGAGATAGAAAGAAAATGATGATAGGAGTCCACTGATTACTGAAATTTGACTAATCTTGAAAAATTATAAGATCTCCTAAAATCTACAATCTACATTATGACTCCTAGATATTTGAAACCACTCTCAAACATCCTGACAATATATACATAAAATATAACTTAAAGTATAAAAAATATAAAAGAGAAAGATTAAAGACAAAGAGAAAATATTTCATATACTTAAATGTTATATTTTAGGTGTATAGCCTGATGAAAAAACTAAGGGAAGGCTAAAGGAATTACCATCTAAGTCCATGTTCCTTATCTAACTTAATGTAAGCAAAATGTATAGACGTTTTTCTTGTTAAATATCACATATGCTTTTTGCCTTGTACTTAGGCTTGGATGACAAGGCTGAGGCTGGTGAGCCTTATTTCCCTCCTTTTTACATGTTTTCTTCTTCCAATTTGGTTTCTCAACTTCATTGTTATCAAGTTTTCACGTTATCAAGTGGGTATTTGTAAAATTGCCACCATAATTTCACCCAACTTCTGAGCTTTCTAACCATATAATTTTTTTAAAATTTGAACAACATTAACATATTAGGTCTTAATTTCTTTTACTAGTGTCTCTAAAGTTATCAGAGAAATATGTTTACCATTTTTTTAATAAATTTTGAAATACTTGTTCAAATTTGATACAAATTATATATTAGTGTTCTACACTTTATTCTTTATACTTTAAAAAATTGAATTGTTGATTATTTTGGTACAAGTTATGTGGTGCACACAAACATGTACCTAATTTTCAAGATGCACCACATTTTAAGTTACAAATAAATACAAAACTTATAGTACTCACTCTTAACCATCTTCCTACAAAAGGGTTTTTAAAAATACTATATGAACCTATAACTTTTTTTACGCATACACCAGACACTATGTTATGTTTTGCTGAAAAAAGCAGGAACACTTTTGTGTGTGCGAAAGATTTGACCCCCTTAATCTTATCTATTTTTGAAAAAAATTAGTAGTTTGGAAACTAGATTCAGATTACTACAATTCTTGTTGTTTTTGGATTTTCAAATTTTGAGTGGACGAGTCTCAAAAAGCTCCTCCAAGTTTAGATTTAGGTGATTTCAGAAAAGAAAAAAAAAAAAAAAGTGGCCACTTATATTCCCCTTTTTGTTCACCATCTTGGTGCACTTACGAATAATAAATGTTAAAATATTTGGGTGTGATCTTGATGTGATGATGATTTCATAAATATAGTATTTCCTTTATCATAAGGATGAATTAGGTATCAATCATGCATAAGAAGGTTTATAACTAAGGTGTTAAATATTTTAAGCTCAAGGTTTATCATGTGGCCTTGAAGACAAGATGATGACTAATTTATTCAAAGTGTAATACTTGGTATCATAATATGATAGAATCTCACTGGGAGCCTTGTTAAGTATATCTCATTATTTTTGTTACACTATAACGATAATTGACTACTTTTTAATAAGGATGTATGTAATTTATTAATGTCTCATTCTTAATTGCAATCAAGAGTGCCTAACAACTTTTTATCTAGGTATACTTAATTATAACTTAGTAAGGTATCCAAACCTTATATTGTTGTACTTAAGGGCATTGGTTATTCTTATGAGCTAGCCAAATAAAACCAACATGGTCTTGCTTTAGAATATAATTTTTGAGATGTGGTAATTAAGATAATAATAATATAAATTCTTCCATTATGGCCTAGTGTTTTATTCTATTGATAAGAATATGGTTTGTGTGAACTAAGGAGATGCCAAGTTGAGTGATGAGGTTATCATGTGTGTTGATAAAAAGAAACTTGGGACATTCAAATGGGTTTATGAATAATAATGGGAGGACTTAGAGTCAAATCTTTGATATCCTAAAAGGGAAGTGTTATAGTATGGTTTCATAAAGTATGAACTAGTTATTAATTCCCCAACTATTGTTATGTGTTATTAATTAACAAAACCTTAGTTATGGGAATGTGTGCATAGGCATTCCTTGAGATAAAAATATCAGGAGAACCACATGACTTTGACTCATTTGGAAGGGGTAACGTAAGAGGTCCTTGGGTGAAGGATGCCCCTGTGACCTCAAGTCTTAAGGGGTAGGGTCTAAGAGGGGGGGGGGGGGGGGGGGGGGAATTGTAAGGTTCGGGGTTCTTCCTAAATTGTCAACCTTTCTACTTTAGTAGGCTTCATATGAGGCCAAATAGGCATTAAAATATTATGAAAGAGTTAAGAAATCCTCATAACTTTTATTTAATATATATTTAATATATATTATATTTTGAATGACGAGTTGATAAAGTGAAGGGGTAGACCACCTTATAGTTAGTATGTTTATCTATTGAGTAGAGACCATCTTGGGTTGGATCCAAGTGAAATTTAATCGTAGACCTATAGGACTTTGTGTATATAGTCCTAGACGTGTCTTTATTATGATATACTTGTTTTGAATTAGGGACTTCTCTTCTACTTATAGTCCTAAGCCAAGTACAGACACTGACTTTTACCACAACGGATGTAGATAGAACCCTACAAGGTCATAAGTAGAGCATTGTATTCCTCTAGCATGGAGACTAATCCTCTCTATCTGAGGTGATGACTTAAGATTAAATCTTATTATCTACTTAAGATAATCCTATCTGCTTGAGATTTACTATAGTCAAGGAGCATATTATGTAGGTAGACTATTAGTTGTACCACCTAGTTATGGATACCGTCGGTTGCATGTAGGCGATGGATACTCCACATTGATCTACAATAATAGATAGATTGCACAAGAAGCATGTGGGTTTGGGGGCTAGTTGCATGTTGTTGATGGATTTCCTTGTTGCTTATTTGTTTGATGGACTGCATGGAAGATAATTTTTAATGAAGAATAAGTAGGTAATAATCTGATGAACCATTATATAATTTTGGGCATATCTTAATGTGGAAGTTGTATACTTCACTATTTTGGGATGTGGTGAACACTCGGTGTCGTATGGGATACATTGAATCCTATTCCTACTTACTCATTGTTGCAAAAGATCAGGAAATGAATGTGATCCATAGTGTAGTGTGCAATGCATTGGCATTCCTTTTATCTAGGATGGGTTAAGGGAAAGTGATAGTTAGCTATGTGGATTTGTCAATCTCTCACTATGTATTTTTTATTCACTATGTATATGAATTATAGTGGAGCTAGTTGCTATGTATATGTGATGTATGTTGGAGCTATTCACTATATATATATGTATGCATGTTGGAACTAATCACAGTGTATATGTAATGTGTAAGAGATAGTTAGGATGTGTAGACCTGATATATTATTGATTTGTTCTTTATGGATTTTAGGAAGATATGAAAGGGTAAAACCCTTGTGTAATCGTGTATGTATGTACACCACCAACGATGATTAGTTATTTGACTAAGTTTAATAAATTGTCTTGGTTTAAAGAGATATCATATATCTCATAAGAGAGAAGAGAATGAACTCCCTCTAACATTCAATGGAGAGGTATGAAGCCTCTAATTTCCCATGAAATGATACATAGGTAGGGTCATTAGGAATAAACCCTCAAGGAAATAGGTATGGGTCTAGGGATGACCCTAATTATGTGATCTTAACACTTTAAAGTTAGGCATATAAGTGGTTCCATCGAGTTGTCACCACTAGGTTGAACAAAAGTTATGAATTCTTGATACTTATACAAAAGATGGATGATCATTGGTCAAATAAGTTAATAATCAATGTTTAAAAAAAAATTGTAGTGTTTGGGGGTTGGATATTACATGGGTATAAAAGTAACTACGTTCAAACACTAGTGACCTATAAATCCCATGTTACTTTGGGTTAAAGGATAAATTTTGTGCTACAAAATGATCATAACTAAGATTGACTGTTGGTACAAATGCATTTGCTTTGAATTTCTTGAATAGACTCTAAGCTTGTGAGAATGGCTGGCTAGTATTAACTAAGACAACATAAGGGGGCTGTGAAGGGAAATTTTTTATATAAAAAATGTAAATTAATATCAGAGTGTGTAGTAGAAATTTGTTGCATTTAATTATTACTATTTTGATAACTAAATTGCTATATGTGGTTTTAAACCTATTGGCAACAATGCAACAAACTGAGGGCGGGGGGTGTGAATTAGTTTGCCCAAAAACTTACCACAACTTAAACCACAAATCAGATCTAATAATTAATAGATTAAAGCATGAAACAACACCACATCAATAACACACATAACACCAATATTTTTGATGTGGAAAACCCAATTAAGGGAAAAACTACGATGGGAGCCTACCCACAATGAGATAATACCTTGTTAGGAGTAAATGAAATATTACAATGGGGAATGCACATGCATTCAAGCACACTTCCTAGAACTCGTTGCTCAATAAGAAACCTAGAAAGGCTACAACCCCTAGGGAAGGCTCACTGCTCAAATAAGAAACCCAGAAAGGCTACAACCCTTAGGGAAGGCTCGTTTCCTTACAGGAAGTCTCACTGACTTACAAAAGCATTCAGACAACAATCTAGATTACATGAACTGTGAAAATAACATCTCTATATGCCTGAGTACAGTTCTGGTTAAGCTCACTATCAAATCTTCTCTGCAACACACTCCTTCACATAACTTCGCACAACTTCCCTGATACTGAATGATTTATATGTAATATTTACACATAGCATGATACCTCACAATCATTATTACATTTATTTATACAAGTCATGAACCCATGAAATATAGGTTGGCTCAACCCTCAACACAAATAACAAAATAATAACCTCACACATTACAACAATACATGCAGACCGAAACAATGTCAGCTAAGACATAGTCTAGACCAAAAAACCACCACAAATATGAAACACCTCCAACAATCACTCCTTGATCATCCACAACATGCTATAACACCAAGAATGTAGCATAACATGAAGAACATCACCGGACAAAGAAAATATTCAATAATGCGCACAACAATCAATGCAGACCACCAATACGCATATAACACAATCTAGAAACATTAACAAGCAACATGAATTGCACCACAACAACCGCAACAACTCAGATCACTAGAATCATCATCATCTCTCTACCAAAGCTCAAGAACAACAACATAACTAATTGTCAACATGAAATATTCGCTTGTGGATCTCCAAATCATTAACCAATCAAATTGAGGACACACATCATTGTCCAAAATACATCCCACACATCCACAACTAAAGATATTACAATTCTAGGGCAATACAAAGCACAAACCAAAATACTGAATAACACGAACAACTAAATAAAAACCTCAATATCAAACCTCATAACTTGATAAAATCAAAATGCAGACCTCTGAAACTTTTGCTGAATCAACTAGAGATAAGTATCTCAAAACCCATTAAATCACATCATCTCATTTGCAACACATAGGCTAAACTAGCTCATCCAACCTAACTGCAACACTGGAATACACAAAAGAATATGTTGACATCAATGACAACACATTATTCTAGCAAACTTCCCAACAATATCCAACAAAACCTTGTCATGTGTGGAACTATCATGGTATATCTAAAAATGTGAATATTTTTTCTCATGATATGTGCATGAATTGATATTTCCACTTAATTTATTAGTATGTGTTAAAGAAAGAGTTGGTAGTAGCCTCAATGGGTAGTTTGTAACTGTTGGCATATGGACACTCCAATGAGACATTGTGTGTGATTGAAGGTTTTGTCATTGATGGCAACTTTGCAATCCTATGGCATCGGCAAGACATTATACCCACAAAGTATTACACAGGCAACCTTGCAATCCTATGGCACCGGTAAGACATTCTACCGGCAAAGCATTATTCAAGCAAGACAGTACACCGACACAGAAGAAAAGATGTACACCGGCACAAAAGAAAAGATGTATACCGGCATAGAGGCCGACAGGATTTTTGATATGTAATATTTTGTTTATTATTGTAAGCCGACTTGGCAAATTGTAAAATGACTCTTGTATATAAAAGAGATCATTGTAGACATTTAAAAAAAATGAAAAGGTAGCATAAAGAAAATTATTAGGCAGATCTAATGTGCGAATTATAGGTCAAAGGTATATGTAAAGAACAGAGCAAGAACCGGTACTGAATCTAGCATTGAAGATGCTATTGTAAAGCAGTACAAAATATTGGATTTGTATAATCCTCATTGTAAGTTAGTGTGACTTCTTATTGAGCAGTGTGCTCTAGGCAGTTGGCCTTCTTGCATGTGCAGGCCCCTATTGTAAGTAATATTCTCTTATTGGCCAGTAAGTGAATATTGTGGGTCACAAATCCCACCGAGGTTTTTCCCACACTGGGTTTCCTCGTTAAACATCTTGTGTTATGGTGTTCTTTTCATGTGGATGTTTTTGATTCTGTTAATTACATTAATTCTTGCATATCGGTATACTATTACTTTATGTTCTGCATGTTCTGTCTTAAGAAAATCTCATTACTGGTTAGATACTGATTCACCCCTTCCCTCTCAGTATTAGTGGGAACCCTAACAATTGGTATCAGAGCCTGGTCCTCTATTTTCAGAAGCCTAATAGCTTGAGGAAGATCTTGACACCGGTAAAGATGGAAAATCTGATGAAGCAACTTGAAGCAGCTCTTACTGACTATGATGCAGAGAAGTTGAAAAATATCAAATTAGAAGATGATTTAAAAGCAGCTTAGGACATTATTTAGGCACTTCAAGAAAATCTTACTGTTACAAGAAATAAGAGAAGAGAACTTTGTGAAAAATTGCAAAATGAGAATGATGAAAAGGAATCACTTAATGATATGATAAGCAAGTTGAAACAAGAGATCATGACAACAAAAAATGAAATGCAGGATATGACTATGAGATTTTGCAAAGAGATTGAGGACAGAAAGAAAAATGAAGAAGAATTGACCAGAAGAGTAAGTGATGCAGCAAATGAGAACACAAGACTTAGCTATGAAAATGACATGTTGAAGACAGATCTGATGCATACTCAGAATGACTCGAATGAACTAATGAGACAAAAAGAAATCTTGGAAAGGGAATTGGAAACTACAAATCAACACAAAGAAAAATTCAAGAAAATCTCAGAAGAACTTGGTACCTTATTGAAGAATCAGAAACCCAAAGGTGATACTTCTGGAATTGGATTTGAAGTTGGAGAAAGCTCCAGTACTACAAATACTCAGGATCACAGCAAACCGGTAAGACCTCCTAATACTTACAAATTCAATGGAAAATGCTTTAACTGTAATAAATATGGTCATAGGGCAAACAAATGTAGATCTAGGAATTATCAGAATATCAATCCTCCCACCAGTCAATGCTCCAAATGCAACAAAATTGGTCATAACTCTGAAAACTGCAGAAAGAATGTAAGATGTTATGTTTGTGGAAGATTTGGACATTTATCAAATCAATGCAGAACACAAACTGACATAGGTTATGGGAAAGCTATTCAGAAAAATAATGTAACTTGCTATGCATGTAACAAGACTGGTCATATTGCTAAATTTTGTAGAAGTAAAGGTACACTGGTAGACAACAAAAGTACTAGCTTGAAAGGTAAAGAAAAGGTTGAACAGGTTAAGAAAGAATTCTCAAAGCAATGGATTAGAAAAGGTGATCTAAATATTGGGGATACTCCTCCACCGGTAGAACCAACAAATGCTCCACCAATAGGACAATATGATGCTCCATCGGCAGGATAGAGCAATGCTCCACCAGCAGGAAGTTCTTCATCTAATTGAAGAAAAGTATCTTGAGGGTTTGGCAATCTAATGACACGTGCTATTATTCCCTCGGTTAGAGAAAAGAATTTGAAAATCACTCATTACCGGCAAATAAAGTTAAGCTAATACATTACTGGCAAGCAATTAATGTGGTGGGTAGTGGAAAAGACTTTATAAAATAAGGTTTTGGCTCCATTTCACTTCACCGAGCATTCAAACTTTCAAAGAGCGCGAAGATTTCTGAGCTAAGGCATTTCGAGCAAAGAGGCAAAGCATTTCAGCAATCAATCCATCCAAAGGCAGAAAGAGGTATTTATCATCATGGCATCCTCCTCTGCACCTGAATTCATAGCAAACCCTACAGTAGTCTAGACTATAAAATGCCCTAGGCCCGTATTTCAGCTAGTTCCTGAGGTAGCTAAGAAAGATGACAATACAGGTGCTTTTTCCCAAATTCCAAAAGGTGTTGTTTATGCAGAAGATCCTAGAATGTATATCCATTGCAACATAGAGGAATTAGGAGATGAAGAAATTAAAAACATGTATAAGACTGTTATATGTGACAATTTCAAAAATGTAAAACCTGAATATAAAGTTGTTGAAACCCTAGGATTCACTGAAATCCTCTGCATTCCTGAATTTCCCAAGGAAGTGATTAGGATAGTTTTAAGCAGGGTACATGGTTCATTCTTTTGGCTTGATTAAGTTCACAAAATTACAAAGGAAGCTGTGAAAGCAGTAACAGAGTTACCTTCCACCGGTAACAGACCCAACAAGACTAAGAAGGTCTCCAATGACCTAGTAATGAACTTAACTGGTGCAACATCAGACAGAAGGTCTCTAAGGGTTAATGATGTGACCGATATAAATGTTAGATTTGTTAGCATGATTTTAGGGTACAAAGCAACTCATGCAAACAGAATTAACTTAGTTTCCAGTTTATACATTAAGAGTGCTCATGATATGGTAAAAGAAAATGTGAAAATTGATGTATGTGAGAGGTTAAAAGATGAGTTGATTGATAACTTAGGCAAAATCAAGAAGGATAAGAAAGGAACTTTTAGATTTGGAAATCTGTTAGTATGTTTGATGCTACACATAACAAAATAGGTTCCTGGTATAGGCAACAAAGATTTTGGATTTGACATACTGGTAGGAAAACAATTATCAGACTTATTCAACAACATGGGTGAAAACAAGGAAAAGATTATCAATGAGTATTTTCAAGCACTAAAGGTCAGAATGAATAAAAGAATCAGACTATCATAGGAAATTGTCAACAAATACAAGGATGATATATGTTTTGTAATAAAAAAGGATGAGATCTGGATGGAAGCAGTCATCCCTAGAACAATTTGGGTAACAGAGATGGGTTATGAGACCGATGATCATATCATTGAAACTTATGCTAAAGCACTTTTGGAAGCACCCAGGGAACCCAAGGAAGAAGTATTTGGTAGCACTGAGACCATAGAAAGTCAAATTTAATCTAAGAAGAGAGTGAAGAAAGTTGAAGCATTTGTGAGAAAAGGATCCAGACAAGCAAAAGCCATAAAGGAAGATATATTAAAGAAAACTGGCATAATTGAAGATGAGTTGGCAGACCCACAACTTGAAGCTCATCTATCACCGGTAGGTACTTCCTCAGAAGGAGATATGCCAACAACTTTTAAAAGAGTTGTTAGGAAAAGAGATCCCTCACCGACAACCACTCCTTCACCTAGAAGGACAAGGCAGAAGCAACAAGCTGTGAGATCTCTGGTCAGAAAGGTCACACCTAAAAAGAAGTTGACACCCAAAAAGAAGAAAAAGACAAACGTAGACTTGGCCCCTCTTGATATATTACTGAATGAGATCACAGAGGAAGGTAAATTGAAGAACATAGGGAAAATTTATGACACCCTATCGGATGATGAGAAAGGGCAAGTTGAGGAGAGTGTAATATTACACATGGACATGTTTAAAAAGTTTTTGTTGCAAGTCTTAAATGAAATTCCTGATGACTTATACAAAAGACTTGAGGCCAAAAGGCAAGGAGTGATAGAATTGGATAAGAAAATAAAAATTGAGAAATTACTTGTTGTATATCCGGTAAACTCACCTAAAGAAATTGATGACCTAATTGCTCAAGCAAACTGGTCAGTATTCTCTACTACACACCGACAAATTTCACTGATGGCAGGTAGAGTTACAGAGGTTTCAAAGGAAACAAAAAATGGTTGGGACATATTTTTGGTTGAAAAAGAAAAACAAGAAGAATATAGGAATCCCAAGCCTATTAAGGTGTATTAGAAGGACAAAGGGAAAGGTAAAGTTGGTGGACCACCAAGTATCAAGGTTAGAGACAACTTACCCCCACCTCCTTTAAATACTCCACCGGTAAAATCAACAACTACTAAAGATCAACCGGCGGCTAAGAGCATGGATACAAAGGATGGCAATACTAATCCTAAAGTCCTATATACTGTGAATGTTGATACTCAGAAGATCAACATAGTGGTAGATAAAGTTACAACAGATAAATCAGATATAGCCAAAGAGCCTCTGGTAACAGGAAATATAGAGCAACTGGCAGCAGATACAGGGAAAAAGATGGAATCTGGAACACAAACAGAGAAACCGACAGAGCTAAAGGCTCCAGAACAGATGCCATCGATAAGAAATGAAGCAGGAAAACCAGTGCTTAAAGAAATGCAGACACAAATAGACCTGCCAGAGGTCAATACAAGCATGGTCACTTCCACCGGTACTTAGTTTGTTGGGTCACCATCAAATGTGACTGAGGTATTACTTGAATCCATCAAGAAAATAACTGATTATAGCTCACAAGCTTACAAAGCAATAGATGATTCAATCCCATTTTTGAAACCAATAGCTCCTAATTGTAATATAGACAATAAAGATTCTTTAGGACAGCTAGATACACTATGTAAATATATTTCTGGAAATTTTGAGCAAATAAAGGTAGAATCTGTAAAGGAAATTGTAGAAAAGGAGAAACAAAAATTCTTTGGGGAAGGAATAAAGAAGTGTAACAGAGATTTTGACACACTTCTACCAGAACTGTGTAGTTTGTTAAAAGAGTACAAAAACCTATACAAAGATACATATAAAACAAACTTTTTAACTATAGATATTGACAAGAAGATAAGCAAGGCACAGGATGAGATAAATAAACTTGTAGACAATTTTGTCAACTCACCTAATTCATTATCAGTTTTTGAAGAGAAGATAGCAAATTTTGAGGAAGAATTGCTCAAATTGGAAAGAGAGAAAGAGAGAATAATAAATAAGGCAAAACATTTGAGATCTAAACTAAGTCCAAGATTGGACTATTTAGCATCTCTGCGGAAGGAAATTTCAGAGGCATTAACACAGGGAAGGAAAACAGTGGCAGAGCATTTGCAGTATCTCACCAATACAGTAAAAAGAACTGAGACAGCAATAAAAGATAGTAAAAAGTTTATGGATAGTATAAACTTAATTTTGGGTGATCTTTTTCAGATAATAAGTACCCAACTACAAGGTTGAGGATATGGATAGCTGAACCTAGAAACTCTACTGACATCTTGACAACCTTTGTCATTGATGCCAAAGGGGGAGTAGTGGATGATAAAATTCAAAACATAGGAACTATATGCTCAGGGGGAGCTCTCACATTTTTGGTAAACATTTTTGGTAACATTTTTGGATATCTTTTTGAAATTTCTCATGAGTGTTGCCATCAATGCCAAAGGGGGAGATTGTTGGCATATGGACACTCCAATGAGACATTGTGTGTGATTGAAGGTTTTGTCATTGATGGCAACCTTGCAATCCTATGGCTCTAGCAAGACATTATACCGGCAAAGCATTACACAGGCAACCTTGCAATCCTATGGCACCAGCAAGACATTCTACTAGCAAAGCATTATTCAAGCAAGATAGTACACCAACACAGAAGAAAAGATGTACACCAGCACAGAAGAAAAGATGTATACCGGCACAGAGGCCGACAGGATTTTTGATATGTAATATTTTGTTTATTATTGTAAGCCGACTTGGCAAATTGTAAAATGACTCTTGTATATAAAAGAGATCATTGTAGACATTTAAAAAAAGATGAAAAGGTACCATAAAGAAAATTATTAGGCAGACCTAATGTGCAAATTATAGGTCAAAGGTATATGTAAAGAATAGAGCAAGAACCGGTACTGAATCTGGCATTGAAGATGCTATTGTAAAGCAGTACTGAATATTGGATTTGTATAATCCTCATTGTAAGTTAGTGTGACTTCTTATTGAGCAATGTGCTCTAGGCAGTTGGCCTTCCTGCATGTGCAGGCCCCTATTGTAAGTAATATTCTCTTATTGGCTAGTAAGTGAATATTGTGGGTCACAAATCCCACCGAGGTTTTTCCTACAATGGGTTTCCTCGTTAAACATCTTGTGTTATGGTGTTCTTTTCATGTGGATGTTTTTGATTCTGTTAATTACATTAATTCTTGCATACTGGTATACTGTTACTTTATGTTCTGCATGTTTTGTCTTAAGAAAATCTCATTACCGGTCAGATACTAATTCACCCCCCCTCTTAGTATTAGTGGGAACCCTAACAGTAACTCCTTAATACTTGATGGCATAATTGTAAGTTTTAGTGAGCAAGAAAAAAATCTTATTTATAGTGATAAAGTGTCTAGGAGGAATGATAGGTGGGTGGAGATTGTTATACATCCACTCATCCATTGCCTTTGTAAATGAATACACTGCAAGTTTGTAAATGAGATTGCATTTTAATTGCACAATATGAAGCCTTATGAATCATACCTTACAAGGAACACATAGACTTGTATTTTTATTCTTTAACAATTAAATAAAATTTTAGTTGAATTTGTTTAAGGTCCAGATACTATGATATGTGATGTCAACCCACTTAGTAAGTGACTTGATTGGGGCCAGAGTACCCAATAGGAAAATGTATGACATAGTTTATGATTCATGATTGGTACCTTGCATGAGTTTATTGGTTAATTAATATGATTACTCAATGGTATAATATTGACCTCTCTTAAGAAAATCAATCTATAAATTGAAATTAAAGGATTGGGGTTAGCTAAAATGCTTACTTAAGGGTATATTTAGTATGCAACCTCCTAAATTTTAAGAAAATTATTTCAAATCAATCAAAATAAGGGAACCACTTGAGAGGTAAGGGTAACAGGTTCAAAATAAATTAGCTTGCCTAGTAACTAAAGTTTTTGGAGAAAATGACCTAAAGAATGTAGAAATTGACCCCTAAAAAGGTCAAAACAAGATCCATAATAACTTGACAATGGTATAAGTATAGATATTAGAAAGAGCATAACAATTGTGACCTTCTAATATAAGTTGAGATGACTTATTCCCAAGGAAGGGAGGATATCATGTCCCCCTCAGTTCATTCATAGTGGATGCTAGATAAAATAAAATAAAATAAAATAAAGAAATAGCATAATCAATGTTGAATTAGAAGGCATAGGCACGATATGAGCTCATTTTCATGGACATTAATGATAAAGGACAATGGGAGTATGGTGTACATAAGGACACCACTCTAGGCATTATGAGATATTTTAATAGAGAGTGATGGGGGAGGAAATTTGAAAAAATAAGAAGAATAAAGGAAAATGTGAGAAGAAAGGGGAGACCTTGCAGATTGCATAGAAAAGGAATTATCTAGTAGAGAAAACCATAGAAAAGAGACTTTGCACATGCTTTGGTAGAGAAAATGTGAGGAAGGAGTAGAAGTGGGTAGGCACATTGAGGATAAAATGAGGAATCACTTAGGATGGGAGGAGTACATGAGGGGAGTTGAGAAAAAGCAAAAACATGAAAAAGGATGAGAAAAATAAGAATGTGATGGAGGAAAAACAAAGGAAAAATGTATGTTTTTTTTAGTAGTTAGAGATAAATGTACCTTCATGACGACATACAAGAATAGGTAGACTGAAACTGCATGGAAGGGGATAAGATAGATGTTTGGTGGGGAAATAGACAGAGACATCCATCAAAACATTAAGAAGAAAGGTCTTCTTCTAAATGAGGTAGTTGCAATGGCTTTGGTAGACATATATGCAAGATGTGCAAGCATAGATAAATTAAATGACTGTTTGACAGAATACATGAAATTAATATGGTCTTATAGAATGCAATGGTTGAAGGACATGCACAAATTGGATTTGTAGAAAAGGAAATTTTGGGAGGTGTAAGAGCATAAGAAATTGCACAATGTTTGATAGATTCATCCATGCTTACATCAACATGGCTTTCTTTTAAGGAGGAAGAGGCAGTGAATGAAATTAGAGGAAAGAGAACAATTGGGTAGTTTGCTAGCCACCCACAACCCTACCCTAAAGGAGACTCGGATTTTGTCGGTAAGACAAATGTAAGGAGAGAGGAATGTACGAGATATGTATTTGAAGGGTTTGATAAATCTTTTGGCATGCTAAGATGAGGTGTGAGGATGGAGTAGAGCATTTGCCTCCCTATCACCATGGTGTAGTTGGGATTCTAAACATCGATCAAAATAAAAAAACATATGCCAAGTCAACAATAATTGTAATTTTATCTTAGAGATAATTATACTCCTCCAAACTTAATTTTTTAAAATATATATCTACTTTTGAATTAGGTACTCGGGCAAAGGAAAACAATTTAAGTCAATGCTTTCTCATTGTTACTATTATAAGTAATGTCAATGATATTTTGGGGGTGTTTTGGGCACCAGATGCATAGTTGATTGCAATAATGAACCCTTATTAGTAAGATTGATTATTTAAGTGAGATGTGCTTGAAAGAAATTGTAACGCCTTTGCATGTGCCCACAGACGTTGGTTTTCCTTCTAGAACCTATACCTCTCTCATTTGAAGGCACGTTGGACTATTTTGGATCATTTCTTGTAGGTTGAAGCTCTTTGTGATCTTCTTGAGCAATATTCATAGGTTTTCATAAGTCCACCATTATTGCAAGCTTGGAGGACACAATTGTTTTTTAAAGCATCTTCTTTGGAGCTTCATAGGGGATTTATCTCTTTTTCTCTCTCTCATATTGTTTTATACATTCTCTTAGAATCTATATTCTGTTCATCTTTTATTATTTCCTTTTTATCCTTCTTTATCTTTCCTTTCCTCATTGAATCTATTGGGTTGTCTGTGGAGGTGGAAACACTGAAATGGGGATCTAATTGAGGCATACTCCAAAACACAACTCCCAACATTTTCCTCCTTTATGTGTGTGCAAGTTCATGTTCGTGAGGAGCTCACTTAGTGGGAGGCTTCATAGCTTGGACCTCTTGTGTGTTCATCTTTTGCCTTACCCTTCGTCCTTTTATTTTATTTTTGATATCTGCATTTTTCATAGCTTTCAATTATTTTACTTTCCATGCATCCGTACGGACGATTAGCATCCTTTTGGATGGCTCTTTGTCTCTATCTATACAGGGTGCCAACGTGTTGCGTTGTAGTCTCAAATACACACGCTCATCCTATCCATAAAGACTTGTTAGGGTTGTCTGGGAGATTCATCTATCTGGTATTAGCCTACTTTGGCTATTTAGTATCCCTTGGCTCACCCTTAGTGCTAGTATAAAAGATGTACTGGAGGGTCAATTTTCTCTCTAGGATCCATCATCCTTGAGGTAACATATTTCCTCCATTACATAAATACTAAAATTATTGTGTCTGATCTTGATATAATGATGATTTGATAAATACAATTTTTCCTTTATCATAAGGATTAGTTAGGTATCAATCATGTATAAGAAAGTTTATAACTAAGGTGTTGAATATTTTAAGGTCAAGGTTTATCATGTGGTCTTGAAGTTAGGATGATGTCTTATATTCTAAGTATAATACTTGGTATCATATAATGGCATAATCTCATTGGGAGCCTTGTTATGGGTATCCCATTAATTTTGTTACATTGTAACAATAATTGACTACTTCTTTATAATGACATTTGTAATTTGTTAATGTCCCATTATTAATTGCACTCAAGAATGCCTAACAACATTGTACGTAGGTATACTAAACTAGTGTAGCAAGGGATCCCAGCCTTATAACATTGTACTCAAGGGCATTGACTATTCTTATGAGATAGGCAAATAAAACCAACATGGTCTTGCTTTAAAAGATAACTTTTGGGATGTGGTAATTAAAATTATAATAATATAAATTATTCCACTATGGCCCAATGTCTTAGCCTAGTGATAAGTATATGGTTTTTATGAACTAAGGTAATTTCATGTTGAGTAATGAGTTTATCCCCTAGGTTGATAAAATAGACCTTGGGACACTCATGTTGGTTTATGAATAATAATGGGAGGACATAGAGTCAAATCCTCGATATGCTATGAAAGTGTTATAGTATGAGTTTGTAAAGTTTGAACTAGTTGTGATTCCTGAACTATTTTTGTGCAATTAATTAATGAAAACTTTATTATGGGAACATGTACATAGGCATCCCTTGAGATAAACTTTTCAGGAGAATTACATGTGACTTTGACCCATTTGGAAGTGGGAATGTGGCCAATCCTTAGGTGAAGGATGCCCCTGTTACCTCAAGTCCATAGGAGTAGGGTCTTGGGGGGATAACTCTAAGGTTTGGGGTTGTTCCTAAGTTGTCGACCTTTCCTCTTTTGTAAGCTTAAAATGAGGTCAAATAGGTAAATTAGAAGATTATGAAAGAGTTAAGAAAGCCTCATGACTTATATTTAAGATATATCACATTTTGAATGATGATTTGATCAAGTGAAAGGGTATACTACCTTATAGTTGGTTTTTTATCTATTGAGTAGATGCCATCTTGTGTTGGATCCAAGTGAAATTTAATCATAAACCTACAAGTCCTTTTGTATATACTCCTAGACCTCTCTTGATTGTGATCGACTTGTTCTAATTTAGGAACCTATATTCCAGTTATAGTGCTAAGCCAAGTACAAGCACTGAATTTTATGAAAATGGATGGAGAGAGGAGCCTATGAGGGCATAGGTAGAGAATTGTATTCATCTAGCACATAGACTAGTCCTCTCTATATGAGGTGATCAATGAAGGTTAAATCCTGTGATGTACTTAAGATAATCTTATATGCTCGGGATTAACTGTAGTCCAGAAGCGTATTATGTTGGTAGACTATCAATCGTAGCACCTAGCTAGGGAATGAGTATCGCCAATTGTATGCAAGTGAGGGATACTTTGCATTGATCTAGGATACTAGACAAATTTTTCTTGGATCATATGGACTTGGGTCTATTTCCATGCTGGTGATGGATGTCCTTGTTTCTTATTTGTGCAATGAACTATAGGGAAGATAATTTCTAATGAAGATAGGTACATGCAATAATTGGACCAACTCTTGTATAATTTTGGGCATATCTTAATTTGGAAGTGGTATGATTGACTGTGATGGGATAAGGATAAAAACTTGGTGTAGTATGGGATACACCGAATCCTGTTCCCACTAACTCATTGGTTCAGAAGATTGGGAAAAGAATGTGATCTATAGTGTAGTGTGGAATGCACTAACATTCCTTTTATCTAGGATGCACTAAGTGCAAGTGATAGTTAGCTATGTGGATTTTTCAATGTCTCATTGTTTATATGTTAGTCACTATGTATATGACTTACAGTGGAGCTAAGCACTTTGTATATGTGATGTATGATGGATCTAGTCACTATGTATATGTGATGTATGTTGGAAGTAATCACAATGTATATGTGATGTGTAAGAGATAGTCATCTTGTGTAGACCAAATGTGTTCTTAAGTTGTTCCCTATGGAATTTAGGAAGATATGAAAGGATATAGACCTTCTTTAATCATTTATGTATGTACACCACTCGATGGAGATTAGTTATTGGGACAATCTTAATAAATAGTCTTGGTTTAAAGAGATCAAATATTTCATTTAAGAGAGGAGAGAATGAACTCCCTCTAACCTTCAATAGAGAGATACTAAGCCTTTTATTTCCCATGAAGATATACATAGGAAAGGTCATTAGGAATGAACCCTTGAGGCAATAAGTATGGGTCTATGGATGGCCCTAATTACGGAAGCTTAACACTTCAAAGTTAAGCATATAAGTGGTTTCATCAAATTTTCACCACTAGGGTGAACAAAAGTTATGAAGTAAACACTTCTATAATAGATATATAATGATTGGTTGAATAAGTTGATAATCGATGTTTAAAAAAAAATTGTAGTGTCTGAGGGGTGGATATTAGATAGACTCCGCATCTCTTCATTGATTCAATTTCTTTTCCATAATATTTTTGAGAAGCTTCTATATCTTCGAGTGATATTTTGAAATACAATAATAATTCAATTCCTTGAAGAAGAATCACACATGGGATCTTGTCCCTTTTCCTAAGGGAAGACAACTTATTCAATGGAAGTGGATCTATCACACAAAATTTGAAAGAAATGCGTTTATTGACAAGCATAAGACTCACTTGGTCATAGATGAATTCTTGCAAGCTTTAAGAATTAACTACTTTTAGAATTTTGTGCTACTTCCCAAAATGAATTACATCCATCTTGTCCTTGATATAACTACAACACATTGCTATGAAGTTAATTACATGGATGTGAAGAGTGTATTTCTTCATGGTAATCTTTAGGAGGAAATATATATGGATCAACCACAAGGGTTTGTACAAGATCCTTCACTTGTTTTTCATCTTCTGAAGTCTTTATATAACCTTAAGAAAGCTCATTAGGGTTGGTGTTCCAAGACTAATTCCTTCCTTCTAACAATTGGGTTCACTCAATAATATTCTAATCTAAAAAATTACATGATAGATCAAGGTGGTGAAAACTATTTTACATGATAGATTACTAATGTCGAACTTGGGTCTGTTACAATAATTCTTGGCATTGATATTACTTAGTGATCTTCTAAAATATTCCTTGCAAATTCCAAGTATGCTCTTGATATGCTCTCCATATTTCACATGTTTAATTGTAAGCTTGCATGAAATCCATTTCTATCAAGGGTAAAACTTGAGGCTAAGTGTAATTCACCCTTGCTTGATGGAACTTTATAGTGAGAAATTATTGAAAGTCTCATCCATTTGACTTATACAAGACTTGTTATTTAATATGATGTGGGCATGGTCTATTGATTCATGAAGGGGATACAAGAGTTTCATTGGAAAGAAGTTAAGAAGATCCTCTTGGATTAATTTACTTACACTTATAGGAGTAAATATACAATGTGTATGGATATTGAGTTGGCGGGACATAAAAATTCATACCAAGGACAAGTGATTCTCAAGATCATAAGTCTACTTTAGGATATTTATTATCATTTTGTTTCAATCTAGTTTTTTGGTTGAGCAAGTAGTTTTTAAATTCTCTTTCTTTGGAAGAGGTTAAATATCAAGGGGAAATTAATGTGACCTATGAGATTTTCTAGGGGTACGAGAGGTATCTGCTTTAGAAGGGGCTTCATAGTCCTTTATTTTCACTCTCTAAAACTTTGGGGTATTTTCTCTGTCTATTGTAGAGGACTATTCCTCTTTTTGGGGGATCTATATGTACATGGGTATTGATAGGAAAATAGTTTCTTAACCTTGCATTTACATAACGTTGCTATTTATAATAAGTTTATATTTGTCCACAAATTGTTTAAAAAAAATCTCCAAATTTACAGATTGGTGAAATAAGCATGTTGATAAATTTTCATTGCAAGATCATGTTTAGATTTGAAAATATTAAAGTTTCCATTTTTAAAGTTTGAAATGGAAACTTTAATAGTTTCCCCTACTAATGACATCCCAAACACATTCTTCATTTCATTTGCAAAATTGTTGCTCATGACATCATTACCTCCAAATATAATGTCATCAACAAATACTTCACTGACCAATATTTCATCTCCTTCAGACTTGAGATAAATATTGCTGGCATCATTGGTTTTTCCAAAGCCTATCTTCATTAGATGTGTATGAAGCCTTTCATGCCATGCTCTGGGTGCCTGCTTTAATCCATACATAGCTTTATACAATCTGCATACCATGTCTTCTTTATCTATCAATGCATAACATTAGGTTGCTCTATATAAACTTCTTCTTCCAATATCCCATTTAAAAATGCAGACTTAACATCCATCTAGTATACCTTGAACTTCTTGTGAGCTGGAAATACAAGTAATGTTCTTACTCCTTCTAGTCTTGCTATTGGTGTAAAATTTTCTCCATAATCCTCTCCTTATTCTTGCTCATAACCCTTGCAAACTAATCTTGCCTTGTTGCAAACTACAACACCATCTTCATTTAACTTGTTTCTAAACACCCATTTAGTACCTATGGCATTCTTGTTTATTGGTCGGGGTACCAGGGTCCAAGTGTTGTTCTTCTCAATCTAATACAATTATTCTTCCATTTCTTTTACCCAATGATCATCACCAAATGGCTCCTTAGCACTTCTTGGTTCAATGGTGGAGATCATGCAAGAGTTCTCTCTAACTCTTCTTCTAGTAAGTACTTCAACATCCTTATCCCCAAAAATCTACTCAGGACTGTGATTCAGTCTCACATATCTAGGAATAACATGATCATTCTCTTTAGGTTCAACTTCTTCATCATCTGCTTCTTATGAAATTATATGTTCCACTTGAACAAGTACATCAAGATTTACCTTACCGGTTTTAGATTTAACTGTTTTAGGTTCTAAAAGGAAAATGCAAGGATCTTCATCCTTTTTCTCTGAACTCATTCCTTCTAAAATTTTAGGACATTCATCTACATGAACATCAACACTCTCAACAATTCTTTGAGTCTGGTTGTTGAATCATTTGTAGGCCTTACTCTTGGTGGAATAGCCAAGATATATGCCTTCATCACTCTTCGCTTCAAAATTGCTAATGTAATCACCTCTTTTAATAAAACATTTACTACCAAAGATCTTAAAATAGCTAACATCAGGTGATCTTCCATACCAACACTCATAAGGTGTCTTGTCCTTACCTTTTTTCACTAGAACCTAGTTCAAAGTGTAGACCTCTATACTTACAACTTCTCTCCAAAATGTTTTCGCCACACCTCCTTGTATCAACATTGTTCTAGCAGCTTCAACCACCGACTGGTTGTTTCTTTCTGCTATACCGTTTTGTTGTGGTACCCTTGGTGCAAAAAGTTGCTGCTTGATACCATTCTCATTACAATACTTAGTGAACTCCTTAGAAGTGAATTCACCACCTTGATTTGTACTCAAACATTTAATCCTTTTGCCACTTTCTTTCTTAGTGAAGGCTCTGAATGCCTTGAATTTACCAAAATCTTCATTCTTATCTTTCAAGAATGTGACCCACATCATCCTTGAACAATCATCAGTGAAGATCACAAAATATCTATCACCTGAAATGCTTCTAGTTCTTATTGGTCCACATACATCTATATGAACCAAATCTAACAAGCGCTTTGTTGAGAAAGACTTTCTCTTGAAAGTTGAAGAAGTCATCTTTCCTAACTGACGTTCTTTACAAAGAGCATTAACTGGTTTGTCTATCTGAGGTAGACCTCTTATTGTCTTAGACTTGCTCACTTTAACAATATAGTCAGAATTTATATGAAAAAATCTCCTATGCCAAAGCTAGCTATCATCTATCTTTGCAATCAAATGGTTTCGAACTTTAGGATTAAGATGAAATAGATTACCTCCAGTCTGTTTTACGGTTGCAATCAATTCACCTTTGTTGTCAAAGATTTTGCACATACCATTTCCAAACTCCAGTGGGTATCCTTTGTCATTCAGCTGTACCACACTCAGAAGATTATGCTTAAGACCTTCAACCCAATAGACATCGTCAACACTTCTCTTCCCATTAAGAGAAATAACTCCCTTACCTTTAACCATACAGGGTGAGTCATTGCCAAATCTGACAACACCACCATCAAACTCTTTCAAGGAAAGAAATTTGCTTTGATCACTAGTCATGTGATGTGAACAACCACTATCAATAATCCAATCATCAAAGTTATCCATCCTGGACACTAGTGCCTTCTGGTCTAATTTCTCTTCCTTAATAGCCACAAACAAAATATCTTCACTAGCATCATCATCAGATTCATCATCAGTAATACCACTGCCAATAGCTACAAGACAAACACTCTTGCCTTTACCCTTATACTTCTTGAATTTGTCTCTCTTATGTTCATTTTCACTATTAGGGCAATTGGCTGCTATATGACCAATCTTATTGCGAGTAAAAAATTTCAACGATAGCTTACCTTTGTATTTACTAGTGCCTCTAGGCAGTCATTTTTCCACAATGCTTCAAGCTCCACTAAATTGTCTTCATCATCAGCATCTCTGCTGGATCTGGATTCATAGATATGGTCGGTATCTCTACTTCTTCTCACAGATGGGTTAGAGATAGATGCTCTGAATGCAGATACTGATTTCTGTACTCTACCATCATAGCCATTTAGTTCAAAAGCAATAAGTTTGACAATGATAGAGTCAAGATTTACCTTTGTTTTGTCAATGGATTTCAACTCTTGAATAGCTGCAACTCGACTAGCATAGACTGGTAGCAGGGTTCTCAATACCTTACTGATCTATGTGGCATCTTCCACTTTCCCTCCTGCACTCTTTATTTCACCAACTATCTCTTTTATCATTTGACCATACTGCTAGATATTCTCACCTTCAGACATTCTCATTTCATCAAACTTTCCTCTTAAACTCTTCTCTTTAGCAATCTTAACATGTTCATCACTACTATAAATCTCTTCAATTTTTTTCCACACTTCATATGCAATTTCAAGACCATGAACATCTACATATTCAACATCAGACAGGGAACTTATAATAGCCTCTAATATTTGATGATTCTCTTACTGTTCTTTCTTCTGATCATTAGTCAAAGTACCAATAGGTGCAACATATTGAGTTTCTACATGCTCCCAATACTGACTACCAAGAATGTTGATGTAAATCTCCATTCTGTCACTCCAGATTCTATAGTTATCCTTGTTGAACTTCACACCTTCTTTCTTCATCATGATCTACAAGATCTTTTCCTCAAGCTATTAGGCTTTAGGTTAAAGAGGACCTAAGACACTCTGATACCAATTGATGGTATGATGAAAGAATAAGTATCTGGTAGATTACTGAGAGGGGGGGTGAATCTGTAAACTAAAAAAATGATACAAACTCCCAAACTCAAAATAAAATTATCAATAAAATAACTCTGTCAAGATAATATCTCAAAGATTACCAACATCGACCAATATTAACCGATTTGACTGTTATACCAACTTAACAGTAAACAACTTCAATCTTGTAAACATCAACAATGCTTAATCATATGTCAACATATTCATCTCTCAATGCTTCCAGTTATCATGCCTTAATCAGAATAGTTAAGTAGTGAATCAAATCAACAAATAAGATCATAACCACAATAGCATTCACCACTTGACACAAATATTTATATGTAGAAAACTCAAATAGGTAGAAATCACAGTGAGATGAGACTCACAAGGATAGCTATTTGAACTCTTCTGAAGTTTGCCCTGTTAGGAGCCAAGCCTGTGAAAGCTTTACAATAAGTCATGTTAAGAACTGATTCTGTTAGGAATCACACGGTTAAGGGATTTACAAATATGCCTTGATGAAAAGCACAATACCCTATTAGGAGTAACCTCGGTAGAGGATTTGAGAATCCTAACTAATGGACCACCTTGTTAGAGGATTTAAACAGTAACCAAGCTTGTTAGAGCTTACCTTGTTAGGAGATTTGAATTCTGCTTTAATTGTTAGAAAACAATAAGTTTTCTTGATCTGTCTGAATAGCACTGCATCTGCTTGATCATATCCTTCTTAAGCTTCAAATCTTTCTTCACTCAAACTACAGATCCATCCACTGGTTAGGCAACCTCACACTCAATTGGTTTTTGCCAATCTTGCCAACTTTGCCAACACTTAACAAAACAATATCATCTACCTTAAATACAAATCAACTAGGTCGATAACACAACAAAACCCTAATTCTCATCATCAAGATTACAAACAAGTTGATACAATCTTGACTATTAGAAATCATAACAATCTCTTCACATTAATCAAGAAAATTCCCACTGCTACATAATCACCGCTTCATCGGACTTGTAACTCATCATGTGTTGTGCATTTGATGTAATCCACTTTGCTCCTTTCCAAGACAACAAACATGCCAAAATAACTTGAACTTGTCTTCATACAATGACCATACATGTCACTATCATTACTGCTCAACATTAAATCTTAAACCAACAAACTTTGATCGGTTAGGGTTTATCGGTTACAAAACATAGAAAGGTTTAACCCTTTACACTAGTTCAACTTACAAACTACCATAAACCGGTTTACAACATCTTCCATAAAGTTTATCATACCGGTTACAAGAAAATAGCAATAACATCAACAATATCATGAATACCATTCACTGATTCAATTGACATCAATGACAACATATCGTTAATGCAATCTATATGCAAAATGTCAACATCATCTTCAGTGTTTGGTTTATATTGAGGTGTATCTCTACAAAATATAAAGGAGAATATGGATATCCATATTGGATAAATGAGATATACTGAATGCATCATAAACTTTAGTTTTTTGAATACTTGTTATCATTGTCCATCCTCCAAAACTAAGATGTAAGGCTACCCTATGGTCATAGCCTACTTGAATCCATCCACAAAACTTGCTAGATAACTATGAGCCCTATTAGTAGTATAATTGTTATCTCAACTACTAGCTACCATTTCTCATCATGTTTCCTCTCCTCCAATTAGGCAACAAAGGTCTCATAGCATGTTGAAGATCCTAGAAGAGGGATAATATGTACCAAAGAGGGAAAAATATTCAACTTAACTTCTATATAGGAATATTTGAATCAAGTGATCCTCTTTTAAAAAATATTTATTTTTCTCTAAATGAGATGGATAAGATGGAGATCTCCTGACACTCATTTATGAATTGATGGACCTACTTTGGAACTGTTTTGTTTGAGATGATTGATTATGTTTTTTAGTTCTAGACATTATTTATTTGTGAGAGGTTAATATTTCCAGTTATTTTTATTTTTGCGACATGTCATGTCATTTGGGATTCTATTTATTTTTCATGTACTAACCATGAAGTAGGTTAGAGTAGTGTTGTCACCTTTGTCTCTTCTTTGTGGAAACAATACTTAGTTAACTAGGCATATGACCCCGTTAACTAAGTGTTGTGGGACCTTTTCAACCTTAATAGTAATGTCTTTTGTGTTATTAATGTTTATGTTTCAAATGATGTGGTTAAGAGAACTAGTCATTGGAGGGAGATTGTCAATTCAATTTGTATTATCACTTAGATCATTTGTGAGTATTAAATGGCCTATATTAGATAAATCTAAGGTCTTGCCTATGCAATGGATATATGGTAAAAGAGAGGTTTGGTTCTCTATATGGAATGAATTGGGAAATTTTAATTCATATTAGTTGCTACTAAAATCTTACAATGTGATATATCTGGAGTAATCTTAAAGTAAGGGCTAACCTAATTTTCAAGTGTTTTAATCATGTTATGATGTCAAGACAATCTTTTTCTCATTTTCTAGCTATTATGCACTATTAAAGTGAAGCCTTTATAAGATATTTTTATCTCAAACTACTTTCCTACATCATTTTGTATTGAGTGGAAATATGTCAAACCCAATTTTGTAAAGACTCAATTATTGGTAGACACCTAATTGGTATATTACAAGGCAACGTCTACTTACACTCAACATGTTGTGAATATAGAGTCACATCTCATAAATAAGATTAGATGGATAACCTTATGGAATGATCTTATTACTTCTACTTCCTAGATCCTCTATATCTATGGGTGTTGGTCGACCTAATTTCACTACTAGTCATACACGACTTCTACCTTAGAGCTTTACCAAGCCACCACTACTTTGAAAGTGCAATTTTTTTAAATTTTCCTTATCAAAGTCAAGTATTTCAACTCCACCATCAAAAATAGGTTGTAGATGAGCACATTGTGATGGAGCTCAAAGTAACTCCCGGTTTTGGACCAACTCACAATTGGAGAAAAGATCTCAAAAGAGTTCTTCAAGTATTTGTGTGATCACCATATATCTCAATCTATTAATCTTGAATTAGTGAAGGGAAGTAACTGCCTGACAAAATTACTCACAAGCTTCAATATTTTGTTTAATACCATGAGAAATTTTTTCCTACTCAAAAGTACACTTTAGTTAAGGTTGGCATTACCTTGCAACATTGCCTAAATGTGGTTCCCTACCCAATTTCCACTTACTAATGCATCCTTTATTATCAACATGTACACCCACAAAAAAATGGTTTCATCAAATATATATTTATCTTACACAATATAATTATTGCTTGAAAATGAATAGAATGGGCTCATTGTTCTCAACAATTTGTTATTTTTTAATTATTTTTTTCAAGGTTTATGTTTTTTATTACGGGCAAAACAGGTTTTGAAGGGACCCCAAAACCCTTTACAAAAGATCCTTAAAAGATAAGAGCATTAAGAAATAGAACAGGATAGACAACAAAACAACCATCAAAGTGCTGGGCAAAAGCCAACACAAAAGACCAATGCATCCAACAACAACCAACAAAAACATAAAAAAGACAAATTACATAATGTTTTTAAGGGCATTAGCCAATTTATCGCTAGTCCCTTGCATATCTTTGATATTCTCCCTAAGATTAAGGATTTCCTTTGAAGATGCCAAGGCAACCTTTTTCAAACTAGCCTTGGTCCTTTTAGCTGCACCTCCATGGGCACTTTCCACATTCCCAGCCTCAGTAGCAGCCTCTTGAACATCAAGGTCTACAATGGACTTGGTAGGGCTGAGGCCTTCAAGGTTTTTGGCAATTTCCTCCATGTTCCTAGTCACAGAGTTGAGGATCTCTGAAATCAAAATTAGGAAGTTCTTCATAGAAGCCTTCTCTTCCTCCAGCTTGCTGATATGAACTTCTAGCTTCTCCACTTTTTCATCCATTTCCTCTTTCCATTGCTCCAGGTTACTTTCACCTTTCTATCCCTGCTCTTCTTGAAGTTTAGCCTTTTTTTTCCATTTTCTTAATTCTTTCAAAAACCCATCTATCAAAACCCAGATGAGCATTAGACTAGTTCTTAAGCTTATCTATGATAACCATACTAGTATTCATCTCATCACTAGCTCTATCCTTTTTCATACTCATATCCTCCTTATCCTTGTTCAACTCAGTTTCCATTTCATTGTCTTGTTGTTTTTTATTCGGCTCCCCCATGGGCTAGTTGTTGAGATCACCAAGGCTCACACTGTGGGTCAGTTCCTCCTTATTACCTTCATCCTCTTCCTATTTGTCCTTCTCATTACCACTATCTCTTCTGGATGTTCCCTTGACAAAGTTGTTCTGATCAGAATCTTCCTCTTCTTCTCCTTCCTCTTCCACCACTTCCTCATCTTTCCAGCTCTTTGCCTTGTTAGTATCATCAGTCTCCATTTCACTGCCTTCTTTTCCCATATACTCAGGAGCACCCTCCACATCCTTATGTTTATGGCTAACATCCATGTCCTCTACATTTTTCTCCACAGAGCCTTTTTTTTCCTTTTTACCATGTTTCTTCTCATCCTTGCTGGGCCGAGGATCCTCACTTTTCCTCTTGCCTTTTCCTGGGGACACCGATAGCCTTTTGTTTTCCTAAATTGCCAAAATCTTACAATGCTCATAAATGAGCAAAATAAGGCCATAATGTAGCACAAGAGAAGAGGGGTTCTTACTGTGCTTGTTCAACGAGCGCGTCAGGGACCTAAAAAGGTAATAAGGAAGAGAGACCCTTTTCTCATGCCTAAAGTGGTTCAGAAGCACAAAGTGATAGGTATGGACCCTAGTAAAGCAACTTTCCATAGTAATATACTCCATAATGGCATTAAGTACAAAGCCCCAATTTTTTTTAATATTAGACGCATCATAATACCCCCCAGATGCTTTGCCTAATTTAGCTATCTCCTTATCTTTGCGTGGAAAGAGCTTCACAACATTATTGGAGACCTTCAGGTCTCTAAAGAAGTTGAGGCCAGTATGGGGCATACCTGTGACCGTTGAGATGAGGTTTGCATCCAACTTGAATTTGACACCATAGATTTTGAAAGTGCAATTTTTCTAGTTTTCTGTCACTCTATTAACCACCAAGTTAACTCTACCTTTGTCATAATCCACTAGTTTTTCCATGAATGACATCATAAAACCCTTCTCTAGCTTCTTCCAGACCTTGGGCATCTCCCACCATCTAGAGAGATTATCGGGTTCCTCTCTTCTAAGGTCCCCTCCCATTCTTGAGTTCGTTCTGCAAATTTTTTGCTTAGCAAGCCTCCAAATGACACTCGAAAACTTGAAAAAACACACCCACAAAGCATGCAAATTTTTAATATTCTTATTAAAAACTCCGCCCTTCTGACACGCAATCATTTCCTTTTTAAAATTTTGATGTTTAATCATTAATACAACCATGATTAAAATGCAATCTTTCTTTCCCCATAATTCTGTCCTTTCTAATAAGGTCTTTAATATTGAAATCAATATTATCTTCACCATTCCATATGCTTTGTTTTTTGGATATAACACCAAGGTTAGCAAGACTGTCCACAACGACATTTTTTTCCCTAAAAGCATGCTCAATAATGATGTATTTAAAACTAGAAATAATTTCTTTGGCCTTAAAAATGGTATTTTAGATAGACCACGAAGGCTCAACGTCACCCTTTAGGAATTTAATAATATTAAGAGAATCTCCCTCGAGCCGTAATTTGTCATGATTGAGATTTTTAGCAATAGTCAGAGTATTAAGGGCAACCGAAGCTTCAACATAATGACTCGTTTGGTTACCCAAAGGACCAACAACAACCACCAAACAACCTCCAACAAAATTCCTGACTATACCCCCATATCTAGCATTGCCAGGATTTCCCTTAGAAGCCCATCAAAACTGGCCTTGATCCATCCCTGTGATGGAAAGCTCCAGAAAAGACCATCTCTACCTTTATCCTTTCTATTTCTGCCATTGGAAAGGTTCCATCTTTCATTAAAATCTTCTTTGGCTGATAATCCAATATCAATGTCGTATAAGCTCCATCTTTCAAGGTTTATGTTATACATCAAGTGACATTTTATTCTTAACATGCTTTGAGCACTTGGGTTTGGTTCTTATTTCATTTAGTTTGTGCATATGCTATTTGTTGATGTTGTAGCCTATATTATTATCAATAGTAAATAATCCAAGTCATTTAGACTTTTTCATTCCAACTAGATATAAAGGATTACCTCTTATTCCATCTCTTTATGTGCTTGGAAGAAAAGGATGTTCAATATATTTTCTCATGCATCTTCTCACAACTTGATTAAGGATATTAACCTCTCTCATTCTCCCAACTAGTTGGTCTATGGTTATTTTGTTGTTGATTCATCCCTCACCTTCATTGAAAATAATGACAATATTAATTGGGCTTTTCAATGACTTGGTAATTTTTCTAGGCCTTTGGCTAAAGTATCCAATGACGAAGGACTCAATCCTATAGGAAATATTTTCTTTCTAATCTAGATCAATTAGATAAATTTGTTTGGAAATGGAGTAATCATGGACAATTCTTCTATTTTTTTATTGTTATCTTTGCTTTGAAGCTTCTCTTATTTTATTATTGTTGCCTTTGTTGTTAATGATGTGATTCCCCTTTAGATGATCCATAAATTTTGGGTTAAATCATTCAAGCCTTGGTGAAAGGATTTAAAATGGTATCCTAATTTAGTATTTTATAATTATAAGCCTTAAAAGGATATTTGTGGCTTTCATCTCAACTTCCTAGGGCTAGTTAGTTAAACCACTCTCAGTAGCTTCAATGGTTTATGTGAATTTGTCATCTCATATTCAAGGCTATTTGATTAGCTATTCTTGAGCCTAACATAGCTCATTTTTCCCAGTTTATTCTTTATCAAGGCCTTCCTCTTGGCTCCCATTTAATACATTTAGGAGTTCCTAATCTCTGTTGTCGATTTTGTGGACATTAGAGACTTGCAAGCATGTTTTTTAGTTCTATGCTAAAGCTCAAGAAGTTTAGAAATTTGGATTTATGGTTTCTTCAGTCTTTTAGACCTACTCCCTTTTTAGGGCATATGGTTGTTTGAAGAGGTTGGCCTTATCTCCCTTAAAGTATACCTAGACTTGTAAGCTAACAAAGTTACATTAGAGGTGACCCATCAGTAGGATCTTTTGGACCATTGCGCACGACAACACTACCTACCATGTTGGCAATTTTTTTCCTTCCTCTTCTTCCCTTCCTCAAGGATGCTAATGATGTCACAACCAATCTATTAAAATAGATAATGGTTCCCAATCTCATGGATCTTAGCCCTTGAGAAATAGATATATAGTTGCTTACAATTGGTCCTAGTCTCATGGGCATGACACTCCTATTCGGCAATACCCTAGAAAGGTTTCTCAACTATAGTTGGCTATTTTTTTGGTGCATGCTCAATAACTTTCAAAAGTCACTCATAAAGAAAAGGGTGCTCTCACTAGCTAGGAAATAGTTGATAATTATCCTACCCTTGTGATGTTTGGGTGAAATCTAAAGAAAAAAACCCTTCTAAAATTGCTTTAACTACTTATTTTTTAGATAATGTTATTTTCAAGCTTAACCCATTGACTTGTTATCTCTTGTTTGAATTTTGTCCAATTTAAACTTTGTAAGCATAAGCATACCTTTTTACCACTCTTTTTAAATAAATATATTATAATATTATCTTTTATGTTTAACTAACACTTAAATAGACTAATATTATATTATAAATTAATATATAAAAGACTAATAATCGCCATTGAAAAGAGAGATTTTCTTATTATTACAAAGAATTTTTTTCAATAATCTGAAAATGTGAACTTTCATGGAATCACGTAGTAAGATTCGACCATGCCATGTTGTTGTTTATGGCTGTTATATTGCTACAATTCTGGATAACATTACATCTATGTTCTTTTGTATCATGCTACTTTTGGTGGCTGCATGCCATGGTTGTTTATAAGGGAGTTGTCAATATTTATATAGGAATATATGGTTCTGGTTATGATTGCTAAGTTTTGTATTTCCAGTCAGCTGTCATGTTCTAGTTATGATTGGATGTATTATTTTTTATAGTCCTTGACTGTCTTTTTGTAACTTTTTTACTTTCACATTATCAATTAAAAAAAAATAATCTATATTTAAGTTATGGAAATTGAGAAATATTCTTTCCTCACAATTTCTTTCCAGGAAAGAATATGGAAATAGGGGAATGATATCAGTAGTGGATATAGATAATTTTGGATATTTTTAACTCTCAAACCATACATCAGATTTCAATATTTTTTTTTGGTTGTCTCTATATACGACTTAACTAGGGGAAGAGCATCAGTAGTTGAGCACCCTAACTTCACACTTCTCAAAATCTTAAGTGGAAATTCCAAATCACTCCTAATTTTTTACAGTAGCTTACTTGGCAAGTCCCCTACTTATAACTAAGCTTTCAACAACACATCATCAAGTATGGTGCCACATCAGCATGCTTTTTGCCAAGGTGTCCAAAACAACCCCCCAAAAAAGTGAGACCAATAGGCATGCAAAAGAGGCCCCAATAGTTGTGCAACTGATATGGCATCACCTGATTGGTTACTTTTTACAATATTAGTACATTTCCTAACAACTATTGGTACATTTCCTAACAAAAAATGATATTTATGTTTCAAACAATAGGTTTTATTTGTTCAATTTTTGGAACAAAAGGTATCAACAACCCTCACAACAATTGGTACATGCTCAACTACTGGTGCTCTTTCCCTACTTATAACTAAGGATCTGGCTTTTGGGTAGTAATGATGCATGCTAAGGAATTCATTATGTCCACAAAGGTCAAAAAGTGGTCATTTAAAAGTGTCAACCGATACATAATCACCTTTGTGCCAATAGTAGATAACTCAAAATATCCAATAGTAGTCCACCAGTAGTGGACAAATGATCCACTAGTTATGCACAAATGTTCCAATAGTGGTGCACAAATGGGCTAGTAGTGATGCACAAATGGGTTAATTATGGTAAAAAAGCTAAAAAATTATCTACTATTGGTACATGTGATATGCATTTATGAACTTTTCATTATTATTATTTTTGGGCTCTTTTACAATCTAGTAAGGTCTATTCTGACTCCAAAACCTTCAATTCTTACAACATGTTGTTGATAACTTAGAAAGTCATGTCTATTTTTTTCAAAATCAATGGTGTATAATGATCAATAACATGTGTTTTATTGACCCCGTACTGCATTTTTAGAGCCAGAATAGCTCCAAACCTAATAACTCGAAGTTGAGTTGGCAAATCCACTATTAATTATATCCACTACTTATATCCTTCCCCTAAAAAATATCCATATTTCTCTCACAATTTCTCAAATCTCCCTTCATGTACACAATAGCGCAGTTTAAGTTTGACAACTAGGGGAAGAGCACTAGTAGTTGAGCATGTACCAATTGTTGTGAGGGTTGTTGATACCTTTTGTTCCAAAAATTGAACAAATAAAACCTATTGTTTGAAACAAAAAATATCAATTTTTGTTAGAAAATGTACCAACAGTTGTTAAGAAATGTACCAATAGTTGTTAAGAAATGTAATAATATTGTAAAAAGTAACCAATCAGGTGATGCCATATCAGCTGCACAACTATTGGGGTCTCTTTTGCATGCCTATTGGTCTCACTTTTTTGGGGGGCTGTTTTGGACACCTTGGCAAAAAACATGCTGATGTGGCATCATATTTGATGATGAGATCCTGAAACCTTAGTTATAAGTAGGGGACTTGCCAAGTAAGTTGCTGTAAAAAAATCGGAGTGATTTGAAATTTCCAAATAAGATTTTGAGAAGCACAAAGTTAGGGTGCACAACTACTGGATCCTTTCCCCTATTCAAGCCACTTTCATTTGTTTTCTTCATCCACAAGTAAATCTCGAATCAATATGTCATTTTTCTTCCAGTCTTATCAAGTTAATGTTTCTGGAAAATAGGTCCAAGGCTGTGCCTCTTTAAGGTGTGAAAACTACTGGTATCCAGATTGATATTATCTACTTTCAGTCCCCACTATCAGTCTTCAATACTTCGTTCAGTCTGGATACTATCATGTTTGGTCATCTCACTATATCAGAGACAATATGCTCAGAATGTCTGGCATTACATCTTTTCCTTTCTTTCAAGTACCCACCACTCCTTTAACTTTAATGTGTCCACTCTAAATGGTGCAATTTTCTTCTTTTATAAAGAAACTCTCCAATAATTACGTCATTTTTTAACTTGTTGAAATGAAATGAACAATTTTGATGACATTCACTCTTAAAAGACACAGATTCTTGGTATTGGGAAGAGAATCAGTTATCATTTATGTTCTAATATCAATTCACTCTTTGCATACCCTTTCAATTACTAATTTTTTTTTAATTTTTAAAAAAGCTAAAAGTTTATCTATAAATTTCAGATTTATCAATATTAATTCTTTTTTTAGCATTTTTGGATCATAATTGGTCCATTTGTACACCTTTACTGGTACCCATAGTGAATAACTACTAGAACATTTGTGCATAAGTATTGGCAATTTTAAATGCATGGTTATTGGGGTATTTTTAAGCAAGTATTGGATGACACTTTGAAATAAATACTTGACCCTTGCATGCATAATGGATCCCACAATATGCACCATTACTACCCAGAATCCAAAACAATATCTATAAGCCGTTAAGTCGCATGTAGAGACAACAAAAAAAATTGTCAAAATCCAATGTACCATTTAGAATCTATGGATGTGCAAAGTTAACTATAATGGCTATTGGTATGCTTCCCCTAGGGGAAGAGCACTAGTTATCGCTCGTGTTTCAATTTTGTGCATTCCTTTCTCATCCAACCTCTTGATTACTACCTTTAAACAAACTGAAAAAATGATAATTAAAAGTCCATTAGTAAATTTTGCATGTATCAATAGCTACCCACTTGTACCCTTAGTAGTTGGAATTTACAGACTTTAATTGGAGGAGTTGTGTAACTTTGATGGTACCCATAGTGCATGACTATTGGGGCATTTGTGCTTAAGTATTGGCAATTTTTGAGGTGATTGTAGTGCATGGTTATTGGTGCATCTTTAAGTAGGTATCAGACAACACTTTGGAATGACCACTTTTTGACCCTTGCGTGCATAAACAAATCCCACAACATGTGTCATTACTACCTAGAAGCCAAAACAATAGCTATAAATAGTTAAGTCACATTCAGAGACACAAAAAAATCATCAAAATTTGATGTACCGTTTAAGATCTATGAATATGTGAAATTAACTATAATAACTACTGATGCTCTTCCCTGAGGAAAGAGATCTTTGAGGCATTAGTTCAAGGGAAAAAGTCACCAGAGAAACATATGCATTATCTCACTGGTACAATGCAAAGAACTAAGGCAACCATGAAGGATAGCAATAGATTCATTCAGAGTTTAAACTTGGTTTTGGCTGACATATTTCAGATTGTAACCAACCGGTTACAAACTTCAAGGTGAAATTCTGCACTCATTTGACAATTTTTGACAACCTTTGTCATTGATGTCAAAGGGGGAGCAGTGGACAGAGAAAAATGGCTAATCAGAGGAGATCATTTTCTCAGGGGAAGCACAAATTTTTGTGTAACTTTTTGGACTTCATTTTTGGAACAGGTTTTTGGATTTTTCTCATGAGTGTTGCCATCAATGCCAAAGGGGGAGATTGTTGGCATTCTACACTCTAGTGAGAAATGATGGTGTTGTCATTGATGGCAACCTACTGGAAACCTTTAGGAAGCCACCCAACATTCATCTGGTAAACCACCGGCAGGCGTCAACACTGGCAGACACTTCACCGGCAGCAACAACAATGTATACCGACACCCCAACCAACAAGAATAAACTTTTTTTTATTGTATTTAATTGTAACTATCTTTTTGTAAAGCCGACATGGCATATTGTAATAGACTCATATATGTATGAGATCTTGTAAATCATTTTGTAAGAATAGACACATGATGGATATGGTAGAAGTGATTAGTGAATATTAAGGCAGATTTTGTATAAGGTTTATGGTTATAGTATGAGCTTAAACTGGTACTGAATCTTGCATAGCAGATGCTGAATTGTAGTAGTACATTATATTGGATTTTCATAATCCATTTTGTAAGTCAGTGAGACTTCCATTTTGTAGATTGAGCAGTGAGCTCTAGGCAATTGGCCTTCCTGCATGTGCAGGCCCCTCATTGTAAGTAATATCCATTCATTGGCCAATGAGTGAATATTGTGGGTCACAAATCCCATCGAGGTTTTTCCCACACCGGGTTTCCTCATTAAACATCTTGTGTTATGGTGTGTTTTCTATGTTGTCTTTATTGTTCCTATTTACTGCATTAATTCTTGTTTATCAGTACACTCTTTTGGAAGCAAAATACTTAATAAGGTCAAATATTTTGTTAACCGGTTAGATACTGATTCACCTCCCCTCTCAGTATCTTTGGGACTATCATTAATCATAACAAAAGGTTACATGCTTCTAGCTGAAAAGAGTCACACTAGGAAAATGCTAAATATGTGTCCACAACTTTAAATTCAGACTTCTGTGAAACAATAGGCCAAAACAATTTTCCAAAAAGCATGGCAAATGCATTGAATCTATATAATTTATGTAGAATTAAGTATATATCAATTAGTCTGAAATAGTTAAATCACCTTCCCTCAATTTTTGTTTTACTGAACATGTGAATTATTTTAATAAACTCGTTTAGGTTTGAGATAGTCTAAATTGTTGCAGAGTTATCTCAAGTTTCTGAGTATTTGACCTAATAATTTTGAATGTGTTAAAATTTTGTGTATAAAAATTGATAGAAGATGGCTTTATATTTTTTTAGATCATAAATGAGTGCAACAACATTTTAATTTTTGGTTTGGCAGATTTGCAGTATAATGCCTTTTGATGAGATTTGTTTCTCTGTGTTTAGTGTCCATGCTTTGGTGGGGGCTTTATTAGTGGCTTGGGAGGAGATTTCTTCAAGGGAGGATGGGGTTGGCCATGAGGATTGAAGGTGGGGGAACCTGGCTTGTGAAATGGAGGATGAGGTTTTTTATGGGAGAAAGAAGTGGGGTGTTTGTTGATGGTATGAGGAGGCACCTTACCATGCACTGGTGGAGGCTTGGGAATGAGGGGTGGTTTCACTTTGGGAAGGGGGGGAGATTGATGAGGATTAGGGGGAGAAGAGAAGTGACCATCTTTCATGGGAGGTTTCTTTTCAAATGGAGGCTTTGAAGTGGAGGTGGTTTTGGAATAAATGGAGAGGCGGGGTGTGGTTGTGGCTTTGGAAGTGGAGGAGGTTGAGCACATTTCATGGGAGGCTTCTTCTCAAATGAGGGCTTGTGAAGGGACAGGGTTCAGTTTTGTATAAAAAATAGGATAGGGTTTTTGAATGCAAGGGTATGCTAATTGTGGAATGATGGCCATGCAGGCCCTAACTTTGCCTGGCTTGAATAAGCTAGAGTGGCTCAAGGAGGCGAGTGACATTGGAACTATGTGAAGTGCTACTTGACAAAACTATTTGATCCTTTTATGCTTTGATGGATGTCCATGCCCTGTTTAAAAGCTCCCATTTTGGTATAGGCATGGAGGATGCTTGCAAAGGTTGTGGAATTTTCCTTTACACCTGCCAATTGCATTTTATTGATAGTTTCTATATCCATTTTCCATGTTGTACATATCCTTTGATCATGGCATTTCATGAGAGCACATTTATTTGAGGCATTTTCTCAGATAGGCTCTAATGCTTCCACATTTTTCATACATGTCAACTAAGGCAGTGGTGACTACAAAATCTGACAAAATTCCTCTATCCTTTATGCTTTGATGGATGCCAGCACACTATTCCAAAGCTCCCATTTTAGGTCAGGCAGGGAGGATGCTTCAACATTTGCCATACGTCTACCAAGGGAGTTGCAACTAAAAAATATGATAATATTTATCTAACCTTTATGCTTTGATGGATGTCCATACCCTATTCCAAAGCTTCCTATTCTTCCTCCATAGGACTATGACAGTCTTAATAGGACTGTGACCTAATGCTCATAAGATGGCTTTTAAATAAATTCCAAAAAAAGGTTGGCGAAATTGCACAAAGCCACATTCTTTTTTAGATTTACACTCAAGTAAAAATACATAGAATGTTGTATAGCTCTTGAAATGCATATCACAGTCCAGATTAAGTGTGAAAGGACCATTTGTCATTATTGTTGACACTCATTATTGACACTCTTTCTTGTTGTTCATGGTGACTATAAAACTTGGAATCCATTCTTATGCACAAATTGAGATTATTGTTATATCAATTGCCTATAGGCTTGTAGTATGGTCTCCTCATGGAGACTTACGCATGGTTTTACAAGAAGTTGCCCCATTATGTTGCATGGACTATTTTTTTATAGCTTTTCTTAGAATAATGTCACCTACTTCACATGATGCACTTGCACAACTGTTGTTGCAATTCAAGATTATTTCTTTTGATGATCAATGACTGTCATCTTTGCAATCTTCATTCATCATAAAAACGATGCCATCATTGTCACGATTTAAGAGTCATATAATTCTTTTTGGATGCAGTAGCATCCCCAGTTCTTAGCAATCTCACATCAACCAAAAACATTTCTTTTAGGATTTTCTTACATTTGCTCACCGGATCTTGCGGAGCTGGATTTTGCTTGTGAACATGATCATCTTCCTTATTCCTAAATCGCGGGACATTTGGATCTTTTTCCAACAAGTTATCGCTTCCAGATTCCGAGATAGCTTTCTGGCTTAGAACACCAGAACCGCTTGGGTAAATCTTGCAGATCCTTTCCATAGCTTGCAGAGCTTCAATTCATTGATTCCAATGTTCCTTGGTGTGTGGCTGACCTTCCCTTTGACCGACCTTCATCCTTTGGATTTTTTGGAGGAATCTCTTTGGCAGAGGCCGACCTAATGATTTCCACATTTGATCTTGTTCTCAGGCATTTGATCCCTCTTGGGCCAACCTGGACCCCTCTTGACCATATAAATCCATGTAATTAAGCATAATAATTCAATTTAGAGAGACATATAAGACATATCTTAAGATTCAGAGGTCCGAAGTTGACCAATTTTGTAATTAAGCTTTTATGTAGCAGGCAAGTGAGCCGAATCTTGCAACCCGGATGTTACCGGTTATTTGTAATCAGTTTTCATGATCTAATTCATTCAGTTCTGCATTATCTCCATCATCTTGTCTTGTTTCTATTGTGTTTACTCTTGTTGCCCAATCCAGATTGATCTCTTTGAGGTCCATCCTAACCGATGACTACACCAAGTGGTATTAGAGCGAGATTTTGTTCCGGAGATTGCATTTTCCTGAGATTTTGTTGTGGGGTGGTGGATTGTGGATCCAACCTGCAGCTGCAGAGGATTGGCGTAAAGGTGGCACAAAGGGGAAATAGGAACGGTGGAGTGCGTGGAAATACAAACCTTGTTGTGATGGAAATGTTGAGAGGACTTGCAACCCGACTAGAAGCTATTGAGACAACCTAGAGAAGAGGTCGACATATTGAAGATGTGAGCGAAGATGAAGAATAAGAAGCATCAATAGAACAAGTAACAAACCCACTGGTGATTGATCCAGATGAAGAGAGGTTCTTGAGGGTTTTGAGTAGTGCAAACACCAAACCGCATTTTACCCCACTAGAGTATGATGGTAAGTTGTATTCAGATGAATTTATGGATTAGTACTCAGAGATGGAGAAGTACTTTGATTTTGAGAGCACCACATAATAAAGGAAGGAGAAATATGCCTGTACTCAGTTGAAAGGTCATGCATCTATTTGGTGGGAACATTTGAAAGTTGGTAGAAAAAGAAGAGGTAAAGAGAGGATCAAATCGTGGGAACAGATGGTTGGCAAGTTGAAATCAAAGTTTATGCCAGGGTAAGTGCACCAAGATGGTGAACAGAAAAGTGGCCACATGCCAAAAAAAAACCAAAATTTTTATAACGCGTGCGGGTTCTAAAAATTCAAAAATGTGCTAGGCTTGGTAACACCAAGCCTAGAGAAAAACAATTTAAAAAACCATAAGTTCCTCAAAACCCATAAGGAACATTTAATTTTTTAATAAAAAATTAAAAGTTTCTAAAAACTCATACAAACATAATTTTTGGGTGTAGGCCACGGGTTTCAACCATTTTCAACGCCAAAACCCATGGAACAACAGCAAGGAAAATCCAAAAAAACATAGAACCCGCATGGGTTTGCAACTATTTTGGATTTTCCCAACATTGAGAGAAATTTTCAACAATGGCACCCCATCGAATAGGTAATATTTGATTGGTTTGATTATTTTTGTTTGTATTTTAATTGAAGTAGGGTTTTTTAATTGATTTAAGTTTTGTTTTTATTAATTTGTTGTTAGATTCTTCAAGCAATCCCCCAAAACAAAATAGACAAAAAGACCTCCTCCTGCACAAGCAACACAAGAAAACCCTGTAAACATTGCACAAGAGCAACAAGAAAACCCTCAAAATCCTGAAAATGTTGCTCCTCAACAACTTCCACCACCTTGAAACCCTCCACGTCCTCCATTAGGTCATGTAGATGCCACACAAGAGGATCTCATCAATCACCTTACACAAAATAGTGCCCAAATTTCTATATTGGTAAATAGGTTGATGTCCTCTAGCCTTGAGCACCACTCAACCCTCACCAGAACACTAGAAAAATGGCTAATAGTGCAAATGAGGTATCTAGGGAGGTTACGAAATGGGGTTCATGGAGGGATAGATGTCAAAAAAAATTTGCGGATGGGTTGTCATATGATCAAGTGAAGAAAAAGGATATAGGTAAAGCTGACATATGTGCTCTTTTCACCGGTCTTGTTACCTATAACAACCTAGAACTAGATATGACTTAGTTTCCTATACATTGGTGTGTTCATGCTAACCTAAAAGAATCTTTTTGGGATAGGTGGTATATGGTCTTTGACCAGCCACATCCTTGTAATAATTGGGAGGTGCCTCTATATTTTTTGAGAAAGTTGTATTGTGAGTTTATCCTCGGCGAGAAGCCAAATTACTTTGACATCCGACAATTTCAGGGTAGAGGGAGAGCTCTACGCAGGATAGACTTGGGGCCCATAGGGTGGTAGATCCACAACATAGGAGGCGTACATCTCCTAAACCCATGGTTCATGTCACTGTTCCTATATCCTTGAAGGAGTCTATGGAATTATAGACTCTTCAGGCAGCAGTAGCATTGACTGGTGTCATTGTTTAAGATGGCACACAGTTGGTTGGAGTAGAGGATGTACCAGCACCTATGGCACCTCGTTCATTAGTGACACGTCCTTCATCAACAACACCTCCTTCCTCAATGACACCTCCTTCATCAACAACACCTCATGCATCGTTTGGCACGAGCCAACCCATTCAGCGTATGTGCCCCACCTGCCAGGGTGTATGTTTTGGTGTAGACACTGATGCGGACAAGGATGGTTTGACATCTCATTCGTGTACATGTTGTGGGAGTAGATGCCATGCTTCCAATGCAGAGGATGTGGTCCTCACCGACGAATTGATCAATATGTTGTACCCTCTCTATCAGGCATGGGTGCATTTAATTCTATTTATGACATGTTATCAATTAAGTGACTAAATCTTATAAAAAGAAATGAATTTTTATTTTTAGAACAATTTAAATTGACATATAAATAAAATGCATTGCAGGGTGCAACAGGTGGTGGGAGTACACCACATACTTTTCAGTCGACTCCACGGTCATGAGTAGTTTCACCACCAGGGTAAAGATTTGTAAATTTGTTAAAAATATAATAATACATTGGTTTCAAAATATCTTTTGTTAATTATATGTATCATTACTTGGTATTTTATAGGGCTTATTAGTGGCTGAGATGTACCAACTTGATGTCACGCTTTCGGCCATTGACTCTGGCCAAGATAGCTATGAGTTACCATATAGATTTATATATTTTTGACTTAAGTGATATATTAAATGCATGCTCTTTTCCCTTATGTTATTTTTTTTCCATTAGTTTATCCCACTTTCCTCGAGGACATCTCGTGTGAGAAATCCATCCTCTAGCATTCTGAGGTAGAAAAAGATATCCTCTCGGACACCCAAATGATAGAAGGTAATTCAGTACAATTTAAATTCATTTGTTGAAATGTATTATGATTAAACATGTATATGTAGATATTGATAAATGCACTTAATTTATTTGTTCTATATATAGAAACATATGGGGTTTACAGAATTAATTAATGCACTTAATGTTGATGAGGTTCAACAGAGGGAAGAGGTGATATCTTCATATTCACTTTGGATTGCATTCTTGCTTGTTCAAAATAACTAAATCCTTTTATGTCTATATCATATGTTATCATTTTTCATACAGGAAATGGTAATAGTTGCATCAGATTCAACTACTCCTAAGGATACAAGAGAACTATATGAGGCTTCAATGTGCATTTGTTCTACGTATGTTAAAATATTTGTTTTATCTAGTTTGTCAACAACTTTGGGTTATTAACTTGTATGATTGTCTTTAACCTATTAAAGGCCCCTTCCAAACTTCCTATTGTTATTCTACCATTCCTTTTCAATAGAAGTTCTGCATGTATATTATGGGATCCAACATGACCAAGGGAAAAGGTGTGTTTGTCTTAGATTAACTCCTTTTCACTAAGTGCACAACGGAGTTGAAACCATCTAGTTAAGTCCTTTTGGATCACTTACCATGGATATAGGAAGTGGTCGTAATTGATTCATCTATGACTTTGCCTCCTATGACCACAACACATCCATCTGAGGCTCTGGTATGCTTTAGTTTTTAAGTCTATTCATTTTTAGTTATTATGTGTTATTTGACATATATGTTATTAACATGTATTAATGTTGTTTTACCAGTTACAGCCTCCTTCAAGACATCCCACAAATCCTCAGCCTCACTCAATTGCAGAAGATAGAGATGAGGTCATCAACATTTCAACTGCAAACAATTTAGAGTTCAGTATTTAGTTTTTTTGATGTTATAATGAGAAAATATATTTGATTTGACATTTGAATTGTCCTTGAGTAGCTACATACTACTTTGAAGAGGCTCTATTTTGATGATCCGCCATAGTCATAGATACCGGTAGAGACATATAGTTATAGTTGTGGTCATTGAAGGACCAATTTTTTTATATATTCGACATTTGTATATGTATATATCGACTTTGACAGACATGGCACATGCCACATTTTTGTAACTATTATTGATTTGGCATCTATGCCATTTTTTGATATGTACATGATTATTGTTCATTTTGATATATATGAAACTTGATATTCGATCCAATTTGTTCATTGATATATATGAAACTTTATATTCTTGAAACTTAGTTATTTGCTATTAAAATGTGATCAAACTTGTTCATTGTGTATATGTCTTGAAATGTGATCCAATTTGTTCATTACTTGTAACTCATATGGCATATACTTTTAAACTATCTATTGCTCATATTGTGTATACCCAAGTACCGACACTAGTAATGCTGATAATGTGTATTTTGATTGAGTGAATTTTCTTTGAGTCCTTCGTGCATGAAGAGATTGGAGTGAAGTTATTATTTCATAAAAACATGCTTATGGAGCGAAGTTCATCATTTCAAGAACCAATTAAGACAATATTTGAGTGCACAAAGAAGATTTGAAATTTATCTAAGGATGAGTCAGCTTAGGTAGGGTTTTCATTTAAATTTTATTCCATAACAAGTCGGCCTTAGGGTAAGAGACACACCTATTCATCCAAATCGCTTATAAAAGAAGAGTTGAAGCACTTATGGATGATCCGTGTGAATCTATGGGGTCATGTTGTCTCTGCCAAAAAAGGTCTCTCTTGGTTTTGGACAACTCTATTCTATTTTCTTGTGGTGATATTTTTTTTGTCGCATCAAAAACCGTCAAAAATCGTCAGTGAGAGGTGGCAAAATAGTGCATCTTTCGTTCTGCTTGTCGTGCAAAAAAATTGTCAACACGAAGGTTCTGGGTGGCCAAGTTTACGCTAGGTGTGTTGTTGTCTCACTCCCCAAGATGTCCGACTGTTTTGAGCCACCTCGTAGCGATATTTTCCCTTGAGAGCTCAAAGTGGAAAAAATGGTCAAACTATGACATCGCGTAACAAAGAAACCATGACACTTATGGACAATCCGTTTGAACCTATGGGGTCATGTTGTTTCTTCCTAAAAATGCCTCTCTCGGTTTCAGACAAATCGATTGCATTTTCTTGTGGTGAGATTTTTTCTATTGCATAAAAAACCGTTAATGAGAGGTGGCAAAATAGTGCATCTTTGGTTTTGCTTATTGTGGGAATGAACCATCAGTGCAAGCGCATTTGGGTGGCTAGGTTTATGCTAGGTGTACCCTTGTCTCACTCCCCAAGATGTCTGATCGTTCCAAGCCACCTCGTAGCGATGTTTTCCCTTGAGCGCTCAAAGTGGAAAAAACGGTCAAACTTTGACATCATGTAACTCAGAGACCATGGCACTTATGGATGATCCATTTGAACCTATGGGGTCATGTTGTCTCTACCTGAAAAGGCCTCTCTCATTTTTGGACAAAACGATTCCGTTTTCTTGTGGTGAGATTTTTTCTGTCGCATAAAAAACCATCAAAAACCGTCAGTGAGAGGTGGCAAAATAGTGCATCTTTCATTCTACTTGTCATGGGAATGAACCGTCAGTGCGTATGGGTGGCTAGGTTTATACTAGGTGTGCCCTTGTCTCGCTACCCAAGACATTCAATCATTTTGGGCCACCTCGTAGCGAGGTTTTCCCTTGAGTGCTCAAAGTGGAAAAAATGGTCAAACTTTGACGTCACGTAACTTGGAGACCATGGCACTTATGGAAAATCTATTTGAACCTATGGGGTCGTGTTGTGACTGCCTAAAAATTCCTCTCTTGGTTTCGGATTATTCCTACTAGCCCTTTAAATTGGGTAATTCAACAATAACTCAAAACTTTCCCAAAACACTTGGAATTTTTTTTGCATATTTAGATACCCATTTGCAAGTTATTTAACATATGTCAGGATTAGACTCAGTTATTTATAATCAAATAGTACAAATTTATAATCAAATGGTACAAGTGTATTACAAATGTATTTATAATCAAATGGTACAAATTTGGGTTCTCAAAATTTGCAAATCAGCCCCAAGGACACTTTCATATATAAAATTTGGCATCTAATATAAATGATCAAGATCATTACTGTTTATATTTACAAAATTTTGCATCTAAATATGCAAATTACAACTCATTGTTGTTTTTCTATACAAAAATTAGCATCTAGATATGCACATTACAACTCATTCTTATTTTTTTATACAAAATTTAGCATCTAGATATGCACATTACAACTCATTGATGTTTTTATATACCAAATTTGGCATCTACATATGCACATTACAGCTCTTATGCATGTAGAGAACATCCAAAAAAGCAAGGTTACAATGTTTTGCAAAAGACATATACAAAATTATCAAAATTATTCTACCATATTGTAGAATTATTCTTCTAGATGGCCCAAAATCAATCAAGTGAACCTTCTAGATTAGCTCTAACCCTTAGTGTCTCAAGTATTGCCTCATGGTCTAATTCACGAACTTTCCACAAATCCTTTTTAAGAGGTCTACCACTATATTTAATCAAATGAATATTTGTTGCAACAAGAAGGTTTGAGTAATGAAGAATATGTCTATGTGTCTCAAAGTCCTCAAACAACCAAGCATTAGAATTATTGATAGGGTACCTGCATTTTATAGAAGGATAAGTTAATGCCAAAATCAATACAACAACTGATAAATAAATGAGTTTAAGAGGTCTCAATACAACTCGACACAACAACGGTGCCTTCTAAGCCATGTCCCTATCACAACAACTGGTCCTATTGGGTACTCAATACCCTCTCCATCAACCACTATAGAAGTCAATTTATTTTTGGCCTCAATACAATGATACAAAAAGTAATTTGTTCCTTCTTCATTGTTCTCATCCGCAATAGCTGCATATACATGACCTGCATTTAATACAAGGATATAAGTTAATACCAAAATCAACATAAGTTAATACTAATAAATTAAGCTTAGAATTGTAGCAAATTGCAACCCTTTACCTGGTTCAACTATGTCTGATACATTGTCAAAATCCACTGATGCTTCAATCTCCTTCATTTGTAGTTCTCTAGGAAGTTGATATGTATCTAGGGTTTGCAAAGGTCTACAAGACCATTGGTCAGCCCACTCTTTTGATTCACATTCATCCCACACAAAATGCATACATGAAGAGCAAAAGTATGCAATCTGTCTAGTATAAATAACTAGTGATGTTGCATTTGAACTTATAAATGAATGCATGTCACTTGATCCAGTAAGTGTACAACAATCTAGATAGTTTTCAATGTTAGATTCACCTATTAACCAGAAATATCTAGAAACCATAGACTTACCTGCATTACCTAGTCCCATCGTGAAGTTACACCATTGCACCATCTTCGTACTTCAATTCCTCTTTGATAAGAGCTCTTTTCACACATGCTCCCACACCATCATGCTCTCCCTTTCCATGCCCTGCCTCAATGAAATTCCAAAAATGTTGCACACCACTTGTCACATGCATCCTTGCATTCTTGAATTGTGTGGTGCAATTGTCCGACCATATTAAGTGTTGGTTGTATCTTATATCTCTTTACCTTAAACTATCATAGAAGACTGTAAAGCATCCTTGCACAAACTCTGAGGAATGAGTACGATCATCACTAATATAGAAGTGATATTCTCTTATAACCATTTTGTCCTCCTTGGCGCTATCATGTGCATGCATAAATGCTATGTGTACAAAAATTGTAACTTGTGTAGAGTGGTAATACATATATTGTACCTCATTTTGTGGATTTAGTGTATAATCATCAGCAAAATCAATGACAGAGATAATAGTGCCAAGGGGGAAAGTGTCCTTACACAACTTGAATTGCTCATCTAACTACCTAGCTCTATGTGTGTAACATATGTACTCATACACTAGTTTCTCTTGAAACATCTTCATAAAATCAACTATCCATATATCCCTTTTCACTAACTCACACCTCTTTAATTCTTTTCCATCTTTAACAATATATGTGACTGACTTATATTTTCCAATACAAATTAGTTCCTTACCAGTTTCATCTGTGCTATGCAGATGTAGGCATCTATGCAACTATTGCAAACCATGATATGTAGGACAAAAACCTCTCAAACATATCATCTTATAGTAAATGCACCCTGATAACTCAATGATGAACAATAAGTACCAAACCGGTACTAAGAGTGGGGGGGTGAATTAGTACAATGACAAATCACTTCATTCTAACCGGTTTGACTGCAAATACTGCAAATGTCTGACAGACAGTAACACCAGTCTCAAACAAAGTGCAACCGGTAAAGCTAAGAATAACTGTGACAAGCATTAACCGGTTGATCACTTAGCTTTCCACTCAACTTAATACTACATTTCCATTTCACCCTATGCATGAATAGGTTATCTATCATCAGAAATATAATAATGGCTAGCTCAATATGATTTACCTTCAGACACAAATCACTTAAATCATCACATGAAAAATACTACACATGATACAAATTTTTCATGTGGGAACCCAACTAGGAAAAACCACGGTGGGGATGAATACCCACAAGCTGCTTTTGAACTCTTTAGAAGTCTGCTCTTTTAGGAGCCTAGTCTGGTTAGAGACTGTTACAATAGGTTCTGCTAGGAACCGATCCTATTAGGGATCACCCGGTTAAGGGTTAAACCCTGTTAGAGGTTACCTTGTTAGAGGATTTCAAGAACTCAATTAGTTTGAGTCACCTTGTTAAAGGATTTACAACAAGTTGATTAAAGCTACCCAGTTAAGGGATTTTCCAACTATTGAAGTGGTTAGAGATCAATAGGTATTACAATGATCTGATAATAACACTCAATGTCTAATGCAGATCCACTTAAGTTCCTTCCTTCTGCATACACATAATGCAGAAATCAATCCTCTTATCTCATTTGGTCTGGCAAGAATCACGTATCTCTTCACTTGGACACACACACACCATTTGCCAACAACTTCAGAAAGAAACACAACATCGACCTTATAGGAAACAAATAGGTTGGTAGCGTAAACCCTAAACCCTAAACATTTAGGTTAAGCAATTCAGGCGGTTCAATCTTGGCCATTGAACACTTTGCATTTGAATACAAAAGTCTTGAACATATCTCAAGACATTCTCCATCGTTCATTCTTCACCGTTTTCATGGCGGCTTGTAACCCATCACACGTTCTCCACTGTTTATAGGGACTTCGCACATTCCTGAGGTAGATAGGATCAATCTCCTTCATGCAAGATCCTTCATGCACTCAAGATGACGTGGCAACATGATCGGATCTTCATTACAATGCTAACTCATCACACAATGTCGTCGGTTGAGTCACAGAGGCTTGGAACATTTCAACCGGAAACCCTTAAGCTAAGACTACCAATCGGTAGTCATATCATGTTAAGTCTTCATAGAGAATATTCCATATGTCGGTTCACATTTCATCATACCGGTTCTTTTGGACAAACATACCACTTCACCTATTGCTCAATATACCATTTTATTCCACTATACCGATTCACTTCGCCAACTGTTTAGCTTCAATATACTTGTTGATTGTTTTGCACATATATCGGTTCACATTTCAGCATATTGTCGGTTCACTCTCCAACATATTGACATCAATGACAACATAATATCATCATGTCAACATACTCAACATAAATGCCAACAATCTCCCCCTTTAGCATTGATGGCAATATACAAAGATGTCTCTTTCTGCATCACATCTTCTCGCCATTGCTGCGGATATCTTCTCCGCTTCACATCTTCTCCCCCTTTGACAACAATGCCAAAGTGGAGGCACAAGCTTTCATGTTCCACTATGTTTCTCCCCCTAAGGAGTAGCATCCTTCAACACATCAATCCGAAAAAATTTGGACACTGCAATACCTCACTAATGTGGAGTACATACTTTCAGTTCACCTCTTGAAGGGGCAACACCCCTAATTCACCTCTTAAATAGGTAAATGAAGCCTTTGGTAGAGGCTTGGTGAATATATCTGCTAACTGCTCCTTACTAGAAACATGTTCCAATACAACCTCCTTGTTCTAAACCTTTTCCCTCAAAAAATGATACTTAAGCTCAAAGTGCTTGGTTCTAGCATGCAAAACTGGATTCTTGGAAATGTTAATTGCACTTGAATTGTCACAAAATATGCTTACCGGTTCAGATAGAGGAAATTTGAAGCCATTCAATACATGCTTCATCCAAATAGTCTGGGTGCAGTTCATAAAAGCTGCAACATACTCCACTTCTGCTGTAGACTGAGAGATACAACTCTGCTTTTTACTCATCCATTAGACTAGTCTACCACCAAGGAAGAATGCACCATCGGTTGTGCTCTTCTAGTCATCTACATTACCAGCCCAATCAGCATCTGTGAACACTTTCAGGTTGAAATCATTATTGTATGGATACCATAACCCATAGTCAATAGTTCCCTTCAGATATCTAAGAATCCACTTGACTGCTACCAAGTGGGATTCTCTAGGGCTTTGCTGAAACTGAGCGGTAATACCCATTGCATGTGCAATGTCCGGTCTGCTATGCACTACATAATGCAACTTACCAATCATTGATTGGTAATCCTTCTCATTTACCACCGCTGATTCATCTTCTTTTGATAGCTTAGAACCGATCACCATTGGTGTACCAACCGGTTTACTATTTTCCATGCCAAAGGTCTTCAACACCTCTTTGACATACTTGGACTGAGTAATAAAGATCCCATCTTTCATTTGTTGAATTTGTAGTCCAATGAAGAACTTAATCTCCCCTATGAGTGACATTTCAAACTCCTCTTTCATCTCATCAGCAAATTCATGACTCATCTTGTCATCTCCTCCAAAGATGATGTCATCAACAAATACTTCACAAATCAGAATATGATCTCCTTCTGATTTCAAGTAGATATTTCTATCTTCACTTGTTTTTTCACATCCAATCTTCATAAGATGGGAGTGCAAGCATTCATACCATGCTCTAGGTGCCTGCTTCAGTCCATACAAGGCTTTATGTAGCCTACACACCATGTCACTGTCTTCTGATAGGACAAACCCATCTGATTGCTCTATATACACCTCCTCTTCGAGTATTCCATTTAGGAATGCAGATTTTACATCCATTTGGTATACCTTGAATCCTTTAAAAGCTGCATATGCAAGAAGCATGTGAACTCCTTCCAATTTGGCTACTGGGGCAAAGGTTTCTCCATAGTCTTCTCCTTCTTCTTGAGCATATCCTTTACATACTAGTCTAACTTTGTTCCTTACCACTATGCCATCCTCATTCAGCTTGTTTCTGAAAACCCATTTGGTTCCAATGACATTTTCATGCTCCGGTCTAGGTACCAAGGACCATGTACCATTGTTCTCTATCTGGTCAAGTTCCTCCTCCATTGCCTTGATCTAGTCTTCATCTTTGTGTGCCTCTTTGAATGATTTAGGCTCAAATTCAGATATCATACAAGAATTCTCTCTAACCTTTCTTCTTGTAAGGATTCTTGCATCCTTATCTCCTATGATCTGCTTTGGATCATGATTCAGTTTGACATATCGAGGAATGCTCGTGACTAATTCCTCCTACTTTTCTTCTTCATCCTCATCTTCATTAGCATCAACATCTACAGGTGTAGGAACACTATTACTGGTACTTGGTTGATTAGCAACTGGTTCATCTCTTACTTGCTTACTGCCGGTTTCCTCAGGTTTTCCAGGATTTTCATCAGCTCTAACATTGATGCTTTCAACAATTCTCTGAGTCCTGTTGTTGAAACATTTGAGAGCTTTGCTCTTGGTGGAATATCCTAGGAATATTCCTTCATCACATTTTGCATCGAACTTTCTCTGATGTTCACTTCTCTTGATATAATATCTGCTACCAAACATTCTAAAGTAGCTTACCACTAGTGTCTTACCAATCCAATACTCATAAGGAGTCTTATCCTTTCCTTTCTTGATGAGTACTCGGTTCATTGTGTATACTGCAGTGCTCACCGCTTCTCTCCAAAAGGTGTGAGCAACTTTTCCTTGGATCAACATAGTTCTAACTGCTTCAACCACAGTCCGGTTGTTTCTCTCTGCTAAGCCATTCTGCTATGGAGTCCGAGGGGCATATAGTTTCCTCTTGATACCATTCTCTTCACAATATTTGTTGAATTCACCGGAAGTGAATTTCCATCCTTGATTAGTTATAAGGCATTTGATTCTTCTACCACTTTCCTTTTCTACCAATGCTTTGAAAGCTTTGAACTTTCCAAAGGCTTCAGACTTGTCCTTCAAGAATGTGACCCACATCATTCTTGAGCAATCATCTGTAAGAATCATAAGATACCTATCTCCCTACACACTCCTAGTTTTCATAGGACCACACAAATCAGTATGCACAAGATCAAGTAAATTGTCTGCTGTGAAATATTTACCTTTGAAAGTTGAGGAAGACATTTTCCCCAGTTGACATTCTCTGCACAGAGGATTTTTTGATTTGCTCAGCACCGACAATCCTCTGACTGCCTTGGTCTTACTAGCCATCACAATGTTATCAAAGTTTACATGGTAGAGTCTCCTATGCCATATCCAGCTATCATCAAATTTAGCCATAAGACATGTAATTATATTTGCATTCAGCTGAAATACGTTACCTTTGGTCTGCATACCGATGGCCATCAATTCACCATTCTTTCCTTTGATTTTGCACGCTCCATTTTTGAATTCCAGAGTGAGTCCACTGTCATTCAACTGGGCAACACTCAATAGATTGTGTCTGAGACCTTCCACCCAATACACATTGTCAGCACTACTCTTTCCATTCAGAGAGATGGACCCTCTTCCTTTAACCATACATGGTGCATCATTACCAAATCGAACCACACCACCATCATATTCTTCCAAGGATAGAAACTTGCTCTGGTCACCAGTCATATGGTGAGAACAACCACTATCAATAATCCACTCATTGGAATTATCAAAGGGGGAGACAAGAGCCTTCTTATCTGACACATCTTCCTTTACTGCAACAAACACAATATCTTCATTCTCTTCATCTTCTGATTCCTCATCTGTGACACCTTCATCAACTGCAACAAAATAGTTTCTCTAGTTTCCTCCTTTAAATTTCTTGAACCTCTCTGGTTTGTCCTTGCTATCACCATTAGGATAGTTTATAGCAATATGTCCTATCCGATTACAAGAAAAGCATTTCAAAGGGAGCTTACCTCTATATTTACCGGTTCCTTTAGGAATTTTCCTGGCAAGAAGAGCTTCAAATTCCATCAGGATCTCCTCATCATCCATTTCTCTTCTCTGTCTTGGTTCACCACTGGTGGTTGCTTCTTGTCCTTTTCTGGATGGTACAATAGAAGCTCTAAAAGTTGATTCAGTCTTTTGAACACTGCCATCAAAACTATTTAGCTCATAGGCTGTCAAATTTGCAATGATGGAGTCTAGGGATACCTTAGTCTTGTCTATTGATCTCAACTCTTGAATAGCAACAACCCTTATTGCATAGACTGGTAATAAGGATCTCAGAAATTTGCTTACCATAGTGGAGTCTTCCATTTTACCACATGCACTCTTGATATCTCCAACAATAGTTTTGATTCTTATTCCATACTGTTGAATGGTCTCACCTTCAACCATCTGCATGTCTACAAACTTCCCTCTGATGGTTTCTTCCTTAGCTAGTTTTACATGCTCATCACTGCCATAGATATTCTCAAGAGTGTCCCATACTTGTTTGGGATTATCTTTATCCTGGACATCAATAAACTCAATGTCAAATAAGCTACTGATTAGGGCTGCCATGACTTGCCCATTCTCCTATATTTCTCTCTTTTGATCATCGGTGAGAGTGCTGGTAGGAATAACAAAAACATTCTCAACATAGCTCTAGTGTTGAGTACCCATGCTTCTGATGTAAATCTTCATTCTGTCTTTCCAAATTTTGAAGTTATCTCTATTGAACTTTGGACCTTCTCTCTTCATCATTACAATAGGATCTTTCCCTCAAGCGGTTAAGCTTACAACACAGAGGACCTGGAGGACGCTCTGATACTAATTGATAACTCAATGATGAACAATAAGTACCAAAATGGTACTGAGAGGGGGGGGGGTGAATCAATATAGTCACAAATCACTTTATTCTAATCGGTTTGACTGCAAACACTGCAAATGTCTGACAGACAGTAACACTGCTCTGAAACAGATGCAATTGGTAAAGCTAAGAATAACTGTGACAAGCATTAACCGGTTGATCACTTAGCTTTCCACTCAACTTAATACTACACTTCCATTTCACCCTTATGCATGAATAGATAATCTATCATCAAAAATATAATAACGGCTAGCTCAGCATGATTTACCTTCATAAACAAATCACTTAAATCATCACATGAAAAATACTACACATGACACACAGATTTTTCACGTGGAAACCCAACTGGGAAAAACCACAGTGGGGATGAATACCCACAAGCCGCTTTTGAACTCTTTAGAAGTCCGCTCTATTAGGAGCCTAGTTCGGTTAGAGACTGTTACAACAGGTTCTGCTAGGAACCGATCCTGTTAGAGATCACCCGGTTAAGGGATGGCTAAATATCCAGTTAAGGGTTCAACCCTGTTAGAGGTTACCTTGTTAGAGGATTTCAAGAACTCAATTAGTTTGAGTCACCTTGTTAATGGATTTACAACAAGCCGATTAAAGCTACCCAGTTAAGGGATTTTCCAACTATTGAAGTGGTTAAAGATCAACAGGTATTACAATGATCTGATAATAGCACTCAATGCATAATGCAGATCTGCTTAAGTTCCTTCCTTCTACACACACACAATGTAGGAATCAATCCTCTTATCTCATTTGGTTTGGTAAGAATCATGTATCTCTTCACTTGGATACACACACACCATTTGCCAACAACTTCAAAAAGAAACACAACATCGACCTTATGGGAAACAGATAGGTCAGTAGCATAAACCCTAAACCCTAAACATTTAGGTTAAGCAATTTAGGCGGTTTAATCCTGGCCATTGAACACTTTGTATTTGAATACAAAAGTCTTGAATATATCCCAAGACATTCTCCATCATTCATTCTTCACTGTTTTCATGGCGGCTTGTAACCTATCACATGTTCTCCACCATTTACAGGGACTTCGCACATTCCTGAGGTAGATAGGATCAATCTCCTTCATGCAAGATCCTTCACGTGCTCAAGATGACATGGCAACATGATCAGATCTTCATTACAATGCTAACTCATCACACAATGTCGTTGGTTGAGTCACACAGGCTTGGAACATTTCAACCGGAAACCCTTAAGCTAAGACTACCAACCGGTAGTCATATCATGTTAAGTCTTCATAGAGAACATTCCATATGCCGGTTCACATTTCATCATACCAGTTCTTTTGGATAAACATACCACTTCACCTATTTCTCAATATACCGGTTTATACCACTATACCGGTTCACTTCGCCAACTATTTTGCTTTAATATACTTGTTCACTGCTTTGCACATATACCGGTTCACATTTATGCATATTTCCGGTTCACTCTCCAACATATTGACATCAATGACAACATAATATCATCATGTCAACATACTCAGCACAAATGCCAACACACCCATCATCTCATTGACATAGTACACTAGAAATAAATTCTCTCGGTGACTTAGAAGGTGCTTCTAGACCACACTCCTACAAAACATTGTTACTTTGCAAAGTACAACATATATAGTGATAAATATCATAATGCATGGAAAATTCAACATGGACCCTACAACAACATGTAGTACGTGCATGATTAATCTTAACATAAAATGGTTTTGTCTTCTCAAAAAATCTTTGACTAATTTTAATCTGAGGAAAGCTTTGAAGAAACCTTTCATAAAATTGTGTTTGAGTGGTATCTAAATAGTGTTTTGGATGTGGCTCACGATTACTAATTCCAATTCGCCTTCTAACAACATCTCTTTGGTTGGGTGAAACCCTTGTATTGTCATGCCAATATTTCTCAATTAACATTCTTAGTGCATCAACAAGAACCTTGTCCTTGTGTGGGAGTCTACTCGAGAATTCCCAAAGAGAATTAGTGTTAGGATCCTCAATTTTCTCTCACCTCTCTAAGGCATAGTGTAATGTGGTTCTACTTATCCTTAATGTCTTGCTTGTTTTGCTTATTAAACAAGATTTTTTGATTTCCTTTCCCATTATGGTTGATGTGAGGACACGACGAGTAACATTAGCATCTTTAGTGCATGATTTCGAACCAGTGGCTTGGTATGCATAAAAAATATTTCTCATAATGGTTCTTTCACTATTATTTTCGGATGTTCTTAAACCCAAAATTTTCATTGTCTCTCTAAATTTCAGATTTTTAGTCATTTCAACAACTAATTGGCATCTTCCACTTTGATTTAAGTTTTCAAAATAGTTATTCCAAATTCTTCTAACCGTTCTTCTACAAGTTCTTTCAGAAATTTTATCATGCATTGGCTTCACAATATTTTCATCAATATCTATTAGGAACTTTGGTTTTCTACAATTATTCTAAGAGGTGTTAAGATTGGTTGATGCTCTTTGTTTTCATTAGGTGCATTATGTGCATTGATCACATAAAATTCAAATGGTATATCTTCTTCAATTTCATTAACACGTGCATTCACCGAATCATTTTCAAATGGTGTATGTTCACTGCATTCATTAGGTGCATTCATCATATGTATTTGAATTGGTGTATGTTGATCATTTTGATTTGGTGCATTCATCATATCAATTTTAATTGTTGAATGTTCATCACTTTCATTAGGTGCATTACATGACGTACCTTCATGTAATCTCCTCATACGCTCCGTTTGTCATTCCTTTGTTGCCTCTCTTTGTTCATTTGTTTCTCTCTTGTTCTTTCCCATTGTCCTACACATAACATCATGATGACAATCCACAATCAAATAGCAAAAAAATAACAAATGATCATCATTTTGTTATAATCTAAAGTAACAATAATAAAATTACTATAAAAAAAACCAAAATACAAGGCAAATCAATCATGATCAAAGCAAAAAAACAACGAATGATCATGATTTTGTTATAATCTAAAGTAAAAATGATAAAATAACTTCAAAAACAATCCAATATATGAGACAAATCAATCATTCCAAAGCAAAAGTGACAAAAGAATATGAAAACTTGACTATTACTGTCCCAAAAAATCATGTGCAAAAGCAGTGGGGCCTTCAAACAACTTGCAATGTTGGTTTTTAGGCCGTTGGGACTAAATATATTAAGATTTTCCCATAACCCGTACGGGTTATGGAAACTTTTATGTGAACGTTCACAATTTCTCATAACCCTTATGGGTTATGTAGAACTAGAAGTTTTGGCCTTAGTTCTACATAACCCATACAAGTTATGTAGAACTAGGAAAAGGAGAGGGGGAGAGAGAAAGGCAGAGAGAAGGACATTGGGGAAAGGAGAGGGGGAGAGGGAGAGAGGGAGATTGGGAAAAGGAGAGGGGGAGAGGGAGAGAGGGAGGGAGAGAGGGAGGGAGAGGGAGTTGTGTGTGTGAGAGAGAGAGAGAGAGGGAGAGAGAGAGAGAGAGAGAGAGAGAGGGGGGGAGAGAGAGAGGGAGAGAGAGGGAGATTGGAAAAATGAGAGAGAGGGAGAGAGAGAGAGAGAGAGAGAGAGAGAGAGAGAGAGAGAGAGAGAGAGAGAGAGATGGAGAGAGGGGGAGAGAGAATAGGAGAGGGGGAGGGGGATGGATGGAGAGGGAGAGTGGGAGAGGGAGAGAGAGGGTGATTGGGAAAATGAGAGATAAGGGGGAGAGAGAGAGAGAGAGAGAGAGAGAGAGAGAGAGAGAGAGAGAGAGAGAGAGAGAGAGAGAGAGAGAGATTGGGAAGAGGAGAGGGAGAGAGGGAGAGAGGGAGAGAGAGGGATATTGGGAAAAGGAGGGAGAGAGAGAGAGAGAGAGAGAGAGAGAGAGAGAGAGAGAGAGAGAGAGAGAGAGAGAGTAGGGGCGATAGGGGGTAAGAGAGAGAATAGGAGATAGGAAGAGAGGAATAGAATAGGGTAAGGAGAGGGGGAAGGAAGACGAGAGAGAGAGAGGAAAAGAAGAGATACATGCATGTATACAAACTGTATATGGTGAAAATGGATACAACAATATTCAAAGACTAAATGAATTCAACCACAAAACCTTAGCCTAAAAACAACAAAGATCCACCATAACATATGAAGATTACCTAAGACAATGCAAATCAAATGAAATCACAAAGATTATACCATCACATGTCCAATAGGGTTTGAATCTTCATTCTTCCTATCTCCATTGATCTTGCTTGATATATTTGCTCTTAGATTTTATGTGTGCACAACAGGTCAACAAAGAATGGAAATGTGGTTGCAAGTAGGCTTGATCGCATATGAAAGTTCAAAAGCGTAGTTGGGAAGTCAACTGATCAGGGTTGATAATGAAGTAAACATCTCCTTATATAGAAGACACTATAAGAAATGGAGGGATAAGATTAAGAGGTGTAAAAGATAAATGGTCGGCTAGGATTAGAGGGTAGATAGTGTAAGAATTAAGAGATGAATGACATGTATCATAGGTAGAAAAGGCTAATGAATAAATTAAATAAATAAAGATTCATTTAATTAATAGAAGAAGTGGGATCAATTAAATAAATAAGATATTTATTTAATTTATGAAAAGGGTAATTTAAATAAATAAATGTATTTATTTAAATGAGAAATGTAGCTTGTTGCGTTGTTTCAAAGAAATTAATATGAACTGATACAAAGTTGCCCCAAGATGGGAATGATATGCCCCCTTGAGAGATTGGATGAAAATATCTGGAAAGATTGTAGACAATCTCTGATAAGAAAGAAAGGCTAGAATGGACTGATCGGATAGAGTGATAGAGTCACGGGATAAAGAAGACTGACTCGGGAGACTAGGGCTAGGGTAGTCTATAAGATAGACTACGAGGGAAAACATCCTCATTGTCATTCACACATCTAAGAGATCAAAGTGTAGAGAAAGCAAAGAGTAGTTAGCAGTGATGGCTTTGGTGCAGAGATTCGATCGTGTTCGTCGATTTCAGAGGCCAGCAGATGCAAGAGAGCCGGTGAGTACCACAAAACCTCCTTGTACTTTGTCGCATTAAATGTTGTCATTAATGCATGTTATTGTTGGCATTTTTTTTGTTTATGTTGTGATTGTCATTGATGGACACACACTTGTATTGAGATCCCCTTTATATGTATGAGCTTGTGCTCAACTGGTATTTGTTCCAATCGGTATGTTGTATACTAGTCTCTAGACTAGTGATTTTGCAGAATGTGTTTCTTGGTCTGAAGCGGCATGTCGACCTCAAGCAGTTTGTAGATCACAAGTTGTATGAGGGAGCAAAGTGGCATAACACATTCTTACCAGTCTTCATTTTTATCAAACCGGCAACTGGTATTTTGTATGAACCGATAATACTTTGTGATGAGTTACCAACCGACATTTTGTGATGAGTTACCAATCCACCGATTGTTTGATGGTGCCAACACATTGACGATGCTTTTTGTGTCGTGTTACTGAGTATGTCTAGATTCATTGAACTGAGGAAATTGTAATGTAATCCTATTGGACCGACATGAAATCAGATTCCTTTAAAAGGACATCATGTTTAGGGTTTTAAGTTGTTGTTGAAAGGGTTAATGTTGAGCTAGGGTTTAAGGTGGAAGTGGAGAATAATCTTATTTGAGAAGATCAAGTTGTAACTATGAGAGAGAGAGAGAAGATTGAAGTAATGTTAGAATGCATTAGCTATGAGCAATACTAGATCTAACCAAGCAGTTTGTGCTATTAGATAGATCAAACACTTGTTGATTACTCACATCTTTGACAAGTCTGTAGCCCTTAACTGGGTAGGCCTCAAAGCCTTTGTAAAATCCTCTAACAAGGTGGTTCACACATGTGAATCTAAAATCCTCTAACAACATAGTCTTTAATCAAAATTATCTCCTAACAGAGATTGAGATTCCTAACAGGATCTATTTTGGTGAAGAACATTGTAAGACCTTAACCAGTCTGACCTTAACCAGTCTGGTTTCTATTCTACAGATAGTAACTTGTGAGTTCCATCTCATCGTGGTTTTTCCCAGTTGGGTTTCCACATCAAATATCTTGTGTTATGGTTGTATTGCTTTTGTGGGTGAATGCTTTGTTCACATTTTGGTTTGCATGTGTGGTAACCGGTTTGATTGTCAGACTAGTTTACTAGTTTATCTTTAGACTGTGTAAGTGTTTTAGTGCAGTAGTTTTTGGCATACTAATTCACCCCCCTTCGTAGTATTCTTCAATTGGTATCAGAGCCTACCTTTCTATAATTTTAACCACTTGGAAAGAGATATGGGGGAATACACCTTGAGGGAACTTACTCAACGACTCACTAAGTCTGAGCAAGCCTATGATGATCTTATGGTCAAATACAAGGCATCTCAACTAAAAAGGAGAGAACATGTAGAGAGGCTGATGGAACTATCTGAAAGTAGTTCTGAAGATGAAGCTAACATGGAAGCCATGATTGCTGAAGTGAATAAGTTGATTGATTCAAACTCCAATCTGAGAAAGGAGTTGGAAGGACTGACTATTCGGTTTAGTCAAGAGCTTGAGAACCAGACAAAAGTTGAAGATATGGTAAAGGACATAGATCATGAGATCTCCAAGTTGAAACATGAGATTAGTGCACTGACTACTCGCCTTCATGAGAGTAGAGTGGAAAAAGAAGACACGCAAGGAGAACTAAACATTGCCATCTCAGAAAATGCAAGTCTTATGGAGACAAACACTGCTATTTCCAAAGAACTCTTTGAGTCAAAGGAAATACTTGCTAAGTTTGGCAAAAGTACTATCAAGCTAGAGCAAAAGCTTGAGTCATCTAGACCGGTAAAGAATACCAATGGTCTTGATTTTTCTGGACATGAGGAAGGAGAATCCTCAGGAACAAATGTTGAAGCATCAAAGAAGCAACCGACACTCAAAGGAAAAGGTAAGCAAAAATTCAAACCTGTTTGCTTTAACTGTCTTAAAGAAGGACACACTGCCAATGTATGTAGGAGCAAAGCCTACAATAATTTTCCTTATTTTATCAATAATATACCTAGATCCAATAAGTTCAATGGTAATTGTTATGCATGCAACAAGTTTGGGCATAGAGCATTTGAATTCAGGTCTGTAATGGATAACACTAGAAGATATCCTCAGAGGACCCAAGGAACTGGTCCTGAACCTTTTATGAACCGAAACCACAACCGGTTTAATATCTTCAATCATCAGTCAAGAAACGGTGGCCATCAAGCGGCAACCGGATGGAGAGAAAGTTGTATGATCTATCATGGTCATGGTCACATTGTTGCAACATGCAAAAGGAAGAATGAAAACATGTACAATGGACCTTGGAGAGCACCTGGACTTGTTTGCTATCATTGCAACAAACCGGGTCACATTGCAAGATTCTACAGAAGCAGAAAAAATATATCTGATGATATATCGATCACTCAAGAAGGAGAAATAGATGTTGAAAAATTTCAAGGAGACATGAAGAAAACATGGAAGAAGAAACCAATATTGTCGGAAGAGGAACTAGTTTCTGCACCTAGTGTGGAAATATCAGAACCGACAAACTAAGCCTCAAAGGCTTAGGGGGAGCAAATGGCAAAATACTTTCAAACCCCCGGTTGAAACCGGTAAAAGACCTTAACCGGTATGAGATACCTATTGCTTGGCAGAAAATCGGAAATGGTAAAAAGGCAAATTAGGGTTTACACCCTAATAGAGGAGCATTAATGATGGTAGGTGAGAGACATGTATAAATGCATTTTTCAAATCATTTCTCACTATTTATTTTCGAGTGAAGAAAAGTTTTCAAGTGTAGAGCGAAAAAAAGGCGATTTGAGCTTAGATTTCAAAAAATTGGATGACCTTGAAAGAGATTCAAATCTAGTTTGCAAGCGGTAGTGGAGAACACAAAGCGGTGATTTGGCATCTGACGGAGAGTGAAGTGAAGCAGAATTAGGAAGCCCTAAATTCGCATTTGAAAGGTATTTTTTGTGTTCTTGAAATACTCTTCAATGGCTTCCACATCTCATACTAGTTCAAGTACATCCATTGAGTCAGAAAGTTTCATTCAGAGGAAGTCCAAGTATAATGCTTTATCACAAGTTCTGGCTAGAGTCATAGTCGAAGAAGGAATTTCCGATTATATTGAGTGCAAAATAGAAGACCTAGGGTCTTTAGCCATTCATACTTAGTTAGGTCTATTTTGTGGAAAGGACAAAAGGATCAAACTGGAATTTAGTGTCATAGAGAAGAATAAATTCCACAACGTAGTATATTTCCTGGAAGACTTCACAGAGGATCACATCAGGATCATCTTGAGCAGAGTCCATGGTGACAAGATGTACCTAGAGAGGACGCATGATATCATGCCTCAAGCAATTCATGCAGTCACTGGTTTCTGCAACATAGGGGAAGTACCAACCTTGAGAAAAGTGAGCAAAATGGAAATGACCAAGCTCACCGGTTCAACAAGTGATTCACGGGGTATGATAGTCAATGCTATCAAGGATGATCTGGTGAAATACGTCTGCATGGTGATAGGCCACAAAACATTCTCAGCCAGTAGGATTAATTTTGTATCTGCTGCAGCGGTAAATGTCACTTACCGAATGATAAAAGAGGATGCATCTTTTGACTTATACACCGGCATGCAGAGGCAAATTCTGCTAAATCTTAAGGCAATCAAGCAGGACAACTCTCTGAGGTTTAAGTTTGGACAACTACTGGTAGGGTTGTTCTTTTATTTCCAAGGCTACTTTCCAGGTGTAGGAGATGTCCAGTGGTTACCTGACCAACCGGTAACCAAGCAAATAAAGGAAAGCATGCAAGCCATTGGAACCGGCTACCCTGAGGTACTGAACAAATACTTTGATGAGTTCAAAAGAAAGATGAGTTAGAGGGTAAGAATCTCAAGTGATATTGTGAAGAAATGTGAAGATGACATCTGTTTCACTATTCAGGTGGACAAATGTCTAATGGAGGCTGTTGAGCCTAGAATGGAGGAAGTGGAGCCTATGGGCTATGAAGTCATGTTTGACATGCTGGAAGGGTATGCTTCAACCCTTATTGCCTCACCTCTTGATCCAAAGGCTAAGAGGACCAAAATCTACTTGGAGAGGATTGCACCAATTGAAGAACCATCGGTAAAGAAGGGAAAAGAACCGGTAGCTAAGAAAGCTAAGGCAGTGCCTGCAGCATCGGCACCGGCTACCACTGCAACTCCAAAAGTGACCAAGTGGTCACCAGCAAAGAAGAAATCGGAGGTAACACCAGCAAAAGTCTTCGAAAGAAAGAGGAAGACTAAGGAAAATGAACCGGACTCTGAAGAAACCGAGTTTGATGAACAGCCAAAGAAGGCTAGACAGACAAAGAAGATGAAGAAGAATGAACCGGCAGCATCCGCACCGGTAAATATAGATATCTCCTCTTACAAACCTTTGACACATTGTCAAAGAATAGTTAAAAATATTAGGAGAAAGTTACTTCATGATTTAATAGACTATTATGATGAATTCAATAGTGAGGAAAAAGATGAAGTACTACAGGAAATCATTCTTTATTTATGTAAAAATGACCGGTCACCATCAGAGATTAAATCTCAGACACTGGATTCATTATTTAAAGCATTAGATAATAAATGGCGCATTGCCATTGAAAAGGAACGGGAGATTAGGTAGAAATTTTTTGCACAGTACTTCCCTGAACTCTCAAATTCAGAATTGTTTGATGCCCTAGATCAAAATAAAGGTCTCTTCTTCACAAGGAGAAGAAGACTCTGGTTGTTGGAGGGGAGAGTTGATGATCTTGAAAAAGATACACATCAGCATATGGCCCATGCTATCAGCTCTCACAAAGTACGTATGGCCAACCTCCAAGCGGAAAAGGAACCGGTTATTTCCAAACCAGATGAGGTCTTTGATGAGGAAGGAAACCTGGTGGAAGAACCAATCGACACCATCAATGTCAATGCCCTGGATGTAGATGATGTCACTCAGGACATACCTTCTAAGGGAACTGAACAGGGGCAACAGGGTGATCAGGGTGGTGAACAAGCTGTGGACACACAGCAAGCAACAAAGGAACAAGAAGAGAAAAAGAAGAAGGATGAAGATGAGAAACAGAAGAAAGAGGAAGAGAAGAGAAAAGAGGAAGAGGAGAAATAGAAAGATGAAGAAAAGAAGAAGCAAGAAGATGACAAGAAAAAGAAAGAAGAAGAGGATAAGGAAGAAAAGAGAAAGAAGGAAGAAGAGGAGAAGAAAAAGAAGGAAGAGGAAGAATAGAAGAAGAAGGAAGCAGAAGAGAAGAATAAGAAGGAAGAGGAAGAGAAGAAGAAGAAGAAGGAAGCAGAGGAGAAGAAGAAGAAGGAAGAGGAAGAACAGAAGAAGAAGGAAGTAGAAGAGAAGAAGAAGAAGGAAGAGGAAGCACAAAAGAAGAAGGAAGAAGAAGCAAAGAAGAAGATAGAAGCAGAGCAGAAGTAGAAAGAAGAAGAAGACAAGAAGAAGATGGAAGAGGAAGAGAAGAAAAATAGAGAAGAGAAAGAGAAGAAAGAGAAGGAGAAGAAAAAGAAGGAAGAAGCAAACAAGACAATTGAAGCAATGAAGACCACACAGATGGAAACTCCTAAGGAAACCGGTAGCCAAGCCAAAATGGCTGCTATATTGAGCCCCATTGATCTCCAATCCACAAGTGAGTCTGAGCTTATGCAAAGCATCAAGGTTGCCCAAGAGCGCCTTGAAGGCATTCGCAGGAAAAGAGAACAAGATATTATTCAGGTGGCTGTAGACACACTTACCAGTTTAATCCCCGGTACTAATCTTCCTGACACTGAATCATCACTAGCACAACTCAAACTTCTGTGTACTGTAGTGGATGATTAGGTGCAAAGTCTAGAAGAAGTAGCAGAGGCCAATCTAAAGAAAGAACACCAAAAGGCTCTTAATGTTTCTCTAGTGAAGAAGTTGAATGAGCTTAGGACTGAACTGCTAAAGGATCAAAAGGACATAAGGAATGCCTTGGATGAGGGAAACTTGCTATCAGCAAAATCTGTCAACCTCATCTATTCTGTGATGATGTGCTAGCCAAGAAGCAATAGCTTCAAATGGACTTACAGTCCTACTTGGGCACATTCAAGACTCCTTATGACTCCTTTGTAGCATATGGGCAAATCGTTCACAGGTTCCAGATCCAGTTAGCCAAGATGGAGCAATAGATCAGCACATAGTCTAGGGATTTGCAGGAGCTTCAACTGGTATTACTCCCATGACTTCAAATTCTTCAGAAGTGTTATCTGAACCCAGATGCCCTGACAGTCACACAGGAACTGAGCACAATAGATGCCATGGAGGAATAGGTATCCCAAATGCAGATAGAGAAGGAAGTGGCAACCCCCCTACTTGAGTCCTGGTCCCTCTCCATGAAACAATTTTTGTAGGACTATAAAGCAGTTTTTGACAAGTATTATTCATTATTGTCATAAACTCTTTTATATATATATGGAAATAGGTTTTTCAGCAGTACTTTGTCATTGTTGGCAAAGGGGGAGAAGTATATCTGGTTTTTGGTTTTAAAATTTTGAAATTTTGATATATCAGGGGAGAAGTATCTATTTTGAAATTTTGATATATGCTGTGATATATGTTATATGCTTTGATGATTATGCTCTGTATGCAAAATTACCATACACTCTGTTGATTAAGGGATAGTGTATATGCTTAGGGGGAGCAATTTTGTTAATGGCAAGTTTTTGTTGTAAAACACTTAGATGTCAAAATTTTATTTTCCTAAGTGTTGCCATCAATGCCAAAGGGGGAGATTTTTGGCATTTTTGTTGTTTATGTTGTGATTGTCATTGATGGACACACACTTGTATTGAGATCCCCTTTATATGTATGAGCTTGTGCTCAATCGGTATTTGTTCCAACCGGTATGTTGTATACTAGTCTCTAGACTAGTGATTTTGCAGAATGTGTTTCCCGGTCTGAAGCGGCATGTCGACCCCAAGCGGTTCGTAGATCACAAGTGGTACAAGGGAGCAAAGTGACACAGCACATTCTTACCAGTCTTCATTTTTATCAAACTGGCAATCAGTATTTTGTATGAACCGGTAATACTCTGTGATGAGTTACCAACCAGCATTTTGTGATGAGTTACCAATCCACTGATTGTTTGATGGTGCCGACACATTGACAGTGCTTTTTGTGTCATGTTATTGAGTATGTCTAGATTCATTGAACCTAGGAAATTGTAATGTAATCCTATTGAACTGACATGAAATCAGATTCCTTTAAAAGGACATCATATCTAGGGTTTTAAGTTGTTGTTGAAAGGGTTAATGTTGAGCTAGGGTTTAAGGTGGAAGAGGAGAACGATCTTATTTGAGAAGATCAAGTTGTAACTATGAGAGAGAGAGAGAGAAGACTGAAGTAATGCTGGAATGCATTAGCTGTGAGCAATACTGGACCTAACCAAGCAGTTTGTGCTATTAGATAGATCAAACACTTGTTGATTACTCACATCTTTGACAAGTTTGTAGCCCTTAATTGGGTAGGCCTCAAAGCCTTTGTAAAATCCTTTAACAAGGTGGTTCACACATGTGAATCTAAAATCCTCTAACAAGGTAGTCTTTAATCGGACTTATCTCCTAATAGAGATTGAGATTCCTAATAGGATCTGTTCTGGTGAAGAACATTGTAAGACCTTAACCAGTCTGGTTTCTATTCTGCAGATAGTGACTTGTGAGTTCCATCTCACCATGGTTTTTCCCAGTGGGGTTTCCACGTCAAATATCTTGTGTTATGGTTGTATTTATTTTGTGGGTGAATGCTTTGTTCGCATTTTGGTTTGCATGTGTGGTAACTAGTTTGACTGTCAGACTGCTTTACTGGTTTATCTTTAGATTGTGTACGTGTTTTAGTGCAGTAGTTTTTGGCATACTAATTCACCCCCCCCCTCTTAGTATTCATCAAGGTAGCTCATTTAATGCATTGTAGATATGTCAAGAAAGGGTAAAAAAACACCAAGGCACGCCTATGCTGGTGCTAGGCACATCTGTGAAGTATGCAAGCTCGTTTGTGTCATGAATGTGCATTTATGTCTTCTAGGTCGAATCGACAGTTCTGTGATGAACATACATTGTCGATTGGATAAGCTGCTGAGAGGATACACTCAAGCAGGTCCTCTAGGGAAGACTAGGATAGTTGATGGGGCTAGGATTGACAATTCTGTGATAGAACATACGTTGCCAATTAGGAAACTACTCAAGAGGATACACTCAAGCAGAGGCCCTAGGATAGGATAGATTGAGGCACTTTGTGATGAACAGTGAGTACCAAGACATAGTACTTTGTGATGAATTTGGAGTACTAATATGAGCAGCATTTTGTGATGAACAGAGAGTTGAAATATGAGAAACACTTTGTGATGAATAGGGAGTGCAAAAAAACGTAGTACTTTGTGATGAACAGGGAGTACCGCTAGGATAAAAAACAACACTTTGTGATGAACAGTGAGTGTCACTAGGATAGAGTATCATAAGCACTTGGGATAATAAGCAGGATTTTGTGATGAATAGGGAATGCCACTTTAACTGACATAGCTGATTTGTTTGACTGCAGGAGTACCTACCTATGCTGGAGTCGTGGGAGAGATTCCCCTCGACTCAGAGTTTACAACCGGAGCTAACTTTTGATGACAAAGTAGCCATTGAGGTTATGGGTGTGCGATTCATTTTGTATGTGCCTAAGTTTCGGGCAAACATGGGGTTGCTGACTGCGCTAGCTGAGAGATGGCACTTAGAGACTTGCACTTTCCATTTGCTGATGGGTGAGATGACAATCACCTTAGAGAATGTATATAGGATATTGCGGATACCGATCGATGGGGAGTTGAAACCCTATGATCGAGATAGACACAGGGATGCCTTGAGATGAGTGTTTCAAGATCCTGGACTGGAGATGAGAGCAGGACACGTGGCATGGGATACCATGACATGGACAAGATTGGCACTACCATCAGTACTGGTAGGAGTGATCAGTGGGTTCTTGTGTCTGGATAGGGTGACACGAGGGTTAGCTGTGGGCTGGGGGAGCATATTGGAGACACCAGTGACACAGCATACCAGATATGCTTGGGGACTGTGCATGCTAGCACATTTGTACTATGAGCTTCATTAGTTTGTATACCATAGATCTGTAGGATTGGGCTATGGAGTGACATTATTACAGGTATGGACTTATGAGCATCTGCCGATGACCCATCCAATACATTTCAGAGGTAGGGGCCATGGGTGCAGTTTTGTTCATTTATATGATATGATTACATCTCAGCCACAGATCGGGAGATTAGAATACTGGTGTTGGGTCATCAATGAGATTGACACTATGGTATGCAGACCATACCGAGAGTGTGAGGAGGGGGAGGATGACATCGTGGAGCTTCCATACACCTTCAAGAGTAGGTATCTAATTGGGTGGATGCCCTATCTACTAGAGAGGCAGCTGGTTGATAGAGTATGTAGGCACTTTGACAGGATTCAGCGGATGCCACGGGGTTCTGGGATGTATGCTCAGACAGTGAGGGATCAGGCACACTTCGGGTCATTATTGTCATATGATTAGGCAGTGATGCAGCTGGTAGAGATGGTGCCCATGCCTTGGGATATGTGGCCAAAGATAGAGGATGCAGGGATGGATGCAGAGTATACTGCATATTGGGTTGAGCATCCATTTCCATGACTAACAGACCCAAGGAAGCAGATAGATGGAGATGGTTGGGGTGATGAGGATGATGATGGAGATGGCTGAGGTAGAGGTCGACGGAGGAGGCAAGGGGTGTTAGGAGAGAGGAGAGTGGCTCCGTGGAGAGAGGGTGGAGAGGAGAGACAGGCTCGTGTGGTGAGAGGTAGAGGTGGATTGCCTTTACAGGTGCTAACAACATAGGGTCCCAGGCAGGTACAGGGATAGGGATAGGGACGAGGATAGGGGCAAGGGAAGCCATAGGAGAAGCCATAGGTACAGGGGCATGAGCAGCCACATGTATAGGGGGGAGAGGAGGAGGATGATCTATTGGAGTTGAGGGAGATCTGTCAAGGATAGGCAGATGAGATCCAGGATTTGGAGAGGGAGACAACTAGACTTAGGAGACAGTTGAGGGACACAGAGTGGGAGAGGGATCAAGCTATCCAGTATTATACAGAGGCTGAGATAGCACTAAGGGTAGGGAGGCAAGTGACAGAGGACATAGGAGCTAGTTATCATTATATTCTATGAGCGGAGGAGGAGATAGGTTACTGGAGAGACTTATACTATGGAGCTTTCAGAGACCATTGCGAACAATGATAACCATTGGAGGGAGGGACAGGAGACAGGCGTCCAACGGTGAGGTCATGGGTCCTCCACCACCACCAGACAGAGGGGATAGGAGAGATGATCCTAGGGTGGGTCCTTCTAGGGCTCAGAATCCATTGAGGCCATGCGGCTCCGAGGGAGGGAGTTCATCATAGCCTTAGAGGGATCCCTATGTATCAGTTTTGTACCATTTTGTTTGATGATGTAGACACCTGCGGGTGATTGTAGCCATATGATTTTGACATCATTGTATTATGACACTTATGATTATATATATGTATTAGATGATTCATCTTTGCGGTAGTGATATGCATGTGTACCTATGTGATGCTTCTATATGTCTTATGATGTATGTTTATATGTGATGCTTATGATATGGATGCAAATATGTACATGATGACATGCAATATTTTTGTTTCTTTTATGTTTTTAAATGTTATGCAAAATGCCAATGTGAATGTATGAAATGCAGATGAATATGATAATACAAATGCAAAATGTGCTAATATGTGTTGTGTGTAGGATGTGATGCATTTGTGATATCTATATGTATGTATGAAATGCTTAATATGTGGTAATGCAGGTGCAAACTATATGAAATACAAATGTTTTTGGTGTGTCATTATACTCAGTCATGTGATAGAAGGCTACACGAACTCAGGAAGGATGATGGAAGTCAATCAAGAAAGGGGGATGGAAGATAGAAGATATGAAAGTGAATGAGCTTCTTGTGCATTATCATCATTGAGCTTTATTATGGCAAGTAGGTTATGAAAATCGAGGCATATGTTTGACCCAGAAAGTCATTGTACCTATTTGCATGGAGATAAGACAGTCACAAACAAGGAATGCCCCAGTTCACACTAGACTCACAGTGTCCTCATATCCTTGGACAAGTCGTAGCATTAATAAGTGACAATCCATAGACAACAAAGAAAAATAGAATAGGTGACGATACCCCATCCCCGCCTTTCTAGTCAAAGACATCCTGGAGATAAAATCTCTAGTCAGAGACATCCCAGAAATGCAAAAAGACATGTCACCAAAAACATAAAATCAAAAGAAAACCAAGGCTCAACACCAACATCCACTGTAGTCCTCCAGTTTAGTGTCTCTTGTCACTTGTGTAAGTCTATTTGATTGTGGTCACAATGTTTACTTTCACAAAAGGATAAATAGCACTGAACCATAATGTTGTCTGAGTCTGTTGAAAGATTTGATTTGTTGAAGCCCATTGTTTTTGTTGTGTCTCATCTGACTGAATCCATGAAACTAATACTTTATTGCGAAGAACACAGAACTTTATTGTGGAGAAGGCGAAACTTTATTGCAGATTTGCGATGCAAGTGTTGCTTTATTGTGGATTGTGTGCGAGTAGACTGAAGAAAAGTGGAAGAAACTATACTCCTCAAAACATGTGATTCTCTCAGTTCCACACCCATCACTAGACGTAGGATTTGCCTTAGCCACAGATAAGAGCTGATTTATTATAAATGGAAAGGGATGAAAAGGAATCTTTATTATGAATGGCGAACCAATCTTGGGTAGATCAATAACAAGACATGATGGGAATGGGTAAGTTTATTATGAATGGATAGGTTGTGAGTGTGTGCAAAGTGAAAGGATGAGATTGAATCCTGAAGGAGGGAGGAGCAATGTCTCTATGCATGACATTGGTGACCCAGTTTTCACCATGGTATTTGCCCAGGGCGCCACCAAAGTGGTTTTCACCATTGGTCGAAATGTGTTTCTTTACTTTTTTTGATTTTTCAATTTTTTTGTGTCAAAAGGTGCTTGTTGCCAGGTTTTCACCAAGTAATGATTTTTTATGTTTATGATATTTTTGTGTTTTTTGATTTTTTTTATATTTTTGAATTAGGATACTCTGAAGAGCTATGTGTAAAACCTGCGAAGGTGTATGCTATTGATAGGATCCTCCAAAGGTTTGCCATCTGGAGTTGAGAGCTAATATGCACTGGATCCATAGGCTGCCATGATGATGTAAGGACCAAGCCAATTTGGTTCAGATTTTCCCTTCTTCTCTCTATCTTGCTGATTTTTGGGGTTTTCTCTGAGAACTAAGTCACCTACCTTGAATGTGTGAGGCTTTGTCTTATGATTGTAGCTGCATTGTTCCTAGACTGAATGATATGTGGGTCGAGTGATTGTCTTTCTTGATAAAGGACCTGAGATAGAATTACTAGTGTGTGAACTACGTAGGCCCGTATGTGTGTCACTGAAAGAAGTTTGGGCATCCCTGATAACAAAGTCCTTCAAGGAAGCTCCATTAAAGGTCCATGATGTATCGTAAGAATGGAAAGGATGTGTGGAACAAGTGGATGAGTTATGAAGGCTTATGATTGCGAAAAGAAGTGAAAGTAGGATAGCATGATGGAGACTCAGGATCAACAAGTATTCTTTTTTACTTAAATTTTTTGAAGTTTTGCCCTAGTTATTTTGATATTAGGGGAGATCAACTCTTGTTATTTTTTGTTCATAGGATTTTTATCCTTGACTTTGATTTTTGCAGAGTCCAATAGCTTTTGATTTTGATTTGGACTAAAGGACTTTTCTTTATTTTTGACTTTTAGATTTTTCTTTTCAAAGGTTGATTTTTGATCCCCAATAAGTAAGGGATTTTGTGATTCTTGTTGATCCAAGTTTGGAAGTGGAGTGGAAATGGAATGAGTGGATGATATGGTAAGGCTATGTGAGTTCTCAAGAGGGTTAGTGATACGCTCAATAGATTCTTTGCTAGAACCACTCTTAGGACTATTGATATCAAGAGATGCTTGCACCCCTAGAGGAGATTTGCATTCAGACTTAATAGCCACAACACCAAGTGGTTCACACCCAATTCCTTGGCATTGCAAATTATTTGTAGATTGTTCCTGTCGACTGAATATCTTAGGAGATAGTGGGAGTTGATCAACATGAAAGATATACTCACCGCATCCCAGGTCTTAATCTTGAAATTTTCTTTGAGCTCTGCTTGTTTGGATGTAGAAGCTTTCAATTATTTCGGATCTACATATGCTGATGAAGGAATAGCTTCTCGATTGACTAGGATTATTATTTCTGATCTAGGCCATAGATTGTTGCAATATATGAATGGATTTGGGTCAGCTTTGATGGTCACTTCAGCTCCATTGTGTGGAAACTTGATACATCGATGATATGTGGATGGTATTGCGCTCATCTCATGAATCCATGGGGGTCCTAGCAATATGTTGTATGTGAGATCTAGGTCTAGGACTTGACAAACCACATCCTTTGTAACTAGCCCAACTTTGAGAAGTAAAGTGACTGTGCCTTTGGATTTACATTCTTCATCATCATATGCCTTGATGGTAATTTTGTTTGTAGAATTCACAGCTTTATCTGAATATCCCAATTGTTTAATAGTGCTCAATGTACAAATGTTTAGACCAACTCCTCTATCTATCAAGACTCATTTTATTTGATGTTTGTGTAGGAAGGATTCAATGTGTAAAGGTGCAATATGTGGCTGACTCATAGAGGTGTTGTCAACTTTTGTAAATATGAGGGAGTGTAGAATGGAAAGGTATCCCACCATGGCTTGAAACTGATCCACGTTCAGATCAGTAGGGATGAAAGTGTCTCTCAAATTTTTTTTAAGAATGGATTTATGTGTAGGGGAAATGCGTAAGAGCTCAAGGATGGAGATAAGTGTGGGTGTCTTCCCTAACTGTTCTACAAGGTCATACTCAGGTTTGGTTGATGAGGAAGTGATGTTTTTAGCTGGAGCACCTTGCAAAGTGAATCTACCTTGACAAGTTGTAACATTACATTCAAAGGTTGGTTTGGAAGAAGATCCAATGCCTTTTAGGACAATCTTGGGTCTTTGGGTAGAATTCTTAGGTGTTTTATCCTTGATAATAATCGTAGAGACATAATTGTCCATTGAAATGTGATTGATAGTTGAATCATAGTTATCGGATGCTCTGGTATAGTTTGTTTTGTCATCTGTGGCTTTAGCTTTTCCCTTGTCATGTTTTGGGAATGGTTCCTTAAACATTTCATGTTCCTGATTGGATGAGTGTCCTTCAATCTCAATGTCACCTCTATCAATAAGATCTTGTATGATGTTCTTCAGTCGATGACAATTTCCTGTTTTATGTCCCTTGCTTTTATGAAATTCACAATATTCATCATCATTCCACCAATTTGCTTTAACCTTTGGCTCATATAGAGGCAAATCTGGAATTGTTATGATTTTGTTTGCCACTAGCTTTTTGAAAACTGAGTCTAGTGGTTCTCCCAATGGAGTGTACTTCCTTTGTGACTTTGAAGTTGTTTGAGTATTCACTTGATTGTTTGTAGAGCTTGGTCTGAAAAAATGATTTTGGGTCATACTCTATTGGCATCAACAACACCATCATTGACTGTGTTCTTGTTTTTATTCCAAAAACTTGGCTTGTCTTTTCCTTTATAGTCCTCTTTATTTTCTTTGAATATCTTAATGACTCCTTGTTCAATTAGGACCTTCTTTGTTGCTAAGCCTTTTTCAATGATGTCCTTGAAGATGGACAAACAAGATTTTCTCAAGTCATAACCAATGTCTTTGTTAACATTTTGGGTGAACATCTCTACCATTTGTTTTTGTGGAATTTCACAGGAGCATCTGTTGGCCAAATTCCTCCATCTTTGTAAAAATGATGAAAAAAACTCTCCATCCCTTTGCTTGGTGTTACACAAAGTAGTGACTGATATGTCTATCTCTATGTTGTATGAGAAATGTTGAATAAATGACTCTGCTAAGTCACCCCATGACTTAATTCCAGGTGGAAGTTGGGAGAACCATTCCATAGCTTGATCACCTAAGCTCTGTGGGAATAATCTCATCAAATATGTCTCTTCTACTGCTACCTCAATGCAAGCTGTGAAAAACTATCTTATATGTGCCTTAGGATCCCCTTTTCCTCTGTACTTATCAAACTGAGGTGTCACAAAGTGTGTAGGAAATGGGGGCATTGGAATTCTTTTGTCAAATGGATAGGGACATATGTCTCTCATTGTGTAAGTTGGCTTCAGTGTATTTATGTCCTCCATTTTCTTTTGTAAGTCCTTGATTTGTTGTTCCAAATTATTCTTAGGTGGAGACCGACTTCTTGGACCATACCCCATGCTTGAGGCACTGATTGGAGGAGGAACACATTGCATATATGGATGATATTGATCATACACATGTTCATATGGAGGATGTCTATAGTGATGTTGCGTATATGGACCACTTGGTATAGAGTCATGGTGAGGAATGGAATATCTGCTTTGTCCATGTATACCATACTCTACAGGAATTTCATGAGTTTGTTCTAGTGTGTTGCCCCCAAATTTGACACGGGGTTTCCTTGTGCCCAAATTTTGAACATGCCTTTGAATATCCAATTGATTTGGTGGTTGATCCTTAGCATTGGTATGTGATTGAGTATATTTTTCTACATAAGATTTCCATAATGGTCTGCGAAGGTGAGTATCATATACTTGACCATGTGTGTATGGGACCTCTAGTTTTTGAAACAAAGATGATGGTGATTCAGGAATAATATGTGGTCCTCTATTGCCTCCACTATTAGGCCTCCTTTGATCCATGTTGAGGTGAGGTTGTTGCAAAGGTCAATTTTCCATTATTTGAGACATGTCAAAATCATGAGGGATCTCGGATCCACTTTTTGCCATCACTTGTAAGAAGTATTGTCTATCTCTCCTCATTATTTCCTCAACCAATCGATTGAAACGAGAATCCATAAGGGAGTCTTCCACTTTTGTTGAATTTACGGAAATGTTGTCCATATTGTCGTTGTGTGTACCATTGTTGTTTGTAGTGTCCATGTTCTCAACATTTGGAATGTTTCTATAAGCATCCATGTCAGGTAATGTAGTATGATTATAATTGAAAAAGATATCATTGTCATACTCATAGGAACTCATGTTTGCGGACTCTTGAGCCTCTTTAGCTTCTCTCCTAGATTTTTGGGAACGGGTTTCAACCATGAACTAGGTATTGACCAAGATGTGTGAGCCTAGATGAAAATGGAAAGAGTATGGAAGACCAAGAGTTGGATGAAATGTAAATGAATCTGAAGTTTACTTGCAATGTCCAAAGTCTAAGACCAAGTATGTATGTCGTAGAGTAGGTGTGACTTCCAAAGAGATGATAGTTTCTTTTGATGAGGTAAGTTGACCTTGACTCTAAGTAAGACCAAATGAGACCCAAAGGTGATAGACCTTGATGAGGGACCACTTAGCAAAATGTTGTTGTATGTAATGTGTTGACAAAGCAAGATGAGGACAAGCAAGTGACCTTTTGACTCAAGTGTAGACAAATGTGAATGTATTGCAAGGTGTAAAGCAATGATGGACTTTGTGAGACCCAAAGACAGGTTGAATGCTAGATGAAAACCCAGAGAGATACCTAGGAAGCTCAATAAGTCTGAAACTAACTGTTTCTTGTTTGCCGGATTATGAAAGTTTTCAATTATGAACACAGACATGCCTGTATACTTCACAGACACACTTAAATGACACAGATGTGGTTCTGTCAGACATGGACGTGTTTATGAGATGTTGTAAGTGCAATTTTTCTCAAGAGAACACATATGTGTTTCTACCCTTCATAGACACGGTTATATGACACAGACACGGTTTTGTTAGACACAGATGCTTTTCTGAAAACTTTGCGCAATTTTTCCAATTTGTGAAGTGACTTGTCGTGACCAAATTTGAATGTTTGACTATTTTCCGTGACAAGAGGACACAGTGTTGATGAGGACTCAATGTTTGTAAGTGTATAGACTTAAAAATGACTCAAAGAAAAGTGTGTTGTTTGATGTAAAATTTGTTTTGCATACAATTGAAGACACAAAAGACACAATGTTTTGATGTTTGGTCTTGAATGTTTGATAGTTCAAAATAAGACAAGCACAATTCTTATGGTTGTCTAGGACAATAGTTGCTGATCCCACATGAGGCTACGCTATTCAGAGCAGATACTTAGATGCTTGACCCCACTGGCTCCATCCTCGACACTCACTTCTCGAGGCAGCCAAGCATCAGTCCCCACGAAAACTCTTCGTGGCAAACTTTGTATCTCTACTAAGAACCATATGTGTGTGGGCTGCTCTAGAGGTTCGACCTCCTGCCCCAACAACTAGAAGGATTTTGGCTTCTAAAACAAAAAGGTGCTAGTAAGGGCATCCACTCGTGTGGCCATACATGCGACACTTTCAGCTCTGTAAATACAAAAGTCTCCCAGCCGGTAGGGGTTATGCCCTACAACTGATCAAATAAATTTGATCAAACGGGTTTATGGGGAGACACAGTGTCGGTATGAACTAATTAGCACATGTTATCCATAGTTTTCACCATAAATATAGTTGTTTATAGTGGTTCAGAAAAGGTGGGTTTTCCTCACTACCACTTGGGTCATTCTCTCCTCACTAGTAGTCCTAATGACCACACAGGGAGATAGGCCCTCTAAAGACGAAACAAAAGAGCCTATTGCCCAAGACACAAAAGACACTGGTTCAATTTTAGTGCATCAATTGAAATGTTTGATAATCTATGAAAACAGGACACACAATAAAGATAAAAATCCCTTGCCAAGGTCGTGCAACAAAGATCTATTAGTAGTTTGGATTGTTTAGAATGGTCACCCCTTCATGCAAGCACACAATTTAGGTAAATTTTTAGATCCAAAAGACTGTGAAATAGGGGCCTTCAACAAAACGATTTTGCTTTCAAAACAAGCTGCACCAATTTTGTTAGATCTGAAGATGTTAGCTTAATATAAACTAGATCTGAAATCTGAATGTCGGAAAATCGAATCAAAGAAGTCAAAATGCAACAACTGAACATAGACGTGGTTCTAAGTAACAAAAATGCTATATAAATGCTCATACATGGCTAGATCTGACATAGACGTGGTTCTTGAACACAGACACGTCTGGCGACCTCATAGATGTGAATAGGGAACACAGACGCGTCTCCTGGAATCTACAAAGGAAAAATAAAATACTGTTGAAGGCGCAGACACGATTCCAGATGTCATAGATGCGACAGAAAATAAAAAATGTGATTCGAATGTACTCATATGTGAAAATATCAAAATGTTATCAGAAATGTCAGATTTGCAACTTAAAAACACAAAATCTGCAACAAAAGATGTTAAATGCAAAAGGGACAAGAGTTCCACTGGGCGTGCCAAAATGTATACGGTGAAAATGGATACAACAATATTGAAAGACTAAATGAATTCAACCACAAAACCCTAGCGTAACAACAACAAAGATCCACCATAACATATGAAGATTACCTAAGATAATGCAAATCAAATGAAATCACAAAGATTATACCATCACATGTCCAATAGGGTTTGAATCTCCATTCTTCCTATCTCCATTGATCTTGCTTGATATATTTGCTCTCATATTTTATGTGTGCACAAAAACTCAACAAAGAATGGAAATGTGGTTGCAAGTAGGCTTGATCGCATATAAAAGTTCAAAAGCATAGTTGGGAAGTCAACTGATCAGGTTTGATAATGAAGAAAGCATCTCCTTATATAGAAGACACTATAAGAAATGGAGGGATAAGATTAAGAGGTGTAAAAAATAAATGGTCGGCTAGGATTAGAGGGTAGGTAGTGTAGGAATTAAGAGATGAATGACATATGTCATAGGTAGAAAAGGCTAATGCATCTCCTTATATAGAAGACACTATAAGAAATGGAGGGATAAGATTAAGAGGTGTAAAAAATAAATGGTCGGCTAGGATTAGAGGGTAGGTAGTGTAGGAATTAAGAGATGAATGACATGTGTCATAGGTAGAAAAGGCTAATGAATAAATTAAATAAATAAAGATTCATTTAATTAATAGAAGAAGTGGGATCAATTAAATAAATAAGATATTTATTTAATTTATAAAAAGGGTAATTTAAATAAATAAATGTATTTATTTAAATGAGAAAAAAGGCTAGAAAAGGATAAATGAATGAATTCAATAAATAAATATTTATTCAATTAATAGAAGAATTGGGCTAAAGTAATTAAATAAATAAAATATTTATTTAATTATACTGGACAATTTTAGGTGTCTACATTTTGCCCCTCTTTGAGATAATGCAGCTTGTCGCGTTGTTTCAAAGAAGATAATATGAACTGATACAAAGTTGCCCCAAGATGGGAATCATATGCCCCCTCAAGAGATTGGATGAATAGTTTTTCATGCATGAAAGGTGTGACCCTCTTAATCTTATCCAATCTTTTTAAAATTTAATAGTTTAGAAACTAGATTCAAAGTACTACAATTCTTATTCTTTTTTCAACTTCTATTTTTGAGTGCATGACTTTCAAATATCTCTTTGAAGTTTAGGTTTATCTATTTTCAAAAAAAAGTGGCCACTTATACCCCCCTTTTTGTTCACCATCTTGGTGCACTTACCCACCAATTGATTACCAAGTAAATCTATTCCAAAAGCTATAGAACTTGAAGCAGAAAGAATCAAGTGTGAAGGAGTATATCGAATCATTCTACAAGTTGAATATCCAATCTAGACACATTGAGGATAAGGTTGAACAAGTTGTGAGATATTTGAATGGAATGTGGATGTCTATTTAAGATGAACTCAGTTTGATCAAGTTGCAGAGTGTTGAAGAAGCCTACCAATATGCCTTTAAAGCAGAAGAGAAGTTGAACAATAGATATGAGTAGAGACAAAGAAGTAGAGGTGGAAGTTTCTCCAGAGGAAGATTTCAAGGAGGTAGAGGATATTCCAGAGGAAGGGGAACCTATACATATCAGAACAAGGACAAGGAAGTAAGAAAAGATGGTAGTTCATATAGGAAGGCTGATAGAAATTTCTACCAGAGAAGAGAACTTGATGGTTATTGGAACAAAGTTTTTGTAAAAGATGACAAAATACAAGATAAGAGAGTGTTTAGAGGAACTTTATTTAAGTGTGGAGGAGAAGGACATCATACTTTCGAATGTAACATTGGGAGAATGGCCTTGGTAGAAGAAAGCCCCAGTAGATCAGCTAACAAACAAAAAGATGGATAACTATTAATTATGAGGAGAGCTTTGTGTCATGCCAGAGAGGATGAAGAGCCCTTGTAGAAGAGAAATTTGTTTGACCAAATGTAAGGTATCTAGTAAGTATTGTAAAGTACTCATTGATAGTGGTAGTTTGGGTAATCTTGTTTCAGAAGAAATGATGAATTAATTGAAGTTGGAAAGATTTAAACACCCTAAGCCTTATCAAATAGCATGAATTTATAATGATCATAAGTTGTTAGTGAGTGAGCAATGCTTGGTGAAATTAAAAATTGGGAATTGTCATGATGAAGTTTTATGTGATATTATGCCTATGGATTTTTGTCACCTTTTGTTGCGTAGACCTTGGCAGTTTGATAGGCAGGCAATATATGATGGGGGAAAGAACATATACACTATTGTGGCAAATGGGATGAAACAAACCTTCTTACCCTTGGAGGAGCCCTTGAAGAGTGAAGTCTATACGAATGCTAGAATCTGTTTGGTGGATGGGAGGAAATTCTTGGATGGAATGAGACATGAGAACGTGTGTTTTGCCTTAGTTCCTAAGAAGACTGGAAACCCAAAGCACGAAGAAGAACAACTAGAGGAGATCAAAGAGTTGTTGACAGAGTATGAAGACATCATTTCAGATATTGTGCCTGATGGATTACCACCTATGAAGAGTATCAGTCATTGCATGGACCTGATTCTTAGAGCTAGTTTTCCTAACAAAGATACACACCAGATGACATCAACAAAGAATGAAGAGTTGAATAGACAAGTGCAGTAATTGTTGAAGAAAGGTTTGATTGGAGAAAATTTGAGTCCTTGTGTTGTACCAACAATGTTAGCACCTAAGAAGAATGGAGAATGGAGGATGTGTACCAATTCTAGAGAAATAAACAAGATCACAGTGAAGTATTGGTTTCCTTTACCTAGGATGGATGAAATAATGGATTGTTTGAGTGGATCCAAATACTACACAAAGATAGACTTGAAGAGTGGATATCATCATATCAAAATCAGAGAAGGAGATGAGTGAAAGACAACATTCAAGATAAATGAGGGATTGTATGAATGGTTGGTGATGTCTTTTGGGTTGACTAATGCACCAAGTACTTTCATGAGGCTGATGAATGAGGTATTGAAGAAATTATTGGGTAAGTTTGTTATTGTATATTTGGATGACATTCTAATTTACAACAAGACAAAAGAGGAGCATTTGTTGCATTTAAAATCTTTTTTGTAGAGGTTGAGAGAGGTGAAGTTGTTGATAAACCTTAAGAAGTGCATTTTCATGAAAGAAGAGTTAGTCTATTTGGGATTTGTGATATATGCAGATGGATTGAAGATGGACCCTAAGAAGGTAAGAGAAATTGTTGAATGGCCTACAACGAAAAGCATTGGAGAGGTTAGTGTAGTGTCATAAAATTGTGACCCTCGCAATTTTTGACTGCATTAGGTTCCTACGCACGTGAGTTCGATTCCTCTATCCTGATCGGAGATCAAAGATTGTCAGCCCTCAAAAATAGCTTCTTCCTTCGTCTCTGCATCACCACATCTGCTCTGCCCTAGAGAAAGGGGTAGGATAGGGGCATGGCACCACTATCCCCCATTGGATAGGGGCGTGGCACCCTTTTCCTCCTAGGATAGGGGTGTGGTTCCCCTATGCCTACCCTATTTTGGGGCAAGGACCCTTCTTAGGGTTGCATTGTTGGTTGTGCATTAGGTGGGAAAAATTCCCCGATGCTGACCTATGACAAAAATCAAATCCAATAACATGTATTTAAGGGGCATTCATCCTCTCATTTGCATAGGTTGAAGTTGGATAACATTGGAGTGTGTCAAATTGCATAAGCGATCAAGCATTCAAGAGCATTCAAGCATTCATCCTTTTCTAGCATTGAGCATTCTCAAGTCTCCCTTCAAGGCTAGGTGTTGCATTCAAGTCAAGGATTCAACCATTGAAGAGGAGATTTATTTCAACATTCAATTCCACAAAAGAACTTCTATCAACATTTCTATCACAACCTCCCTTGAGGTGATTTACAATTCAGTCTTTCATTTACATCTACTTGCAAGTACTTTCTTTCATTACTTGGTTAATTCCAAAACTAGAGTTTGACATAAAGGTAAACCCCCAATCCCAACCCATTTTTCCTCTCTTTTTTGCATGTAGGTTGCAAGTGCACAACTGTAATTTCAGATTCAAGCTCCATTTGCAGAGGTGGAAAAACCCTTTTCATTTCGTGGATTTTTTAGAGGACTGTGTACATTCCCGCAACAGTCTAGGCAAATTTTCCTCCAATTCATAGGGTGGCTTCATCTCGACATATTACTGCCAGATCCAGGTGCATAGCTTCATCCCATATTTTGATCTCAAGTTATAATCAGTTCTTTGTCACTTTTGCATTACATAATTTAATCAATTCATTTCCATTTCAAACAAGGAAGAGGGGATCAACTTATCATTCCCATTTCATTTAGAATTCAATCTGCCATCTTCGTGTGGAGAGATTGAATCTAGTGAATTATCCTCTCCTCTTCCAAATGTAATATGGCAAAAAATGTTTGAAGGATAATCAATAGTGAGACTCTCATCTCTCTTTGAGGGAAATGGTAGTTCTCCTCTTGATCTATCATTCACCATTTTTACACCATTATAGTTAGATCATTTCATGGATTGGCTAGTTTCTACTTGAAGTTTATTAGAAATTTCAATTCATTTTGTAGCCCTATGAATGAGACAATGAGAGGAGATATGAAGGAATTCAAGTGGACAATTAGAGAAAATAAGAGTTTTGAATTATTGAAGCAGAATGTGACTGAACAACCTGTGTTAGCTTTTCCAGATTTCAAAAAAGTATTTCAAGTGGATTGTGATGCAAGTGGAAATGCAATTGGAGCCATGTTAAGTTAGGAAGGGAGAGCAGTAGCCTATTTTAGTGAAAACTTGAATGATGCGAGGAGGAGATATTCAGTGTATGATCAGGAATTTTATGCCATAGTTCAAGCCTTGAAGAAGTGGAGATATTACCTATTGCCTAAGGAATTTGTATTGTATATTGATCATCAAGCCTTGTAGTATTTGAACAGTCAGAGTAAGTTGAATCAGTGACATATGAGATGGGTAGAATTTTTGCAGAGTTACACCTTTGTGGTGAAGCATAGGAGTGGAAAGTCAAACAAAGTTCCTGATGCATTAAGTCAAAGGAGGAATTTACTAACAGAGATGAGAGTGACAATATTAGGATTTGAAGAGTTAAATATCTTGTATAATGATGACCCGGATTTTGCAGAACCTTGGAAAGCATGTAGAGCACTGGTTATGGTAGATAGAAGCAAATGGTTGGATTATTTCATTCAGGATGGGATATTATTTAGAGTAGTTTAGTTGTGTATACCTAAGAGTTCTATGAGGGAGAATATGATAAAGGAGAACCATAGTGGAGGATTAGCCAGACACTTTGGTCTTGACAAAATGGTAGCATTGGTAAGTAAACATTACTTTTGGTCTCAGATTCATAAGGATGTTAGGAAATTTATGCAGAGCTGTAGGGTTTGTCAACTTGCAAAAGGTAGTAGTCAGAATGTGGGATTGTATAAGCCTTTGGCAGTTCCAAAGAGACCTTGGGAAGACATAAGCATGGCTTTCATACTTGGATTGCCTATGACACAGAGAGGGAATGATTCTATATTTGTGGTGGTGGATAGATTCTTGAAGATGGCCCATTTCATACCTTGTAAGAAGAGATCAGATGCAGTGCATATAGTTCACCTATTTTTCAAGGAAGTAGTGAGATTGCATGGATTACCTAAGAGCATAGTTTTAGATATAGACAGTAATTTTGTTGGTTATTTTTGGAGAACACTTTGGAAGAAGATGAAGACAAATCTAAAATTGAGTTCTAATTTTCACCCACAGGCTGATGGATAGATAGAAGTAGTAAACAAGATCTTGGGAAATTTGTTGAGATGCTTAGTTGGAGAGAAAACCGAAAGTTGGGATTTGATTCTTGCACAAGAAGTGTTTGCCTACAACAATTCAGTAAACAAAATCATCAAAAGAACACCTTTTAAGATTTTTATCAGAGCACAACCTAGAGGTATATCGGCAATGAAGATAAGTAGAGTGTAGAGGCCGAAGAATTTGCAGATCACATGAAGGCCTTACATATTCAAGTTAGCCAACATTTGGAGGATATGAACAAGAAGTATAAGGAGAAAGAAGATGAGAAGAGAATCCATAAGGAATTTGAAGTTGGCAATGAAGTGATGGTGTACCTGAGAAAAGAAAGATTTCCAGTTGGAACCTATAGCAAGTTGCAGATGAGGAAGTTTGGACCTTGCAAGATCTTGAGGAAATTCAGTTCCGAAAATGCATATGATCTGGAGCTACCAAATAGTTTAATTTCACCTATATTCAACATTGCAGATCTACATCATTATCATGAATCATAATTCAGTGAAGACAATATTGCAGACTTGGAGAAGAAGTTGCCCTAGAAGGAACCAGATCAATTTGAAGGCATTTTGGATAGTAGGATTGGGTGCAACACTTGGAGCAATCAGTACAGTGAGTATCTTGTGAAATGGAAGGATAGACCAGTTGGAGATTCATCTTGGATTTCTTAGGAAGAAGTGGACCACCTTGGTTTTCCTCTAACCCAAAAAAAGTGAGGGACTCACTTTTTCAACAACCCCGAATGTCTGATGCAGGAGAATCCCCAGTTCTTGGCAATCTTACATCAACCAAAAACATTTCTTTTCAATTTGTTTTTTGTTTTATGTTTCAACATTTCTTTTTGCATTTTCTTGCATTTTCTCACCGGATCTTGCAGAGATAGATTTGATAAACTTGAAAAGCACTGAGAGTGGGGGGGGTGAATTAGTGACACCAAATAAAACACTACTTCAAACACTAATCGGTAGATGAACTTAACCAAGCATTTAAACAAAATACATGCTATCCAAAATGATATAACAACATCCACAAAAAGTAAAGCATCCACCATAACACAAGTGTTTATACGTGGAAAACCCAAATAGGTAAAAACCACAGTGAGATGGAACTCACAAGTTAACTATCTACAGTAATAGATAACTAACCGGTTAAGGTATACAAAGTGCTCTGCTAGGAGCGAATCTTGTTAGATATCCCAAAGCTTGATTAGAAGTGTATACCCTGTTAAGAGTACTACCCTATTAGGAGTAACCTCGCTGGAGGATTTGAGAATCCTAACTAATGGATCACCTTGTTAGAGGATTTGTACAATGAAGCTTGTTAGAGCTTACCCAGTTAGGGGATTTGATTATGTTGTAATGATTGAAAAATAACAAGAATGGTTTGATTTTTTCTGAGTAGCACAATACTTGCTTGATCAAATCCTTGTAAGTACATTCAACACTTCTCTTCATCTTAACACTTATCGCTCTTCAACAAAAGCTTTCACTCTTGATGCATATCGGTATTTGCATAACATCATAACCATACTCATTCTCTATATTTTTCAAATGATTCACTAAGATGTCTTAAATAGACATTCAAATCTTATGTTGGCCTAAGGAAATCAAAACACAATTTCCTAGGTGCAGTGTATCTAGACAAGTGATCAAAACTCTACGCCAAGAAATCAGTGTTGGTAACTCATCACAAAATTAGATACCGGTTGGAACAAAACATGTGAGCTGTTGTCCTGGAATCTTCCACTTGATCTCCATCTTCATCTTCATCTTCATTTTGATGCTGACTTAGTGTAACCATAGGTTGTCTCTTATGCACATACCGGTTGACACAAAGTATCAGTTAGAGATAAACCTTAAACATACCGGTTGATAGTGTAAACCAATTGAAGTTACACCAGTAGTCAATGTAATCATATGTGTGTGAGAGTGTTTCATCAATGACAACAAGTGATGAATACATTACAATCATCATCAAGCCAACAATCTCCCCCTTTGGCATTGATGGCAACACTTATAAAATTTTGGAGTAATGCAATAGAACTAAGTGTGCATACACAAAAAATTTACACATATACATACTCCCCCTTAATGCATGCATAAATACAAAATTTTCAAAAACACACATACATATTATTACCCCCCTTTGACAACAATGCCAAAATGAAAAAGTAAAATATATACATACATATATATAGAAAATTTGTATCAAAGTGTTCAACATATACTAACAACTTAAAATTTTTTTCATGCATTGGCTAATCTCATAAAAATGTCATTGAAGTTCTGCTTCATCTGTGATAAAGCATTTTCCCATGATTCTAGTATGTTAGTAGTATACACAAATGTAGACATCAACTGGGAATGGAATTCTTCCATTGAGTCTAGCATGTAGGTTTTAGGAGTAGCAAGAATAGCTTCTGCATTGGAGTAGGATCTCTGAAGAATGTCTACCTATGAGGTGAGTAGACTCTTGAGCTCTTTTAGAGATTAGAGTCTCTTAGCTTTCTCATTATCATTCCTGTTCAATCTGTCATGCAAATAATCTACAGACCGGTTAAAGGCATGATTGGAGGCCTGGAGTGGGACATATGCCTTGCATATCCTTTCCATTTCTTTCTCAGTTTCAACTTGACTCTTAGAAATATCAGAATAAAAGAAAGAAACATTGGAGGTAAAGGCAAGATACTTTCCTCCATATTCAATAGCTTTTCTCAACAAACTTCCATTATGAGATAGAGCCATTTTGCCACTTTCAATGGTCTTTGCCAGTTTATCTCCATATTTATTCTTGTGGCTCTTCTCAGCAGACATTTGAGTAGCATATTCAAGTGACTTGATTTGATCATATGCATCTGCAACTAACTGACCAAGTTTGCTAATGGGTTTAGGAAGATGTGCAACAACTATTTCCAGTAGTAAACTAGACAAAATTTCTACTGCATTTTGGATTGTCTCGGCTTCAATCCTTTTCTCTTTCAGTCTCTTCTTATGCGCTCTAGATTGCATAATATTAGCAATCTTCAACATTTATGATGCGCTCAAAGTGTTCGTATCAATGGATCCTGAAATACTTAAAGAATCATCATCATCATCTTCAAGTAGTTTCTGCCTTGCTAGTTCAGGAGGTACACTCTTAATGATAGCTCTCTCTATATTTTGCTTTGTTGTCTTTTCAGGTAACTGAGTGACAACTTTCTCAGTAGACTCCTTTTGAGTATTTTCAATGACTGGTAGATATTGGGGTTTCTCCAGTCATTCTGTTGCCAGTTCATTGTCCACTTTTAGTTGATTAGCCGGTTGATCAACTAATGTAACCTGGACTTCAGTAATTTTAGGAGGCTCCATATCTGGTGCAATGTTGTCTCCAGATAGGTCCACTATGTTCTGAACATCTTCATCAACAAGAATAATGAAATCATCCTTCTTTTTGATTGGAGAGACTATGTCAGGTTGAACAATCTCCTCTTCATCCATTTCCGATAGAGGAACACCATCTGTAGTATTATCCTCATTTCTATGGTGGATGAGTTCTTCCCTCTTTTTGATTTCATAGGCTATCTGATGTGTCTCAGACTTAATAACTGCCCTTTTTGCATTAAGAATCTTCAATCTTCTCATTTTAAAATCAAAATGTACTTTGTATTGCTCAACTAAAGCACTAATTCCATCACAGGATAAATTGGGAAAATTCTGTACAAATATTTC